>NC_092622.1:292500-608000 GCF_047663525.1 Anas platyrhynchos
CTGGAATCGGAGAGGAATTAAAAATAGGACCCCAGAAAACGCGTTCAAAGCCCCTTTCGCCCATAAAAAATTGCCCTTCCAAGGAAGGCTTTGGGTACAACTGAACTCCCCAACTTTTCATTGGTCAAACAACTTTGCAAAGAACAACAGCAAACACCCAGAAACTTCCATGCCTTAAAGGCTGGAGAACAAGAAGAACAAGCTGGTTTCTTACCAGCTGGAGAACAGCAAACTGGAGACTGCATGGAGGTTCCTGAATCACCCTTCTTTGTTCCCTCTAAACTGTTATCTCAACCATGGGGCTTTCCAATCCCCGTGGCCACACTCCCAAATTTCCCCCTTCTTTATTGATATCAACCATTTTCTCGACACGAATTACCACTCCATATATAACAAGGTGTCATGGGATGGGAATGAGTTGGGCATCAGGATGGAATGGGGATGGGGATGGAGATTGGAATGGGGATGGGGGTGGGAATGGGGACTGGGATTGCATCACTTTCAGCCCTTAATTGCACACGGTGACGCCGGAGCCATTACAGAGAGCGGGATCTCCGTGGGGGGGGGAAGCTGCAAGGACCCCCCCCACACACACAGACGCCAAGCACCGTGCCACCCCCCTCGCCACCCCTCCCAGTTCCATTAAAAAAATAAAAAAATAACACTCGGGGGGATGGGGGAGGAGGGGGCACCCCCTCCGGTCCCCCTTGGTTTGTGGTGGGATGGGGATAGTCGCAGCGGGTGCCGCCCCTTCCCCCCCCCCATTATTTCTCCCCCCGCCCAGACATCGGCCTCGCAGTATCGGTCAGCCTCGGCCCCCCCGCTGGGCGGCCACGGGACCGGGGGACGGGGCTGAGGCTGGGACCTTCCTGTTCCCGGTCCCCCTCCTCTCCTCTCCCCCCTGTCCCCCCCCCCGCCGCCTCCTCGCCTCCCGCGACGGTGCCCCGAAACCCCTGGAAACCGCCCCAAAACCAGCCGAGCCCCCCCCCCCGGCACCCGCTCTTTTCCCGAGTCCCGAAAGCCGACCCGGAGGTGAGTGAAGGGGGGAGGAGGGGATTCGTTTGGCGGGTGGAGATTTTTGGGGGATGCCCCCCCCTCGCTCTTCAGTGCAGGGGAAGGGAGAGCCCCGCTTTGCGCGGGGGGGGCGGGGGCTGGGGAGGCGCTGGGAGGGGTGGCGGGTGATGGGGGATGTGATGTGGGTTTCCTTTGTGCCTCACGGCCGGCTCCCCCCCCCCCAAAAGGAAAAAAAAAAAAAAAAACGTGGTGGAAACTGAGGCACGGAGCGGGGCGGGGGGGACTGTCCTTGTGTCCCCCCCCCCACGGGGGTGGAACCAGCAGGAGTCCCGGCCTCCATCCGCGGGCATTTGGGGGGGGGGGGCGGGCCCGGTTTGTGGCTTGGGATTTGTTCGGGGGGGGGGGGGGGGGGGGGGGCACTGATGCCCCGTGCCTCCATTTCCCCCTTGCTGTGTGCCAGCGCGGCTGCTTCGACCCCTCGGCCCCCGCTGCACCCGCGCCCCCCGAGTGCTGGGGGGGGGGGCTGGATGAGGACCCCCTGGGTGCTCAGGGAGTGCACTGGAAGCCTATGGGGATGGACTGGGCAGTGCTGGGGTGCACTGGAAAGCTGTGGAGGGGGTACTGGGAAGCAGGGGGGGTGCACTGGGAACCTCTGGGGATAAACTGTGAGATGTTGGGGTGCACTGGGAAGCTCGGGGGGGTGTACTGGGTAAGCTGGGGAGGATGAACTGGTTGGTGTTGGGATGCATTGGGAAGCTGGGGGGACTACACTGGGAACCTTGGGGGCTCCACTGGTCAGTTTCGGAGGGTGCACTGGGAACCTTCTGGGTGCTTTGGAGTGCACTGAGCACATACAGGGGGGCACTGGGAACCTCTGGGAGTGCACTGGGCAAACTGGGGGGCACTGGGTGGTTTTCGGGTGCACAGAGCAGTATTGGTGCACATTGATTATTTTCGAGGCACACTGGGAACCTCGGGGTGCACTGTGTGGCATTGGGGTGCACTGGAATGGATTGGCCATTTTTGGGGTGTATTGGAAACACATGGGGTGCACTGGGGGGGCCTTGAGGTGCGCCGGATGCTTTAGGAGGGTGCTTGGGTCAGTTTTAGGGTGCACTCTGCAGCCCGGAGGACATGCTGGGAATGCTTGGGATGCACTGGGCAAACTGGGGGATGCATTGGAAGCCTTTGTTGGGTGCACTGGGGAAACTGGGAACCTTTGTGCGTGCAATGGGCAAACTGGAAGCTACACTGGGCAAACTGGGGGCCTCCCTGGGAACCTTTGTGGGTGCACCAGGCAATCTGAGAACTGCACTGGGGACCTTTGTGGGTACACTGGGTCAACTGGGGACCACACCAGGAACCTCTGGGGGCTGCACTGCAAACCTTAGGGGCTTTACTGGGGAAACTGGGAACCTTTAGGGTTGCACTGGGCAAACTGGGGGCTGCACCGTGCAGCCCGCCCCCCCCCCCCCCCCCCCCCCGGGGGCTGCTCCGTTCCCCCCGGCCGCGCCCCCCCGGGCTCCCGTTACCGGCCGCGGGCCCCCGCGGGGCTGCTTCTCCCCTCCCCTCCGCTCCCCGCCGCCCCCTCCCCGTCCCCGAGGGGGGGGGTCGGGGCCTCCCCCGCCCCCCGCTCCCCCGGCGCCGGCGCGGAGTCGCCGCCACCTCCTCGGGCCGGGCGGAAGCGGCGGCGGCGGCGGGGCCCGGTAAGCCCGGCGAGGGGGGGGCGGGGGAAGGGAACCGGGGAGTGGGGGGGGGGAGGCGCGGGGGGAGCGCCGTGCCCGAGCCCCCCCCGCCCCGGTTGGTTCCCCCTCCCCCCGTACCAAGATGGCCCCGGCCGCCGCCCGCAGCGCCGCCCCCCCACCGCCACCCCCCCCGGCCGCATCCTGCGGGGGCTGGGGACGGGGTTGGGGGCCGGTCCCTGCCCCCCCCCCTCGGTCCGTGACACCCCCCCCCCCACGGAATCCGTTGTCCCCCCCCCCGGCATCCGGTTCCTCCTCCCAGGACCCTTTCCCCCCCCACACAAAATCTGCACCCCCAATCCTTTCCTCCCCCCAAAATCTCCCCCCTCAACCCTTCCACAATCTCCCCCCTCCATCTGCCCCCCCCAATCTCCCCCTCTTATTTCCTCCCCAAATCACCCCCCCAATCCCCCATCTGCCCTCCCCAATCATTTCCCCCCCAAAAATTCTGCCCCTCCCCACTTGTGCCTCCCCCCCCCACCTTCGAGTCTGTGCTGCCCCCCCCAAGTGTCACCACCCGTGTCGTCCCCCCCCCAGATCTCCGCAGCTGTCTCCTGGGCCAAGCGCGGAGCCACTGACGTCCCCGGAGACGAGGTGAGGAGGGGGCCGGGGACATGGGGGGGGGAGGGACACAAAGGGGTGGGGGGGGAATGGGAGGATGCAGGGGACATGATGGGACCAGGGGGGGCACAAGGGACACGAGGGGGCACAAGGGGATTTGCAACATGGAAGGGTTTGGGGTGGCACACAGGGGATTTTTGGATGGCACGAGGGGATTTGGGGTGATACAAGGGGATTTGGAGTGGCATGAACAGGTTTTCGGGTGGCACAAGGGGATTTTTGGGTGGCTTGAAGGGATTTTGGGTGGCTCGAGGGGATTTGGGGCAGCACAAAGGGAATTAAATCGGTACAAAGGGATTTGGGGTGGCACAAGAGGATTTGGGGCGAAATAAGGGCATTTGGGGTGACTGAAGAGGATCTGGGGTGCCACAAGGGAATTTGGGGTGGCACGAAGGGTCCTGGGGGGTGGCCACGAAGGGCCCCTAGCCCCCCAACAGCAGCTGTAACCCCCCAAGGGCCGGGCACCTGCATGCAGCCACTGGTGCTTGCAGGCAGCATGGGGTGGGGGGCATAAGGGATGGTTTGGGGTGGGGGTCCCATGCTCAGCCGAGGGCCTGGCACCCCCCCAGACCCCCCCCCAGCCACCCCCATGGAGCAGGACGAGCCCTGTGTGGTGGAGCTCCACGACTCGGACGAGGCGGGCATGGTGCGGAGGGTCTACATCGGTGAGGAGGGGAGCGCAGAGCCCCGGGGGGCTGGAAAAGAGCCCCGGGGGAGGGGTGGAAAGGAGCCCTGGGGGGTGGGGAGGTTCCCAGCCCCCTCCCCAGCCTCTTTGTGGCCTACAGCTGATGATGGCATCGTGAGCGACTGCGAGGACGAGGTGCTGCCACACGAGATTATCCAGACCGTCATCCCCCACAGCCCCCTGGCCTCCAAGGGCAAGAGGCGGGGGGCGGCGGGGGGCCGGGGGGCGGGCGCCGGCTCAGCAGCGGGGGGCTACGGCGAGGAGGAGCAGGAGGGCAGCGGGGGGCGGCTGCGGGGGGGCCGGCAGCGCCCTTTTATCTGCAACGAGTGCGGGAAGAGCTTCAGCCACTGGTCCAAGCTGCTGCGGCACCAGCGGACTCACACCGGGGAGCGGCCGAGCACGTGCGGGGAGTGCGGGAAGAGCTTCAGCCAGAACTCACACCTGGTGCAGCACCGCCGCACGCACACCGGGGAGAAGCCGTACCGCTGCGGGGACTGCGGGAAGAGCTTCAGCTGGAGCTCCAACCTGATCCAGCACCAGCGCATCCACACCGGGGAGAAGCCCTACACCTGCGGGCAGTGCGGGAAGAGCTTCACGCAGAGCAAGAACCTCATCAAGCACCAGCGCACCCACTCGGGTGCCCGGCCCCACCGCTGCGGGCAGTGCGGCCGCGGCTTCGCCCAGAGCACCAACCTGCTGAAGCACCAGCGGGTGCACGCTGCCCGCAGCCAGCCCCCAGCCTGCCCCGAGTGCGGGCAGAGCTGCCGCGATGGCGCCGAGCTGGAGCGGCACCGGGTGCAGGCGCACGGCCACGAGCCCTACATCTGCGTGGAGTGTGGGGAGAGCTTCGCCAAGAGCGCCACGCTCAACCGCCACAAGCGCGTGCACAAGCCGCTCTTCGTGCACTGAGCCAGGGCGCGGGCGGGCGGACAGAAGGATGGACGGCGCTGCCTGTGCTGCGGGGCTCGGGCCCTCGATGCCCTCGGCGAAGGGCTGGGGCCCACAGTTGTACATAGCATGGGGCCGGGGGGAGGCAAGGGCAGAAGCCTCCAGCGGGGCAAGGGGCCAGGGCCCAGCTGAAGAATAAAGTACTTCTGTTGGGGGGAAGGCGGCTGAGTTTTGTTGGGCTGGGGGGGCTCTGCTGCATCCTCAGCCCTGTGTAGGAGAGGCGGAGGGGCTGGGGCAGTTCCTCGGTTGCTTTTGGGGGCGCTCCCCCCAGCCCCGTGGTTCAAGAAGTACCAGGCAGCACTGGGGGTGTCCCCACATCTCAATTTATTCCACGCGATTGGCAGCGAGGGGCTGCCTACAAAAAGGGGAAGGGTCAGGACAGTGGTGAGGCAAGGAGCACGGGGAGGGGACACTCTGCAGTCCACACCCCTGGCCCAGCAGCGATGCAGAGGAAGGCAGCCCCCCAAGGCTGAAGGCTACGCCTTGGTGGTGGCACCCTGTGCTGCCCCCAGGGCTGTGAGCTGCTGGATCTTCTGGTTCATCATCTCCACCACAGCTGGGGGAAGAGAAGGCAGTGGGGCGGTGAGGGGGCTGTCAGGGGAACCCCAGATGGTGAGCTGTGGCGGTGCTGGCCCTTACCCTGCTTCATGGCATGCTTCTCCTGCAGTGCCGGCTGGATCTTCTCCATCTGCTTGGTCAGGAAGTCGATCTTCCGCTTGAAAAAGTCTCGGGCATCATCTGCTGTCTGAGCGGATAAAGGGCAACAGCGGCCTCGAGGCGCTGAGATCCTGCACGCCGCAGCCGGAGGCAGCCCTGTTCATCACCTGCCACCTTTTGGCGGCTACTCCGGGGCCAAGCCCGCGCTCCATGCCCACCAGTGCAGCCCCCGGGGGCGTGCAAAGGTGCTGAGCACCCCGCTGGGAGCCCCGTTCCACTCCCAGGGCTCAGAATTCAGCCTGCTTGCGCCATGGGGAAGCAGCTGACCCAATGGCCGTTGGTGAAAACAGGCACAGGAGCAGTTCCCCAATTGCCAAACCGCCCCATGGCACTCCCAGCACCCGCCCCTCACCTTCTCCACGTAGTAGCCGGTTCCAACGTCGATCAGGACGCGCTCGACATCCGAGA
Source organism: Anas platyrhynchos (assembly GCF_047663525.1). Classification (NCBI taxonomy): domain Eukaryota; kingdom Metazoa; phylum Chordata; class Aves; order Anseriformes; family Anatidae; genus Anas; species Anas platyrhynchos. The sequence continues at coordinate 298,636 of NC_092622.1, forward strand.
GCTTCCCAGGGACGTACATCTGGTGGGGGCAGTCAGGGAAAGCAGGGTAACCAGGACGGTTACACACCTCCCGGAGCAAAGCCACGAGCCGGGGCGCCAGCAGCACTGCACCATGCTGCCAGCGCAGGTTTATGCTGGATCAACGGCATTGAAGGATGGAACCGACAGCCCTAAAGGCCCCCGGGGTGTTAACGGTGTGGGGTCAGCAAAGGATACTGAGCTGGTGAGCGGCACCAGCAGGTCCTTCCCTGTGGGAGAGCAAGCAGAGACGTGTGAGCAGCAGGGCAAGGGGAGCCCCCAAGGACAGAGGTCGCTGCCTCTGTGCCCCAAGTGATTTTGAGCGAGACACAGAGCCGGCAAGGCCAGGAGGGAGGAAATCGGCCCCTCGGGGTCCCACTCACCTTCGTTGCTTTTGTTGAGGACGTTGAGGCAGTCCTTGGCTTCCACATACTTGGTCTGCACCACCTTGAGCTGGGCAATGGAGGACGAGAGGAACTCCACCTCCTGGGGAGAGAGCGCGCGGCCCAGCCGCGGGAGGGACGGCTGGAGGGGACCCCATGGGCGGAGGGGACCCTCGTGGAGCTGTGTCCGCAGGGATCCTTCTGGAGCTGGTTCTTGGGAACGGCCCCAACCCAGCCACGGGACAGCAGGGGGCGAGCCCTGGTGCCCAAGAGGGATGGGCGCAGGGGGAGCAGGAGGGGAACGGCCTCGTCCCCACACACGGCCCCCACGCAGCCTGGCCCCACACCCCGCCCCCTCTCACCCCTTGTGCCCCCCGGATTCCCCCAGGCCCCCACAGCCCCCCCCGGGCCCCTTTTTGCCCCCCAAAGCCGCCCCCCCGGGCCCCACCTGGTCGAGCTGCCCCTTGAGCACCTCCAGTTGCGGCAGGCTCAGCTCCGCCACGTTCACGGCCTGCGCCATCTTGGGCCCGGCCGTGCCCCCCCCCCCCCCTCTCGCCCCGCAGCGCCCCCCGGCGGCCGGAGGACCCCCGGGACCCCAAATTTCGGGGACCCGCAAAGGCAGCAGGAGCCGGGGGGGTAGCGGGGGGGGCTGTGTCCGCTCCCAGAAAGAGGGGAAGCCCAGGGGGCAGCACCCCATCGCCCCCCCCCCCCCAAAGGCAAAAAGCTGCAGCCCCCCAGGAGGGGAGGCTCCTCTGAGCCATGGGGGGGGACACCAAGCAGCAGCCCCCCCCCCGCAGGTGTTTGAGGGAAGCCCGGGGTCCCCCCCACAAACTGAGCCACCTCGGGGGGCAGGGGACCCCCCAGGAAAGGAAGGGTCGGGTTGTGGGACGGGGGACAAAGGGGAGCAGCACTGGAGGAGGGCCAGGGGACGCCCCCCGCTGGAAGGAAGCTGGGGGGGGCTGGGGTCGGCCTCCTTCTAAGGCCCTGAGGGAAGGGCGAAGGCTCAGGGTGGAAGCGAGATTTCTGCTCAGGAGGGGGCACAGCATCACCGGCCCTGGGGGGGGTCAGGGATGGGATTGAGGATGGAGTGGCTTAGGTTAGGTTCGGCTCCAGACGCCCCTTGGTCCTTTCCCAGCTCGTGGTACAAGCGCACACCACCCATGTTGAAGGGGAAAAGATTTATTAGCTCAGGACATCAAACCAGGGGGAATTATTTAAAATCCAACTAATTAAAAGAACAGGAAGCAGGGGGGGCGCCAGCTCTCACTGCAGGCACACAGGCAGGCCATAGGCGACGGGGGCAGCCCCGATGAGGTACTTGAGGCGGGGGGCTTGGCGGGCCTGGGCCACATAGTGCAGGAGGGGGGCACCGGAGCCTGCCCGCAGCCAGCCCTGCAGCAGCGCCTGGGTATAGCGGTCAAGGTCACGATCAGTCACGTCCCACAGGTTGCCCAGGAAGAGGGGGCTGGGAAAAAAAAAAAAAAGGGGGGGTTAGGGCCAGCAGGGCTGGGTGCCACACACACACACACACCCCCGGTTGCGTCTCATGCACGAGGTCAGGCAGAGGGAAAGAATGGGGGGTGAGAGGAGGACAAGGAGAACACTCACTGCTTACCAGCACAGGGAAAAGGCAGGGGAGGGGGGCAATAAGAAGCAGGGAGGTGGGGATGGGGTAAAAAGAAGGCAAGAAGGGGATGGGGCGAAGACTCCGTCTGCCCCCCAAAAGCCACCCCCCTCTCTCCCCGCCTCACCAGCCGGCCAGGATGTATTTGAGGACGATGCCGGAGCCCTCGAGGCGGCCACGCACGGCCAGCGCAGCGCTGCTGCAGCCGAAGAGCAGGGCCACGGCGTTGCAGTCCAGCTGGGCCATGTCTGTCCCGTCCAGCAGGCGGGCACCCGCCCCATGCCCCAGGTAGCTGCCAGGAACAGGAGCAGGGTGAGCAGGGTGAGCGCGATAGCGCAGCCCCACACGGCCACGGGCACTCACATATAGAGGTTGTGCTCCAGCAGCGCTGCCTGCATCTGCTCCTGGCTGGGGATGGCTCCTGTGACCCCGCTCCAGCCCTGCTGGCTGCAGGAAAGGAGGGGAGAAGTCATAGAAAGGGGGGAGGGAGCATGGACCCCCCTCCTCCCCGCTCTGTGCGCCCCCGTTCCTCCTCACCTCTCGAACCAGCTGCGGAAGCACTCCTCGGTGCTCGGGAGGTTGTTCTGGGGGTTGAGGACGTAGAAGGTGCTGGTGGGGTTGACACCGCAGCGCAGCACAGAGCCTGCCTGCTGAGGGGGGAGGAGGAAGGGAAAAAAGAAATCAAAAATCACGAGTCAGCCCCAGCCCAGCACCAGCCTCTGGGGTCCCAAGCCCCGCGGCAGAGCCAGGGTGCCCCCCTTCCACTCACCCTCGGTGCCAGGTTGTAACTCAGGAGGAAGCGCAGGGACGGGAGGCGGGTGACAGGCACGGCACGCAGGCACGCCATGCTCTCCCAGGGCAGCTTCTGGAGGTGCTGTGCAGGGAAGAGGAGGAGGAAGAAAGGAAGGCGTGAGCGAGAGTGACTGTCCGAGCTGAGGGAGAAGCAGCACGGGCAGGCTCTCACTTTATCCAGCACGAGGACGAGGGAGCCGCCAGGTGCCCAGACGTGGCTCCTCTGCTTCTCCAGGGCCTCTTGCAGGAGGAGCTGCGCTTTGTTGCAGGACTGCGAAGGGCACAGCCCTGCGGCCAGGGTTCGCACGTCGGCAGGGGTGAGGAGGGGAGCAGCGTTGAGCAGGACCTGCGGCAAGGGGCAGGCGTGAGCCAAGGCAGAGCTCCCCCTGTGCCCTGCCCCAGCCTGGGGAGCTCAGCACCTTGAGCAGCGCCGGGTCCGAGCCCCGCCAGCCGCAGGGACGGAGCTGGGCAAAGAGGTGGGCAGCTTCCTTGGCCAGCGCAGGCTCCTGGCTGGCGGGGAGCAGCACTCCCTTCCAGCAGCCCAGCACCTCCGTCTCCAGGGTGTCGATGAGGCTCTGCGAGAGAGGACAGAGTCACAGGGGGGTCCAAGCATTCCCCCCAGGCATGGGGGGTGCCTCTTGCCTACCTTCATCCTGCGGTCCAGCTCGGAGCGGCACAGCCACCACTCACGCTTGTTGGTGCAGCTGATGGTTTCTTTCTGCTCCTTCTGGATGGTGTCGAAGTCACTCAGCACTGAGCTCAGCGGGGCCTGGGGGAGGAAGGGAGCCGTGAGCCCAGCTCCAGGCTCATCCCAGCTGCTCCACGCTTCTAGCCCTTCCCTCACCTTGGTGAGCGCGGTCGGGATGTGGATGGTGATGGGAGTGCTGCCCCTCTCCAACCGTGTCAGCAGCAGCGTGTCGCCCATGGAGGAGGGCTGGATGCTCATGAGGGTCAGCACACAGATGGTCACTCCTGAAAAAGTCACCCCCAGACCTTCAGGAGAGGCCAAGGCATCAGGCAGCACCCTCCGGGGCTCCACTTGGATCAGCCCTCACCTGCAGGGATCTGCTGCAGCTGCTCTCTGAAGCTGTTGAGCTCCTGGGGCCCCAGACCCGTGGGGCTGAAGCTGAAGAGGTTCTGGAGCTCAGTGAGGTGATGGACGCGCGAGGGAGCATCCTGCAGGGAGAGCCCTTGGAGCTGCTCAGCCGCAGCTGCTGCCGACTTCTTCTTCAGTTTGCTGCAGAGGGAGAGGTGGGGGGGGGGGGGGGGAACGTTGCTCCAAACCAAGCCCTCCAGGGCTCTAGGTTTGGCTGAGCCCCTTTCCCTTCTCAGCAAAGCTCCAGCAACAGAGGCAGGGAGGCACAAAACCTACTGAAGCTTCTTGTGGATGACGCTGAGCAGCTGATGGCGCATGGTGATGGAGACAGACTCGGACAGCAGATAGGCAGTGGAGACGGGGTCCTGGTCGCCCGTGGCCAGAGCCAGGAGCTGGCAGAGCTGGCTGTAGAGCGTGCCAGGCGGGCAGTGGCTGATGCAGTTGAAGGCAGCTTTCAGGAACCCGCAGGCAGTGTCCAGCAAGGAAACATCTGGAAGGGGCAAAGAAACACCACCAGGATCAGGCAGCGAGCACATGGCCACCTTGCCTCTCCCTCTGCTGCTCTCCCCTCCACTTGGAGGGTTTTTGCCCTTTTAAGACACGCTTCAGCAGAGGTGGCCCCAGCGTTGCCATTTGCCTCTTCCCACCCCGCGGTTCCCCACTCCCGCTCACCTTCCACAGCCTGCAGGGCAGTGGTGAGGGCATCGAGGCACAGGGGGTTCCCGCTGCCCGGCCTCCCCCCCGCCGGGACGTGCTCGGTGGCCTTGCGCTGCAGCACCTCGTGCTTCCCATCCGCAACCTCCTGCCTGCGCCGGGGCGGCTGGATGCTGCCTGTGGGGAGAGACGGAGCCGTTTGGTCCCCAGGGCTGGGGACAGCAGTGAGGTGACAGCTTAGGGCACTTGAAGGCTCCCAGCAAGCCCTTGTTCCACAGTTCACCTGCGGCTCCCTCTTCTTCCTCGCAGGATTGCGAGAGCTCGAAGCTGTTGTCAAGCTCCTTGTTTTCCTTATCCTCCTCGATGGTTCTCAGAAGCCCCCGCTCCTCCTTGGCTCTCCTGGCTGGAGCCCTGCGGGTCACCTGCTGCCTCTTCTCCTCTGTGCCCGCAGCCCTGTGCCCCCTCCGGGGCTGGGCGCTGCTGCTGCTGCCCTCCGAGGAGCTCAGCTGGCAGCCCTCCAGCGTAGGGAGCAGAACTCTCCGGCAGTGGGATGCTGACTGCAGCGACCTGTGGCTGGGAGCCTGGCTTCTGCCGCTCGCCGGAGTCGCCCCCGGCTCGGGATCCTCAGCGTCGCTGTCATCGCTGAACAGCACCTGCAGCGGCGGGACGGGGATGTGGCAAGGCTGCAGCTGCCTCTTGGGGCCACTTCGCCTCCCTCCCCGCTTACCGGCAGGTGAGACCTCGACCTCTGGGCTTTGGGCGCCTTCAGGAGCTGGGTCTTGCTGAGCGGCGGCGAGGCATCTTTGAACACAGTGAAGGGAGCCCCCCGGCCCCGTGCCTTGGTGGGGGTACAGACCTGGTGCAGGCTGCTGGGCACGGCCGCCGGCAGGAGCACAACGGAGGACACCTCAGCGTCAGAGTTGCCCAAAGCACAGGTGTTGGTGGCCCCCGCCGCGGCCAGGGGCTTCGCTCTCTGGTTCTTCACTCTGGGTCTGGGCATGGGGGCTGCTGCGCCCCCCTGGGCACGGGTCCTGGTGGGGGGACAGGCTCTGGGGCGCAGGGTGCGAGGCGCCACCGCCGGCTCAGCCTTGGAGTTGCTGAGCGCGGGGGCCTGGGCGGCATCCACCCCAGCTGGGAACTTGGCTCTCGGGGTCTTCGTCGCTTTGGGTTTGGGCAGCGAGGACGCTGCCGGCGCCACCTCGCTGCTGCCCCTCCGGGGCTGAGCCTTCTTCTTGGTGGGACTTGGGGGGAGCGGCTGCTGAGCCCAAGCAGCGGGGAAGACGGAGGCCATGGAGCCACCGCACTTGGTGGCCAGGCGGCAAATGGTGACCGTGGCTTTGGCAAGCAGGAGGCTGGCCCTTGAGACCTCGAGGCTGGGCAGGTGGGGTCTGCAGGAGGCCACGAAGGACAAACCGGCCTCCAGCTGCTCCAGCAGCTCCCTCTCGGGCTGGGGGCTGGCCAGGCTGTGAAGGGCCAGCGTGGCGTAGCCGGTGGCCACCAGGTCATCCAGCAGCCCCAGCGTCGGAGCGTCTCTGCCGCTGCCCAGCTTGTCCTGCAGCAAGGTGGAGAAGCGAGCGGCCACAGGGCCGCAACGCCGCAGGGTGGCCAGGAGCAGGCCCAGCCCCTCGGCCGTACTGCCCGCTGCCAGCTCGCCCTGGGCACAGGCAAGCAGCCAGCGGAGGCAGAGGGCCGAGAGGGCCAGGTCAGAGCAGAGGCAGCAGGGGCAGGCAGCAGGGTGGGCAAGGAAGTCCAGCCTCCTCCTCGGCTTGGTTTCCAGCTGCGGAGAGGAGCAGAGCGCGGCCGCCTTCTCCTGCCTGCTCACCACGGCCACAAATTCCAGTGCGGGGCCCTTCAGGAATCCCTCGTCCTCCCCGGGGGGCTCAGAGCTGGACTCCTGCCGCCTCCTGCCCTCCAGTCTGCCCTTCCTGGGCAGGATCTTCTTGGGGCCTCGCTGCTCCTTGGCGGTGTCAAACTCTGCAGGCAGAGCAGTTGGAGAAGGAGTGCGGGCTGCTGGTGCCACCCACAGCTTCTACTGCCCAGGAGGGCCCTGGCTGCAGCTCCACCAGCACGGCCGGGGGCTCACCCTGCTCCCAGCCCCGCTCCCAGCCTGGAGCCAGGACTCACCGGTGCCGGACTCCAGCAGGAACAGCGCCCGCTGCAGGTCCACGTGGCTCAGCTCCAGGTCGTTCTGCTGCAGCTCCAGCTGCGCCTTCAGCACCAGGAAGGAAACGCACCTGGGAAGGGGGGAGGACAGCCCTCAGAGCCCCCCCGCTGCCACAGCTCCAGCGCCGTGCACCAGGGAATGAGCTCGTGGGTGAGCTGGCAAGGACACTGCCACCAGGGAGCCCCCCGGGGCCACCAGGTAGCCCCCTGGGGCCAGGACCAGTGCCACAGCCGCCCCCACCCCCAGCCATCCCACGGTCACTCACCACCGGCTCGCCTGCAGCCTCGTGGCCAGCCTGATACCCTCCAGGCAGAAGGCTTTGGCCCTGCACACCACCTCGGCGCGGCCGAGCAGGGCCACCAGGCACTCCATGCAGCTCAGCAACTCAACCAGCATCTGCCACTTCTGCAGCACGTTGTCCCCTGCGCCGCAGGACACGGGGCTGGTGACCTGCACTGCTCCCCCCTAGGGGGGGATGCACCCATGTCACCGGTGCCTCACCACAATCCACGAACTGTGCCTCTGCAGCCGGCTTCTGGGAGCCCAGCACGTCGCTGCCCACCAGGAGGAGGAGGATGCTGCGGAAGAGCTTGTAGGCTTCATCCAGAGCCGCCTCAGGGGTCTTCGGCCCTGCACCAGGACGGCCGTGGGTGACGGGGCTGTCCCCCCAGCACCCACCCCCAGCCCCCAATCAAATGGGGCTGTTTCAGGGGACAGCCACGCTTATGCAGGGCTCCAGCGGCTCACCCTGCGTGGAGATGCGCTGCCTGAGCTCTGGCGAGAGGCGGCTGGGTGGCAGGCTGAGGTAGAGAGCAGTGAGTTGCAAGACTTGTGCTCTGAGCATGTACCACACCTTGGCCGCCTTCTGCAGAGCCGGGTTCTGGAGCACCTCTAGCAGGAGGGCAAGGCCCTCCTCGACCTGCAGGAGGCAGCAGAGAAGGGAAAAGAGGCACCGGTCACCGCGTGGAGCATCTTTGGGGCTAACGTGGGCACAGGCCACCAGCAAAATCGCAGACAGAGCTGCCAAGGTCTCCTCTTGCCCCCTAACACCACACACGAGGCAGAAAAGGGTTTCTGGGAAGACTCACCCGGTTGCTGGCGCAGCACATCTGGCTGCGGAGCACCAGGCAGGTTTGCTGCAGCAGCAGGTAGGAATCGCTGCTGCTGTCGGCGTCCTGCAAGCAGGACTCTGTCTCCGCCAGGAAGAGCTGGAAGCCAAACAAGCCGGCGTGAGGGCTGGGGCTGTGGGGAGCAGCCGAGCTGCCCTCCCTCCCCGCTGCTCCCCTGCTGGCCTTGCCTCGGCGTAGCTGTGGCACTCGAGCTGGAGGAGCAGTTTGGTGACCTGGCAGAGGGCGCCGGCCATGCCCAGCCTGTCCCCAAGCGCGCGGCACAGGGCTCGGACCAGCAGGTAGCTCTCTATGGCTTGCAAAGGCTGGGGGGGAGAAAAACCCACGGGTGCGTCGAGGGACAATGCTGGGGGGAGGCCGCTGCCCCCCTGGGCAGCCCCAGCAATGCTACCTTGGCCATCAGCCTATAGAGAGCCGCCATGATGTGCAGGGAGGCCACGGTCTGCTCAGGGCTGCGCACGACTGGGACGCCCTCGGAGGCCAGGAGCTGCTTCCACAGGGCCAAGGCTTCGTCCAGGCTCTCGGAGCGGGCTGAGGGCACGCCACGGGGCTCAGCAGCGGCACCAGGACACGGGCAGGCATCTCCCAGCCGGCCCTTCCCTCCCCACACCTCCCCTGAGTGGTGCGTAGCTGCCGACCAGGTCGACCCACAGAGGGGAACCCCGCTCCCACCCCAAAACTGGGTGCTCCGGAGGAGCCTTTTCTGCTGCACCAACAGCCTGAACCCGCCACGCTCACCCGACTCTGTCGCCAGGTTGAAGAAGATGCCTTCGTACAGGAACGTCTCCTGCGGCCCCGCCTCGTAGTCGAGGTCGTTTGGCTTGAAGTCGTCCAGGTTCTTCTGCCCCTGAGCCTTGGCTCTCTGCTCCCTCGCCATGCCCTGCGGCAGGGTAAAGGCGGCAGTGACGCTTGGGGGGCACTGCGGGCCCCCCGGGGACACCCCCCAGCAGCTGCGGGGTCATGTCTCCCCACGCACCTCCTCCAGCTTGGACTCCAGCGTGCAGATGTAGAGCCAGAGCAGAGCCTGTGCCCGGTCATCAAGGAGCTGCTCCTGGTTCTGGGCACTCCTGGGCACCGCCTCCAACAGCCGCAAGGCTTTGTGCACCGAGTCCAGTGCAGAGCTGTCAGAGAGAGGGGTTAAAACACAGCCTTCCACCCCAAAATGCACCTGAAGAGGAGGAGCGGGCATCACCAGCACCCGAAACAGCCAGGACCCCAGACCCTTAAACCTTGCCGAGGGCCCTCAAGAGCCCCCCCCAGGGGGGCCCGCAGGGACGGAGGAGGGGCTCGCAGGCGTGGCAGCGCGCTCACCAGTCCGTCTGCCAGGTGGATTTGTGGTAGCACAGGAGCTGCGCCAGCTCCATCAAGCCGACGGCGCGCTCGTGCAGGCGGCCGCTCTCCTCCGAGCAGATCTCCAGCAGGTCGCAGAGGACGTTGTAGCGCTCCTGCCCCGTGTTGGCAGGGATGGTCTTGTACGCCTTCAGCTCCTCGAAGAGCATGGCCACCAAGGTCTCTGCATCCAGGCAGCGCCCCTCCAAGGCTTCCTTCAGGGTCCTGGGCGAGCGGGGGGGGGCTCTGAGTGAAGCCCGGCTCGGCAATAGGGCTTTGTGAGAGCCCCCTGAGGCACCCCCTTGTGTGGGGCAGCGCCAGGCTTCCCTCACCTCAGCCGCAGCTCCTCAGCTCCATGCTTCACGGCGTCGGTTTTCACTCGGACCCAGAGGAAGACGGGCTCGGCCAGCAGCTCCCCGAGGCGGCCCCGCAGCGCCACCAGCCACTGCACGGTGGAGGCCAGGGCGCTCTCCAGCCGGCCCAGCTTTCGGTAGCTCTCCACCTGCAGCCTGAAGCATCTGTGCAGCTGCGGGAAGAGCGCAGAGGAGCGGCTTCAGCGCCCAGGCTGCCTGCCGAGCCCCCCCCGGGGGGAAGCCAGCCACTCCCCAGCTGCTCCTTCACTCCCCCGGCACCGGGCCACAGCTCAGAGCCTTCGGCCCCCTTTGGGCCGAGAACGGCAGGACTCCGCTCACCCTTTCGTGGGGGATCTCGGGGTATTTGTAACAGTCTGTCGTCTCCAGCATCCGGCAGAAGAGCTCGGAGATGGAGCTGGCCTCCTCGTGAAGGTTCTGGTTGTAGAAGATGTAGGCCAGCTTAAATGTGCACAATGCTGTCGCAGGGAGGAGAGAACCGTTAAAGATGTGCTGCAAATTCCAAGTGCCCCCCATCTTCCTCACCCCAGCCAGGCGCCGCAGGTGGCCGAGGAACCCTCTCCCCCATCGGTGCCGCCCAAAACACCTCTGAGGGGCCGGCAGCGAGCTGCGCAAGGGGACACTGACCGGTGGCATCGAGGTGCTTGGCTTGCTTGGTGTCAGGGAGCCCCTCCAGCGCCTCCAGCATCCGGGCCACAATGCCCCGGCAGCCCGATGTCAGCCGCTCCAGCTCCGACCACCCGGCCGCCTGCAGGGGACACGCTGGCTGTCAGGGACTGCGGAAATGCCCCTGGGGACCCCCCAGGGACCATCCCTGCTGCTACCGGTACCTGGGAGCACTGGAAGGTGTCGCACGCCATGTTGGTGAAGAGCTGGAGGCTCTGGAAGAGCAGCTGCTTCAGCGCTAGCCTCTGCTTCGTGCCGTCGGGGGGAACCTGCAGAGGGCAGGAGGTGACCACGCAGCCCCTGGCAATGTTACTGCCCCCCCCCCCACTCCAATTAGCGGGGGGACCCTCATTAAGCGCTAGCCCTGCTCCCAAAGCCTCACCCTCTGCAGCAGCAGGCCGAGGACATGGCAGTGCCCCTCCACGAAGGCGCAGAGGCCGAGCACGTCCTCGCGGCTCAAGGGCTGCCGCGGGCTCCTCTTGCTGTGCTCGCCCAGGGGCGCCGCCACCAGCTGGCAGCCCTCGGCCAGCAGCCGCAGGAGACGCTCCGAGGCCTCGGCCGCGCCGCCCAGCGCCGCCGCCGCCTGCGAGAGATGGGGCTCCGCCGGCCTCAAGCCCTCGGCCAGCACCCGGCTCAGCCTCACCGCGGCCTCCAGGAGGTTCAGGGGCTCACCCAGCGGCACCCTAGAGCCGTGCAAGAAGCGGCGGGCGTCCTCCGCCGCCGCCTCCGCCTCGCTGTAGCAGCCAGCCCTGCAGAGCTGCCGGCACTGCTCCAGCGCCAGCTCGAAGCAGCAGAAGGCCTGCGGCAGGCCGGGGGGTCGCGGCGCGTCCTGGCGCAGGGTGAGGAGGCAGGCCGCGAAGCACCGGCTCCGTGAGGCCGAGACAGGCACACGGGGGGCTTCGGAGAGGATGGCGGCGGATGCCTGGCGCGCGGTCCGCGAGGTGAAGAAGGGCGGCTCCAGCGGCAGCACGGCGGCCTCCTCGTTCTCCAGCAGCAGGAGGAAGTGCAGGGCCTGCAGGCGGCCCCCCAGGCCATCTGCCTGCTTCCACAGCACGAGGAAGGCGTACTGGGCGATGGACGTGAAGTCTTTGCAGGGGGGGCCGACGGGCCGGAGGGTGCGCAGGCGGACGAGGAGGAGCTGGGCTGCTCGCAAGCAAGCGGTGCCGCAGCCCCCCGCGGCCGCGTTGCGCAGGAGGTGGTAGAGGATCTTCTCCAGGTAGAAGGGGGATGACAGGGCAGGTTCCGAGGCCACGTAGCCCCTGAAGGCCACCTCGGCCAGCCCCAGCAAGCTGGCGGCGTGGTCGAGGCGGCCCCCCGGCTCGCTCCCCGGCTTCCCCCTCGGCTCCCCCCCCAGCTCGCCCAGGCGCTGCACGCAGGCTCGCAAGATTTGGTCGCACACCAAGTTCTGTGAGGTGGCCGGCGGCCTCCGGGGACAGGAAAGACTCTTCTGGAGTCGGGGGGAGAGAGGGAAAGAGAGTTTTGGCCCCCCAGCAGGGGATCCCAGCCCTCGTGCAGCACCGGGTGCCCCCCCCGCAGCTCACCGACAGCTCCGCCAGCAGCGCCTCTGTGCCCTCCCTACTGGCCGTATGCGCCACAAAATCAGTGCCCTCGAGGTGCTTCATGTCAGCCCTGGGGGGTGGCGGGGGGGGGTGAGGGGGTGCTGGTGCTCACAGCCCCACACCACCCCAGTCTCCAAAGAGGCCTACAGAGCGCCCCCCCACCCCTCACTCCCACCCCCAGGCCCTGCAGGACCCCCTGAGCCCCCCCAGCCCCCCGAGTCCCTCAGCCCCCCTCCAGCCCCTCGACCCCCCCAAGTAAGTCCCTGCAGTACCCCCCGCCCCCCTCTGAGTCCCTGGGCCCCCCTGAGTCCCTGCAGCCCCCCAGCCACCCCCCGGCCCCTCGCCCCCCCGCTCCTCAACCCCCCGAGTCTCTGCAGGGCCCCTCAGCCCCTCCCGAGTCCCTACAGGGACCCCCCAGCCCCCCAAGTCCCTGCAGCCCCCCAGCCCCCCCCCCGACCCCCCCCGAGTCCCTGCAGTGCCCCCCGGCCCCCCTCGAGTCCCTGTAGCCTCCCCCAGCCCCCCTCTGGCCCCTCGGACCCCTCCGAGTCCCTGCAGACCCCCCAGAGTCCCTCGGCCCCCCAGCCCCTCTGCTCCCTCCCAGCTCCTGCAGGGACCCCCCCGGACCCCCAGCCCCCCGCCGAGTCCCTGGGCCCCGCCGACGCCCTGCAGGGCCCCCCCGAGTCCCTGCAGCCCCCCGCCCCCCCCCCCGAGTCCCTGCAGCCTCCCCCGAGTCCCCACCCCGCCCTTATTTTAGCCCGCTCCCCCCCGCGCCCACTCGCACATCGCTATCGCTTCTCGCAGGCAGAGCCGCGGTCCCGCCGCGCGCCCCGTCCAAATCCCCGCGCCGCGGCCAGTGAGGGCGGGGCGCCCCGCGCGGGGCACGCCGGGACTTGTAGTCCCGTAACGGCTCCGCGGATGCGCGCGGCGGGGGGCGGGGGGGGACCCCGTGTAAGGGGGAGTCGTGTATGGACCCCACGGAACCGGGGAAGGCCCGGAAGGGCCCTGTGTAAGCGGGGGGGGCGGCGTGTAGGGACCCTGTGTAACTGGGGGGGCAAACTGGGACCCCATGCAAAGGGGGGGCAGGTGAGGACCCCTGCAATGGGGGGGGAGTTTGAGGGGTTGGGGGGGTGCCTAAGGGCCTAAGGGAGGGGCTCGCGGAGAGGGGGGCCCTCTGAGAGGTGGTCCGGGGGTGGCCCTTGTGGCTTGGGAGGGGGCTCTGAGGCGGGGCTGGGGGGGGGGTTCTTTGGGGCTCCGGAGGGGTGTAGGGCTTGAGGCTTGGTGGGGGGCATGTGAGCAGACCCGGGGGGGGTGGGTTGGGGGCCCTAAGACCTGAGGGGGGGAGCTGGGGAGGGCGTTTGGGGGGGTCTGGGGGGAGCTGTGAGCGCTGAGGGGGCCGCGGAGCGGTTCTGGGAACTGCCCCCAAGCTGCAGGGGCTGTGGCAGGGCTGTAAACTGGGGGGGTGTGGGGCTGTGAGCACCAGCACCCCCTCACCCCCCTCCCAGCCCACCTCACCCCCCCACCGCTTGCAAAAAGTCAAATTTGACACCTGACAGGCCGGCAACCGAAGGCCGTGCGTTGCCTGTGGGCAGTGGGCAGGCTGTGGGCCTGGAGCACCCAGTGCCCTGCTTTCAGCCAGGACAGGCGTCACGTCCCCCCCAGCAGCTGTCAGGGTGCCGCGTTTTGGGCCTGGGGGTGCAGCAGGAGCTGGGGGGGGCCAGAGCCAGGACAGGCCAAGCAGACCCCACCTGGCCAAAGGGGTATTCCGTACCATCCGGTGGTGAGGGATTTGTTTTTGTCAAGGACAAGGTCTGCGTGACTGCTAATCACAACAGGTGGGGTTGTTTTCGTGCAGTTGTTTGGCTGAGTGCTTTTGCCTGATAATCCTGTGTGAGACGCTGTCTGCCCCCGTTAAGATCACTCGAAAAGTGAGGCTATTCGGGCACTAAAATGGAGCATGATCTGGCCGGACTGGTGTCTGTCGTGCTTGTGGCCGTGCTTCCTGTGACAATCTGGGGTCATGCTGAGCAATTCCAGGGGGGCTGGGCAGAGAATAGACCAACCCCCATCTCTCTACAGCCTCCTTTAAGGTACCTCTAGAGCAATAAGGTCACCCCTGAGCTTCCCATATCCAGGCTGCACAACCCCAGCTCCCCCAGCTGCTCCTCATAAGATTTGTTCTCCAGCCTCCTCACCGTGGGTCCCTTCCAACTCGGGATATTCTTGGATTCTGTGAAAGAAAGTCAAGCAACCGACAAACCGTGCTGTGTGCCCAGCAGGGGCACTCCTGCCTGGGGACTGCCCAGCACCGTGAACAAAACCCCAGCTTCGCTGAGAGCCTCGCCTCAGCCCATTACTGGCTACGGAATGGCTCTCACGCAGGGAAAGCACGTGCAGAAACGCTTTATTTTATTGAAAAAGAAGAGAAGGTGAGGGGCGAAGGGGTGCGCAGGGGGCCCTCACCCTGCGGCGCTCCGTCCCTGTGTGCTTCCAGTGCCGTCCCCGGCAGGACGCCAGGGTGGGGGCACCACAGGGGTCACCAGCCGGGGGGGCTTTCCCCCTCGGTCACCACGGCACCCCCGGGACCCCCTCCCGCATCACAGCTCGGGGGCGTCGGGCTGGCCCTGGGGGAGTGGCAGCCGGAGCTCGGTGTCGTGGCGGACGACGGAGAAGAGGCCGACGACGGCGAGCAGCGCCAGCAGCATGAGGCCGCAGCAGGCGGAGAAGATGCTGCGGGTGCCGGGCCCGTGGTCGGCGCCGTGCAGAAGCAGCAGCCCCAGGCAGGCCAGCAGGTTGAGCGGGACACGGCACCAGTTCGTCACCCCCGGCCGGTCCTTCTCCGGGATCGCCTTTGTGAGAAACAAAGCCATGTTTTTTTGCAGTAGAGAATTCCTTATCTGTGCCCCAGGGGAGTTGTGGAGTTATAACATGGAGAAGCAGAGAAGCAGAAGCAGATAAGTGGACAGTGGAAGACCTCGCTGTTCCAAAATAAGGTGGAAGCTTGAGACAAACAGGATGAGCAGCATGGGAACAGTGAAACAAAGATCCTAAGTTCTCCAAACGTAGGAAAGGAGAAATGCAAGGGTTGAAAACAAGAAAAATGGTAGATGTATGGTATAGAGGAGTGTCAAGCAGCTTGTGAACCTGCGGTACTCAGCCACGAGGAAACAGGGGAGGTAATGGGGTATCGGGGAATAGGGAATAAAAGGTTAGGCTTTGTTAACTAAAATGCACTCCTAATTGGCAGGACAGCCACCGCTGCAAGCGCAAATAAAATAGCTGCACAGAAGAGCCTGTCTGAAGAAAATGATTTGAGATTTTTCTCGCACCTTGCGCCGCAGGAAGCCCATGGCAGGGAAGTAGAGCCCACAGGAGAGCTCGAGGAGCAGGAAGGCCACAAAGGACTCGGCTGGACTCTCCTGGCTGGGGTTGGTGGAGAAGGCGAGCATGAAGAGGGAGAAAAAGCCCACGAGGACGGAGAGCGAGAGCACGTGGACGGGCTGCAGGCGGTACCTCGGGGACACGGCCAGGCGGTACAGCGAGGCGCCCACCATGCTGGCCGCCATGAAGCTGGAGAAGACGATGCCCAGCGGTGGCCCGTGGGGGTCCAGCACGGGCGTCCAGAGGAAGACGAAGATGTAGATGACGCTCTCGAAGAGCGCCTGGACGGTGCCCAGCAGCAGCACACGCCGGTCCGCCACCAGGCGCCGCAGGCCGTCTGCGCAGCTCTTGGCGAGCGCCCGCTTCTTGCCGTAGTTCTCGTCCCAGTCCTTCAAGGCCACGGCGCCCGCCAGCACCAGCAGCGGGATGGACGCCACGAAGGGCGCCACCGGGCCCAGCCCCAGCCACTCGGCCGCAGCGTTGGCCACCACCCCGGCCCCCACGGCCAGCACGTGGTTCCAGAAGGCCGCCTGCGAGAAGGTGGCAGGCACCCACTCCGCCGGGAAATCGTGGTGCTCCACGTGCTCGTGGACGTACCAGGCCTCGAAGGCGCAGAAGAGCAGCGCCGTGGACAGCCCGCCCAGCACCCTGCCCGCCGCCAGCACCAGGTAGTCGCGGGACAGCTTGGTGAGGCAGCAGGCCGAGTAGGTCAGCGAGAAGAGCACGCACGACGCCCGGCGGCCCAGCGCGTCCACCAGCGAGGCGGCCACGGGCCCGAAGAGGACGCTGGAGGCGAAGCCGCAGACGTACAGCACGGCGATCTGCGTCTCCACGAAGCCGTAGTGCTGGTACAGCTTGTACAGGTACGGCCCCTGCAGCCAGTCGGCAGCCAGCGCGGGCAGGTAGCCGCGCAGGAAACCCCGCTGGAAGCGGGCAAAAGCCGGGTTGGCGCCGGGGGGGGTGGCAGCGGCGGGGGGGTGCGAGCGGCGGGCGGCCAGCTCCAGCCCCAGCGCCGCCGCCAGCAGCAGGGCGAGGGCGGTGTAGGCGGCGAGCAGCATGGCGCGCCCGGCCCCGCGGGCATCCCGGGGGTGGCTGCAGGGTGTGGGGGGAGAACAAAGTTGGGGGGGCAAAGTGGGTGATGGGGAACCCCCCTGGGATGGGCAGGGGGCTGGGGGGCCATAGGAGGAGGCCCCGGCCTGGGCACACGGTGCCCCCCCCCCCACCCTCCGCACCCCTGGGTGGCTGCGGGACTGAGCCCCGCACCCCCTGCTGCCCCCCCCCGCCCTATGGACCCTCCCCCAAGCCCCCCTCCCTATGCACGCCCCTGCTGCCCCACCCCAAACACCAACCCGCTGCCCCCTCCACCCCAAAGGCCCCCCCCACACCGTTCACCCCCTCCATGCCCCTCCCCGGCCCCGCCTTCCCACCCCGTGCACCCCCCGGCCCCCTCATACACAGCCTCCCATTGACCCCGCCCCACAGAGCCCCCCCAGGGCCCCCCCCAGAGCCCTTAACCCCCCAGCCCCCCCGCAACCCTCCTAAAGTACCCCAGGGCCCCCCCCCAAAACCACCAGAGCCCCCCCCCGCCCCCCTTCACCTGCCCCTCTGCGGGGGGGGGGAGCGGCCGCGCACCCGGCGCCTCTCACGCACCCGCTACCGCTTGGCGCCGGCCGCCTCCGTGGGCGCCGCCATCTTGGCGTGCGTCACATGACCAGGGCCCCGATCCCGCCCCGCCCGCAGTGGGTGATGCTGGGTGGCCGTGCGCATGCGCGGGCTCAAGGAAGGGGGCGAGCCGCTCGCCGCGCGCGCCACGTGGCCGCCAGGTCACGTGGCATGAGATCACGTGGCAGCGCTCAGGGACTGTCGGAGGCGCTCGGCTCCGTTCGGCTCCACTCGGGGTCGCTCGGCACCGCCCGCCCCTCCTGGGCCTGGTGTAACTGCCCCTCCTGGTGTAACTGCCCCCCCTGGTGTAACTGCCCCCCCTCCTGGTGTAACTGCCCCTCCTGGTGTAACTGCCCCCCCTCCTGGTGTAACTGCCCCCCCTGGTGTAACTGCCCCTCCTGGTGTAACTGCCCCCCCTCCTGGTGTAACTGCCCCCCCTGGTGTAACTGCCCCTCCTGGTGTAACTGCCCCGACCTGGTGTAACTGCCCCCCCTCCTGGTGTAACTGCCCCTCCTGGTGTAACTGCCCCCCCTGGTGTAACTGCCCCCCCTCCTGGTGTAACTGCCCCTCCTGGTGTAACTGCCCCCCCTCCTGGTGTAACTGCCCCTCCTGGTGTAACTGCCCCCCCTCCTGGTGTAACTGCCCCCCCTGGTGTAACTGCCCCTCCTGGTGTAACTGCCCCTCCTGGTGTAACTGCCCCCCCTCCTGGTGTAACTGCCCCCCCTGGTGTAACTGCCCCTCCTGGTGTAACTGCCCCGACCTGGTGTAACTGCCCCCCCTCCTGGTGTAACTGCCCCTCCTGGTGTAACTGCCCCGACCTGGTGTAACTGCCCCCCCTCCTGGTGTAACTGCCCCCCCTCCTGGTGTAACTGCCCCTCCTGGTGTAACTGCCCCCCCTCCTGGTGTAACTGCCCCTCCTGGTGTAACTGCCCCGACCTGGTGTAACTGCCCCCCCTCCTGGTGTAACTGCCCCTCCTGGTGTAACTGCCCCTCCTGGTGTAACTGCCCCGACCTGGTGTAACTGCCTCCCCTCCTGGTGTAACTGCCCCTCCTGGTGTAACTGCCCCGACCTGGTGTAACTGCCCCCCCTGGTGTAACTGCCCCCCATCCTGGTGTAACTGCCCCGACCTGGTGTAACTGCCCCGACCTGGTGTAACTGCCCCCCCTCCTGGTGTAACTGCCCTGACCTGGTGTAACTGCCCTGACCTGGTGTAACTGCCCTCCTCCTGGTGTAACTGCCCCCCTCCTGGTGTAACTGCCCTGACCTGGTGTAACTGCCCCCTCCTGGTGTAACTGCCCCCCTCCTGGTGTAACTGCCCTGACCTGGTGTAACTGCCCCCCCTCCTGGTGTAACTGCCCCCCTCCTGGTGTAACTGCCCCCTCCTGGTGTAACTGCCCCCCTCCTGGTGTAACTGCCCTGACCTGGTGTAACTGCCCCGACCTGGTGTAACTGCCCCCCTCCTGGTGTAACTGCCCCGACCTGGTGTAACTGCCCTCCTCCTGGTGTAACTGCCCCCAACCTGGTGTAACTGCCCACCCTCTTGGTGTAACTACCCCCAACCTGGTGTAACTGCCCTCCTCCTGGTGTAACTGCCCCCCCCCGGGGGCAAACACCTTGCACAGTTGTCCCAGCCCCCACACAATTGCCCCATGCCCTGTGCAGTCGCCCCCAGCTCTCCTCACCCCCCAACCCCGTGCAAACGCCCCCCCCTTGCACGCCCTCCACCCCCCCGCCCTGCCCGTGCCTCAGTTTCCCCCGCACTCACCGGGGTCCCGGGGGGGGGTCCCCGCGCCCCCTCACTTGATGCTGAGCCGCGGGCGGCAGGGCGGGGGGGGGCACCCGAGGGGGCAGCGGGGGCAGGCTGCGGGGAGGGGGCAGCAGGGAGGAGGGCGGCAGGGGGGGGGGCAACAAGGGGGGCGGCAGCAGGTGGGGGTGGCACCAGGGGGGGTGACAAGGGAGGCAGCAAGGCGACGGGCAGCCCGGGGGGGGCAGCAGGGGGGGTGGCAGCAGAGGGGGGGGCAGCAGCAGGGGGGGGGGCAGCAGGGGGGGTGGCAGCAGAGTGGGGGGCAGCAGGGGGGGGGGCAGCAGGGGGCGACGGGACACGGGGGGGGGCAGCAGGGGGGGTGACAAGGGGGGTGGCAGGGGGCTGAGCAGGGGGGGCAGCAGGGGGGGCGCACTGGGGGGGACAGGGGGGCTGCGGAGCCGCTGGCCGCGCCACGCCAGCCCCATGGCGCTGCCCCCCCTGCCGGTGGGGTATTTATAGCCTAAAGCCGGCTCAGCCGGGGGGGGGGGGGGGGGGCAAGGGGGGGGGTTCACGTGGGCGCTCCCACGCGTGCACGGGGCCGGGGGGAGGCAGCGGCACCCCCCCAGCCCCGTCACGGGGGATGGGGGGGACATCGGGGTGGGGGGACACGGGGCATGGGGGGGGCACGGGGACCTGGGACCGGGACACTCGCCCACGCCCGACCCCCCCCCGGGCACGCGGCTGCCGCTGTTGCACACGCGTGTGCAAGGCGCGTGGCTGACGCCCCTCCTCCCCCTCCTCGCGGGGCCTCGGGTAGGGGGGGGGATGGGGGGGACCCCCCCGAAGGGAGGGGGGGGCGATGTGGTCATGGAAACAATTTGGGTTGGAGCCGCCCGAGCTCAATGGGGGCTTTGTTCGTGCTGCGGCGCCAGGGCCCCCGGGCCGGGAGGTGCCGCCGGCCCCCCCCCAGCTCTGCGGCGTGCCACGCCTCGGCGGGCCCCCGGGGGGGGCGTGTAAAGGCGTGCAACGCCGTGTAAAGCCGTGCAAAGGCACGCGATGCCGTGCGAGCCGTGCAAAGCTGTGCAAAACCGCTCACAACGCCGTGCGGAGCCGTGCGTGGCCGTGCAACGTGGTGCAATGCCACGTGAAGCCCTGCAGCGCTTTGCAACGCGGCGTGAAATGCCGTGCAAAGCCCCGCCGTGCCGTGCAAAGCGGAGCAAAGCCGTGCAAAAGCTGTGCAAAGCCACAGCTGCCCGTGCAGCACCAGGCCCCGTGGGGCCGTGCTGAGCTGAGCCGGGCAGCACCGGGGGGGGGGGGGCTCCGTGGGGGGCAGCCCCCAAGCAGATTGCGGCTGCACTGCCCCTGGGTACCCGGGGGGGTGAGGAGGGTGAGGGGGGGCTGCTGGTGCCGGGGTCACACCTGGTGTGTGTGCAACGTGCAGAGAGCACACACACTGCAAGGCACGGCAGGGGTGTGCACACGCTTGTGCGTGATCACATGCGTGTGCATTGCTCTGTGTGTGTGGTCCTGCACAGCTGCACGCTCACGCATGGTGATGCACATGTGCAGCATCGTGCATTGTGTGGCCTTGCATGTGGGCATGCTTGCACACTCGTGCGTGCCCACACGGGCTCCTGCGGGCTCACAGACGTGCACCCTCACTTCTGCACTACCACCAGAGTGCAAAGCCTTGCACACATCCATGCCCCCACACTTGTGCACCATCCTCACACACATGTGGCCTTGCACACCCATGCACACTCACGGACCTGTGCATGGTCTGGCATGTGCATGAGCTTGCACACTCTCGCGCACACCCCCCCAGCCCCACAAGGCCTCGTGCGAGGTCCTGTGCCCCCCGACGTCCCCTGGCCATGGGCGTAGGGCCCGGTGCACGCGCAGGCCGGCGTGACAGCCCGTGCCCCAGCGTGCCCCGTGTCCCGTGGTGCCCTGGGAGCGCCCGGGGCCCTTGGCGTGCCGCCTGTGTCCCGTCGTGCCCTGGGAGTGCCGCGGGCGTTGGCGGCACTCCCGGCTTCCCAGCGTGCTCCAGGGCGGGGCAGCGTGAGCAGGGAGGCCTCGCACGCGCGTGTGCAAGGGGCCTGCTGCAGCTCCACCCCCCCCGACCTGACTGTAGCTGGTGTGCAAAGCCTCACATGTGCACAGGTTGCACCAAGCCCTCGTGAAACCTGTGCAACACCTTTGGCACACGCCCCTTGCACTAACTCACGCCCGTGTTGCACTTCTGCAGAAACACCTTCCTCGTGCAAGCCTTGCACGCCCCTGGGCCCCTTGCACGGAGCCCTGCCATCCGCTGCCTCCAGGGTGGCCCTGTGCAAAGGCGTGCAAAGTGCAGGAGCGTGCAAGGCCGTGCACGGGGAGGGGGCGTGTCCCAGTGCCCCTTATCCATGGGTAGGGTTAACCGGGGCCCCTGCCCGGGGCCTTTAATTGGGGCCTTTAATTAATTGGGGCCTTTAACTGGGGACTCGGGGGGGGGCACTGCAGGACCCCGTGTCCCACCCCACGTCCCCGTGCCCCCATCCCCGTGCCACACACCGTGTCCCCCCCCCCCCGGCCCCCTGCCCCCTTGTCCCGTGTCCCCCTGTCCCCGGCTCCCCCTGACCCCCCGGCCCCATCCCTGCCCCCCCTTTTACCCCGGCCCCCCCCGGCCCCTCCCCATCGCCGCCCCCCCGCCCGTCCCGTCCCATCCCCGTGCCCCCCCGTGTCCCCCGCTCCCCCCGCCCGTCCCGTCCCGGATTCCCCGTGTCCCCCCCGCTCCCCCCCGTCCCGGTGCCCCCGCCCCGCCCCGCCCCCCCCCGGGGCGGTCTCTCCGCGGCTCCGCCGTGGCGGGGCCGGGGCCGAGCGGGGCCGCGCCCGGTGCCGGTGCCCGGGGCCCGGTGGCGGCGGGGCGGGGCCGCTCGGCGGTGCCCGGTGCCCGGTGCCCGTTGGCGCTGTCCCGGTCCCGGTCCGGCCCCGGCCCCGATGCTGGGCTGCCTGGGGGCGCTGCCGGCCCCGCGCCGGCTCCACGACGTCACCAACCGGCGGGGAGCGCTGCCGGGGGGGCGCCTCGGTGAGCGGGGGGGGCCGGGGGGGGGCTGGGGGGGGCGGCGGGACGGGGAGGGGGGGGCAGGGGGAGCGGGGGGGGGTGGGGGGCAGTGGGGGGGGAGTGGGAGTGGGGGGCTGACGGGGGACGAGGGGGAGTCGGGGGCTGTGAGTGGGAAGTGCGGGGGGGGGGAGGGGGGGTGAGGGTGCGTGTGACAGTGGGACTGGGAGTGGGGGGGTGAGGCTGGGCGTGGAGGGGGGGTAAGGGTGGGGGAGGGCGTGAGCGGGTGGGGGGGAGCGGGAGTGAGCGCACGGAGTGGGGGGGGTGAGCAGGGGGTGGGGGGGAGCGGGGGGGAGTGGGGGGGACAGGGTAAGGATGGGGGGGAGTGGGGGTGACGGGGGGGGGAGCGTGAAAATGACAGCGAGGGTGGGGGGGGAGTGAGGGAGTGAGGGTGAGCGAGGGGGTGAGTGTGTAAGGATGGGGGTGAGTGTGTAAGGATGGGGGTGAGTGACTGAGCGGGGCTGTGGGGGGTGTGAGGGGGGGGTGAACAAGTGTGTGTGGGTACGAGCCCGTGAGTGAGGGCGAGTGTGAGCTGGGAGTGGGAGTGCGAGAGCGTGTGCAGGTGGGCGGCTACACGTGAGTGAGGCCATAGGTGTGCAACAGGGCGAGGGTGTGCGGTGGTGTGAGTGTGCAACGCCGTGAGTGTGATGGTGCACGAATGTGTGATGGTGAGCGACGGTGTGAGTGTGCAATGGTGCACGAGTGCGTGTGGCTGAGCCGTGCTGGCTGCGGGTGTGCGTGCGTGTGTGCGTGTGCGTGTGCGTGTGCGTGCCGGGCGTGTGGGCGTGAGCGAGCGTGCCAGCGGTGCCCGTGAGACGCAGCCGGGGTGTGTGGGTGTGACAGCACCACGTGGGGGGCGGGCTGCGTGCCTGGGGGGGGGGGTGAGTGTGCAAGTGGGGGGGTCAAGTGTGCAAGCACAGGGGGTGAGCGTGCAAACGCCGTGGGGCACTGGGTGAGCTCGGGGGGGGGGAGTGCACATCTGTGGGCGTGCATGGGGGCAGCACGTGTGCAAGGTGGGTGAGCAAATCCGTGCGGGGGTGTTCACAGCCCCGAGGGGGGCACCCCCCCTCCCGTGTGCCCCCCCCCATGTCCCAGGGGTGCCCAGACTGGGGGGGGGGGGGGGTGAGATTTGTGCCTGGCTGGTTTTGGGGGGGGTCACGGAGCCCCGGCTTTGGGGGGGTAACAGGGGGGGCTGGGGGAGCTGGGGAGATTTTGCGGGGGGGGGGGTCCCATTGCTGCCCTCCCCCCAGAAAAAAAAATCCCAGCCCCACTCATTCTGGGGAACACGGCGCTGTTTTGTGTTGTTGTTTGTTTTTTTTTTTTTGGTGGGAGGGGGGCTCGGGGCTGGGCCCCCCCCCGCTCCATGGGCAGGGCCCCCCCCCCCGCCCAACTGGTTCCAGTCCCGCACTGGAAGCCGCCCAGTGCTGGCCGTCCGCCGGCTCCATGTGGCACTTAACCCCTGCGGGGCCGCCCCAAAACGTGCTGCCCCCCCCGGACACCCCCCCAGAGGTGTGGGGGGTGGGGGTCCGCCCGTTTCCCCCCCCCCCCCCGTTTTAATATTCGCTCCCACCCAAATCACCAACTGGCTCTGTGCTCCATGTGCTGGGGGGGATCCTGCTTAATCCCGGCCCCCCCCCCCCAAAAAAAAAATAGCACAACGGGGCGTGCCCCCCCCGGGGGGGGGCAGGTTTCGGGGTGTGAGCGCCTGCCTTGTCCCCCCCCCTCCGAAAAAAAAAAATAATCACAGCATCCACAAAAAGGGGAAAAAATGCTGCTGCCTTCGGGGGGGGGGGAAACTGAGGCAGGGTGGAGGAGATGGGGGGGGCCGGGGGGGCACCCAGATATTTCGGGAGGTGCCGGGGGGGGGCCTTTGGGGTGCCCCCCTCACCCGATTCCCCCCCCGGCCGTGCGGCGCCTGCGCGGGGCGGCGCTGGGTGTGGTGCGTGCCTGTGGTTGTGGCGGGGGGGGGGCAGGGGGGGGCCAGCGGCTGGGGATCGGCAAACAACCCCCCCCCTAAAAAAAACACCCCCATAAAACCTCTCTAAGAGCCCCCTCCCAAAAAAAAAACACCCCCCCAAAAATAAAAAAAACAAAAAAGTCCACCCCCAACTCCCCCCAACCCCCCACAAAGACCCCCCCAAAAAAAAACACCTCCCCCCCGAAAAAACACCCCCCCAATGCCCCATCACCCCCCCACCCCCCTTCTCGCCCCCCCCCGCACCCAGCTGGGAGCGTTTTGGGGCCCGCTGGCCCCGGGCAGGAATTTCCTCAATTTCAGCAATTTCGCCTTTTTATATTTTTTTTTTCCCTTAAAAAAACCGCCGGCCCCCCCGCTGCCCCCCCCTGCTTGCGCACAAGGGGCCGCGCCCAGACGCAAGCGGGAAAAAAACTGACCCCCCCTAAAAAAAATAACAAGTGCCCCCCCCTGGGTGCAGGGGGATTGGGGGGGGCACAGGGACAGGGTGACATGGGGGGGGGTACACTGTGACACCCCCCCCCGCGTTCTTTCCACAAGGGGGGGTGGCACTGCCTGGGGATCCCCCTGTCCCCCCCCCATCTGTCCCCTCCCTCTTTACCCCTCGCCCCCCTCCATCTCCCACTGTGTGTGGGGGGGGGGCACGCCCCCCCTCTAGGGCCTGTGCCCCCCCCAAAGTGCTGCCACCCCCCCCGGCTTGTTCCTCAGTTTCCCTTTGAAGCAAGCAGGACACTGAGGGGGGGGGGGGGGGGGGGCAAAAATCCCACCCGCAGGGGCGCTGTGTGAGTGTGTGTGGGGGGGGGGGGCTCAGCCAGCACCATGCTGACCCCCCACCGTGTCCCCGTGTCCCCCCAAAAGGCTTGGAGGCGCCGCGCAGCCCCCCCCCGGAGATGGTGCCCGGCTCCCCCCCTCGCCGCCGCCCCCGCCCCGCGTCTACAAGCCCTGCTTCGTCTGCAGCGACAAGTCCTCGGGGTACCACTACGGCGTCAGCTCCTGCGAGGGCTGCAAGGTGAGGGGGGGGCACACCCCCGCACGGACACCCCCCCCCCCCCCCAGGCTCCTGACCCCCCCGCAGGGCTTTTTCCGCCGCAGCATCCAGAAGAACATGGTGTACACGTGCCACCGCGACGGCCGCTGCCACATCAACAAGGCCACGCGCAACCGCTGCCAGTCCTGCCGCCTGCAGAAGTGCTTCGACGTCGGCATGTCCAAGGAGGGTGCGTGGGGCGGGGGGGCACCTAAATCAGAAACCCCCCCCCCAAAAAAGCTGGGACACCCCCGCTCCGCACCCCCCCCCCTGCGGCTTTCCTCCCCCCTGCTCTGCCATCCCCAGGGTGGGGTCGGGGGGGTTGGTTCTTTATTTATTTATTTATTGGGGGGGGGGGAGGGACGTGGCTTTTTTTTTATTTTGGGGGGGGTGTACTGTACTGAGGGGGGTGCCTTGGTAGCCCCCCCCCCCCCCCCCCAGGCCACGCTGTGCTATATGTGGATATCCTGCTGCTGGCACATCCTGTCCCCGCGACCCCCAAGGGCGGGGGGAGGAAACGCAGCCTGGGGACGGGGTGGGAATGGGGGCACCCCGCGACCCCCCCCCCAACCCCCCCCCTCCCCAAAGAAAACCCCCACCTCTGTTACCCCCAGCAGTCACACCACACCGGGGTGGGCGCGCTGGGGGGTCCTGCCGTGCCCCACAGCCCACCCCATAGCATCACCACGCCCCCCCCGCGTGTCCCCCCCCCTTCACCGCATGTCCCCCCCCCCGCAGCCGTGCGCAATGACCGCAACAAGAAGAAGAAGGAGGCACGGGGGGGGGCGGAGGCGGCCGGGCGCGAGCTGAGCCCGGCGCTGGAGGAGCTGATCCAGAGGGTGCGCAGGCGCACACCGAGACCTTCCCCTCGCTCTGCCAGCTGGGCAAGTACACCACGGTGAGCCCCCGCCGCCCTGGGGGGGGGCAGCGGGTGGGGGGCCCTCCCCCGGTAACCCCGTGCCCCCCCCGGTAACCCCACGCCCACCTCTGGTGACCCCATGCCCATCCCCAGTAACCTCGTGCCCACCCCTGGTGGCCCCGGAGCACCGCGTGCAGCCAGAGCCGGGGATGCAGGGGGGGGGCAGTGACCCCCAACTGGTGACCCCCTCCCTGGTGACCCCCCCCAGAACTCGAGCGCGGAGCACCGCGTGCAGCTGGACCTGGGGCTGTGGGACAAGTTCAGCGAGCTGGCCACCAAGTGCATCATCAAGATCGTGGAGTTCGCCAAGCGCCTGCCCGGCTTCACCGCGCTCACCATCGCCGACCAGATCACGCTGCTCAAGGCCGCCTGCCTCGACATCCTGGTGCGGGGGGGCGGGGGGGCATGGGAATCAGCGGGGGAGGGGGGTGGGGGTGGGGAGGGGGGTGGGCGCTGCCCCCCCCCAGTTCCCCGTCCCACAGATGCTGCGGATCTGCACGCGCTGCACCAGGGGGGTGTGCGATGAAGGGGTTTTTTTTTGGGGGATGTCAGCGCTGACCCCCCCCATTCCTCCTCCCCCCAGAGGCTGCAGATCTGCTCATGCTGTGCCGGGGGGGGGGTGTGCAATGGGGGGGTGTTTTTTGGGGGGGGTGTCGGCACCGACCCTCCCGCATGCTGTTGGGATGTGCACGCGCTGCACCGGCGGGGGCCGTGCAGTGGAGTGTTGGTTTCTTTTTGGGGGGTGTCAGCGCTGACCCCCCCGCTCCCCCCCCCCAGATGCTGCGGATCTGCACGCGCTACACCCCGGAGCAGGACACGATGACGTTCTCGGACGGGCTGACGCTGACGCGCACGCAGATGCACAACGCCGGCTTCGGGCCCCTCACCGACCTCGTCTTCGCCTTCGCCGGGCAGCTGCTGCCCCTGGGCATGGACGACACCGAGACCGGGCTGCTCAGCGCCATCTGCCTCATCTGCGGCGGTGCGGGGGGGTCAGGGGGGGGCTGAGGGGATGGGGGGGGGGTCGCAGGGGGCCGGGGGTCACAGGGTCTCAGGGGGTGTGGGGGCTGTGGGGGTTACAGTGAGCTGCAGGGGGTGTGGGGGGGCGAGGGGGGGCACGGGGGGCTGCAAGGGGGGGGAAGTCGGGGGTTGGGAGGGGCTGAAGGGGTCCCAGGGAGGCTGGGGGGGCTGGAGGGGTCACAGAGGTGTGGGGGGCTGCGGGGGAGGTCACGGGGGGTCAGGGGGTGTGGGGGGTGAGGGGGGCTGGGCGGCGGGGGGGGGCTCAGGGGTGTTGAGGTGAGATGAGGGGGGGGGGCTGGGGGTTGTGGGGCGCGGTCCTGCAGGACACGGCCGTTTTTTTTTTCGGGGGGGGGTTGGGGAGGGGGTCCTGACGCCCCCCCCCCCCCCCCCCCCCAGACCGCATGGACCTGGAGGAGCCGCAGAAGGTGGAGCGGCTGCAGGAGCCGCTGCTGGAGGCGCTGCGGGTGTACGCGCGGCGGCGGCGGCCCCGCGAGCCCCACATGTTCCCCCGCATGCTGATGAAAATCACCGACCTGCGCGGCATCAGCACCAAGGGTGCGCGGGGGGGGGGGGGGCGCGGGGGGGGCACCGGGGGGGGGGGGGGTAGTGTGGGGGGCGGTGTGGGGGTATGGGGGAGTAGTGGGCGGGCCGGGGCGGAGGCACGGGAGGGCAATGGGGGGGGCCACGGGGGGGCAGGGGGGTGGAGAAGTGGGGGGGGGGGGTTGGGGGGAGTTTTGGGGGGGCTCACAAGGAGCCCGTGGGGTTGGGGGAAAGCTCCCGAGGGGGGGGGGGGTGTCCCGGTGCGGGGGGGTGACACAGCCGATTTGTGGGGGGGGGGGCAGGTGCGGAGCGCGCCATCACGCTGAAGATGGAGATCCCGGGCCCGATGCCCCCCCTGATCCGCGAGATGCTGGAGAACCCCGAGATGTTCGAGGAGGAGGCGCCACCCCCCCCGCCCCCCCCCCGCGGACCACGCCGCCCCCCCCGGCCCCCTGCCTCGCCCTAAGCTGGGGGGCGGAGGGAGGGTGCCCACCGCTTCCCGCCTCCCCCCATACAACACAGCCGCTGGGGGGGCGGGAGGGGGGCACGGTGTCCCCCCCATTCCCCCCCCCCAACAAAAGAAAACTTTTTGCAAGGGTGGGGCTCCAGAGACTGACGGAGCCAGGCCCCGTGGCGCAGCCGTTGCCTTAAGCTGGGGGGGTCCGGGGGGGCCCCCCCAAACCTCAGCTTCATGCCAAAGGCCCCCCCCCACCAACCCCCCCCTCCCATGCTTCAGGAGGTGCTTAAAGGAGGGGGCAACAATGGACAGAAATCGCCCCCCCCCCATTAACGACCGGCACCCCTAGGAGTGCTGTGTGCCCCCCCCCACCGTGCCCCCCCCTAAAAAAACAGGGGGGGGTGCAGCCAGGACTTTATTTATTCGTGTCTAGGAAGACAAAATGAGACAGGGTGGATTTGGGGGGGGGACCCTGCTTCCCCCCCCGGGGGGTGCTGTTTGGGGAGGGGGTGCAGAAGATAGGACTCGCCCCCCCCAGCTGTACCGGGGGGGAGCATTTTATTTGCTGGGTTATTTTATATAAAAGTGGTGGTTGGGGGGGGGGGAGCTGCTTGTGGGTTTTGCTTTTTCTATGCTGTTGGGGTGGGGGGCCCCAAAATCTCCCCCCCTTGTCTTTGCCCCCCACCCCCCCCCCTCGGGCACACAACACTACAGAGACAAAGATGGGGGCGTGCGGTTCCCCCCCCCCCCCCGAGTGGGGGGTTCGAAGCCATATAGACCCTGATGCTGTGGGGGGGGGCCCTGCCCCGTGCCCCCCCCCCTTCCCAAATCCCTCCCAGGGCAGCTTTACAAGGGGGGGAGGGGGCCCCCAATTGCCCCCGGGACCAAATTGTTCCCCCCCCCGATGTCTGTTACCCCCAGCCTGGCTGGGTGTGTGGGGGGGTGCCCCTGCCCTCCCCCTCCCCCCCCAGCGCTGGACCCGCCCCCCTCCCACGCCCCCCTCCACATAGTTTTGGGGGTGCAGGGCTGGCTGGGGGGCCCGTTACACTACACGGGGGGTGCCCCCCCCCGGGGCAGCACTTTTCTCCGTTATTTATTCCTTTGCGTTTACACCGGGCCCCCCCCAAACCCCCAGACAATGGAGGGGAGGGTCCCGGGGGGGGGGGTTTCCCCCCCTCCCCCCCACCCCGCTGTCGTCGCCCCCGGTGCCCGAGCTGCCCCCCCCGCCGCGGGGGGGGGCCCCGCAGCCATGTTTACAGCTCGCCCCGCCCCCCCCCCGGGGGGGCCACGGGGCTTTTCTATTTTTGCAAAATAAAGAAATGGAAACGAGGGGGGCGGCGTGCTCCTTGGGGACCCCCCCGGGGGGGTGGGGGGGGCACGGGACACGCCACGGGGCGGGGGGGGGGCACCAAGGGGATAACGGGGCACTGTGCGGGGGTGGGGGGCAGAATAACGGGAGGGCAGTGGGGGGGACCTCAAATAATGGGGGACAATGACAGCCCCCCCCAGAGTAATTGGAGACACCCGAGACAATGGGGACCCCCCTAGGTAATGGCCCCCCCCCGGGTGATGAGGGGGGACAGCAGGGGGGGACCAGGGGTAGTGGGGGGCAGTGGAGGGACCCCCCCGGGGTAATGGGGGGGTTCCTGGGAGCAAGGGGTGCACCCCCCGGATAATGGGGGACACCTGGGGACAATGGGATTCCCCCGATGTGATGGGGGGCACCTGGGGACAGCCCCCCCCCCGCTAACTCCTTCCTGGGGACAAGGGGACGCCCCGTGGGACGGGGGGGGGACACCTGAGACCACCCTCCGGGACAAGGCGGGGACACGGTGCCCCCCTCCCACACATCACCCCCCCCACCGGCCCCCCCGCCTTTTATTCCCCCTCCCCCGGCCGGTGGCTGCTGGGCCCGGGGTGGCCGCGGGGGGGCGACACCGGCACGGGCTGCGCTGCCCCCCCCATGACCCCCCGTGACCCCCCCCATGACCCCGTAGTGACCCCCCCGTGAACCCCCCGAGCGCCCGCCCCCCCCCCCCGCAGCCCTCCCCTAGGGGGCAGGATGCGGCCCCCCCCCGCCCCGCCCCGCCCTGCCCCGCCCCGGGGGGGGCCCCGCAGCCGCTGCCTCCTCCTGCAGCACCGGGACCATGGGGCGGCCGGGGGGGCTCCTGCTGCTGCCGCTGCTGCTGGCGGCCCCGGGGGGGGCAGGTAAGGTGGGGGGGGGATGAGAGGATGGGGACCCCCCCCCGGGACCCCCCTGACCCCCCGGCCTGCCGCAGGCTCCTGCCAGCCGCAGCCCACCTGCGAGGAGTGCATCCGCTCACACCCCCGCTGCGCCTGGTGCGAGGAGCCGGTGAGTGAGACCCCCCCCCCGGGCCCCTCCCCCCCGAGAACCCCCCCGAGACCCCCCCCCGGGACCCCCAGGGCATCCCCGCGGGGGGGCTCACCCCCAACTCTCACCTGCCCCCTTGGGGAATGGGGAACCCCGTGTCCTGGGGGGGGGCAATGTCCTGGGGGGGTCCCTGCGTGCTGGGCCGGGGGGGAAGGAGGGCAATGTCCTGGGGGGGGGGGGTCCCTCCTCTTGGGGGTTCGCGTTGAGGGTTGGGGTCCCCATCGGGGGGTTCCCTGCAGGTCCCTGACTGATTCCGGGGGGGCCTGGGGGTCTCCCAGAGTCGCGCTGTGCCGGGGGGGGGCCCGGGGGGGACCCCAATACCCCCTGGGTGCCCCACGCACCACATGGGGGGGCACGGGGGTTCCTGAGGTCTCCAGGAGGGGGGTCCCGGGGGTCCCTGGGCCCTGGGGTCCTCACTGTGCCTGGGGTCCCCCCTGTCCCCAGAGTCCCCCAAAGTCCCCGGGGTCCCTGTTCTCCCCGGTGTCCCCCCCTGTCCCCGGTGCCCCCCGTCCCCCCTGTGCCGTGGGGTGCTCGCCGTGCCCCTGTCCCCTTGGTGCCCGCCCCCCCGGGCCCCGCGGTTTGTCACCAGGAAGCAGCGAAACCTCGGTGACAAACAGCGGGGGGGGGGGCGGGGGGGGCGCACCCGGCCCCGTCTCACACGTCCCAGGGGGGCGGGGGGGGTGATGGGTGGGGGAGCGGGGGGCGTGCAGGGTGCAGGGGGCGGATGTGGGGTGCTGGGTGGGGGGTGCTGCAAGGGGGGGCGGGTCCCGGGGGGTGCTGGGTGCTGGGGGGTGCAGGGGGAGCGGTGCAAGCGCTGGGTGCAGGGGGCGGATGTGGGGTGCAGGGTGCTGCAGGGTGCTGGGTGCAGCACCCACCATGGGTGCAGGACCCGGGACCCAGGTGGGTGCTGCCCCCCCGCAGGACTTCACGCGGGGGGGCCAGGCGGAGGCGTCGCGCTGCGCCCCCCGGGAGGCCCTGGAGCGCGCCGGCTGCCCCCCCAGGCCGTGCTGGAGCCCCGCGGGGGCACGCGGGTGCTGGAGGACGAGGAGCTGGGGGGGCCGGGGGGGCCGGGACGCAGAGCCGCCAGCTGCGGCCCCAGAGGATGGAGCTGGAGCTTCGGCCTGGTGCGGGGGGGGGGGCAGAATGGGGGAATTGGGGGGGTGGGGAATGATGGGGGGAATTGGGGGATGGAAGGGGTGATGGGGGGGAATGGGGGCGATGTGGGGGGATTGAGGGTGATGGGGGGAATGGGGGCGGAAAGGGGGTGGGGGGCGTAATGGGGGTGGAAGGGGGAGGGGGGAGGAATTGGGGGAGGTGGGGGTGGAAGGGGGGGTAAACGGGGTTGGGGGGAGAAGGGGTGCACTGGGGGGTGGGGAGATAGGACACTGAGGTCCGGGGGGTCCCTGACCTCTTCCCCCCCCCCAGGTGAGGAGCTGTCCCTGGAGGTGCGGTTCCGGCGCGCGGGCGGCCTCCCGCTGGACCTCTACTACCTGATGGACCTCTCCTACTCCATGCGCGACGACCTGCACACGCTGCGCCGCCTGGGCAGCGACCTGCTGGCCGCCCTGCGCAACGCCTCCGCCTCCGTGCGCATCGGTGGGCCCCCCCCCCCGGAAAGAAAACAAACAAACAAAGAGAAAACACCAAAAAAAAACCTGCACCCCCCCAAAAAAAAAACCATCCTGAGCGCGCCATCCCCGTGCCTCTCGCAGGCTTCGGCACCTTCGTGGACAAGCCGGTGCTGCCGTTCGTCAGCACGGTGCCCTCCAAGCTGCAGAACCCCTGCCCCGAGCGGGGCAGCCCTGCGACCCCCCCGCCGCCTTCCGCCACCTCCTCTCGCTCACAGCCGACGCCGGGGAGTTCACGCGGCGCCTGGAGGGGCAGCGCATCTCCGGCAACCTCGACGCGCCCGAGGGGGGCTTCGACGCCATGATGCAGGTGGCGCTGTGCCAGGTGGGGGCTGGAGGCTGGGGGCGGCTGGGGGCGAGGGGGGACAGGCGGGAGAGGGGGCGTGCAAGAGAGGACGTGCACGAGAGCAGGTGTGTGCGAGACAGCAAGGGGGGGCGTGCGAGAGAGAAAGAGGGGGGAGGGCGTGCAAGAGAGGGACACGTGCAAGGGGGACACATGCAAAGGGGGGGCTCTCTGCAAGAGGAGGGGTGCAGGCAAGTCTGCATGAGAGCGTGCGTGCAAGAGTGCAGACGTGTGCAGGGGTATCTGCGTGCGCAAGAGCGGGGCTGCACGCGGGAGCAGTGGCGCATGCAGGAGAGCGCGGGTGTGCAAGAGCGCTGCTGCGCACGCGTGGTGGTGCGGGCAGGACGGCGGGTGCGTGCGAACGGGCACACACGGGTGGGTGTTCACGTGTGCACGCCCGCCGGTGTGCAAGCTGGGGGCTGCGGGGAGCAGCCGTGGCTGGCCGCAAGCAGAGCGCGGCGCTGCGCCCGCCCCGCGTGTGCAAGGCGCGGTGCGCGTGCAAGCCCTGTGCGCGTGCAAGGCCCGGTGCCCGCAGGAGCGCATCGGCTGGCGCCCCGTGACGCGGCTGCTGGTCTTCGCCTCGGACGACGCCTTCCACACGGCGGGCGACGGGCGCCTGGCCGGCATCGTCCTGCCCAGCGACAGCCGCTGCCACCTGGACGCCAGCGGCGTCTACAACCGCAGCCACCTCTACGTAGGTGCTGGGGGGGCAGGGGGGCTTTTATTTTTGAGGGGGGGGGCGTGTGCAGCATCCACTCGTGTCCCCCCCCCCCCTGCAGGATTACCCCTCGGTGGGGCACCTGGCGCAGGTGCTGTCGGCCGCCAACATCCAGCCCATCTTCGCCGTCACCCGGCCCACGGTGCCGCTCTACAAGGTCCGGGGGGGTTGGGGGGTTGGGAAGGGGGTGAGGGGGGTGCGGGGGGGGGGGGGCACTGCAATGATGCCGGGTCCCTGAACCCCCCCCTCCCCGCAGGAGCTGAGCCGCCTGATCCCCAAGTCGGTGGTGGGGGAGCTGCGGGACGACTCCAGCAACGTGGTGCAGCTCATCACGGACGCCTACAACGTGAGGGGGGCGGGGGGGGGCACGGGGGGGACACCAGGGGCACGGGGGATGTGGGGATGGAGGGAGCACAGGGCATGGGGGGGACGCTGGGGACACGGGGTTGCAGAAGGGGCAGGGACACGGGGGGGGGGTGCTGACGTTTTCCCCCCCCCCAGAGCCTGACCTCGACGGTGGAGCTGCAGCACTCGCCGCTGCCCCCCGGGCTCAGCCTCACCTTCCAGGCCCACTGCGGGGGCCCCCCCGAGCCCCCAGCCCCACCGCGGCCTCTGCTCGGGTGTGCGCGTCAACCAGCAGGTGGGGGGAGTGGGGGGGCAGCACATGGGGGTCCCCTTCCAATCCTGTCCCCACCCCATGGGTGTCCCCATCCCACAAACGTCCCCACCCCATGGGCGTCCCCTTCCCACGAGTGTCCCCACCCTGTGGTTGTCCCCACCCTGCGGGTGTCCCCGTTCTGTGGGCGTCTCCTTCCCAAGAATGTCCCCACCCCATGGGTGTCCCTGTCCCGTGGATGTCCCCCTCCCTTGGGTGTCCCCACCCCATGGGTGTTTCCATCCTATGAGTGTCCCCAGGTATTGGGCGTCCCCATCCCATAAATGTCCCCATCCCGTGGGTGTCCTCAGCCTTTGGGTGTCCCCTTCCCATGGGTGTCCCTGTCCCTTGTGTGTCCCTTCACTGTCAGCGTCCCCAACCCACGTGTGCCCCCCTCCCTTGGGTGTCCCCCTCCCTTGGGTGTCCCCACCCCACCCCCCGTGGCTGCCCCCCCCCCCCCAGGTGACCTTCACGGTGCGGGTGCGGGCGGAGGCGGGCCTGGAGGCCCCCCAGAACGTGACCCTGCGGGTGCTGGGGGTCCCGGAGCAGCTGCAGCTGGGGGTGCGCACCCTCTGCCACTGCCCCTGCACCCAGCGCGCCCCCAGCACCCCCTCTGCCGCGGGGGTGACCTCGACTGCGGCGTCTGCAGGTGCGGGGGTCCGGGGGGGGCAATGGGGCCAATGGGGGGGGCGGGGCTGTGGGGTCAGATGGGGAGAAATGGGGTCAGATAGAGGGCAATGGGGTCAGATGGGGCAATGGGGTCAAGGGGGGGCAACGGGGTCAGGTAGGGGGCAATGGGGTCTGATGGGGGTGGTGGGTGGGGGTAACGGGGTCAGACGGGGTGGGGGCTGTGGGGCTGACCCCGTTGCCCCCACCCCAAGGTGCCCCGGGGGCCGTCGGGGCCGGCGCTGCGAGTGCGAGGGGCCGGAGGCGGAGGAGGAGGTGTGGGGGGGCTGCCGGCCCCCCAACAGCACGGCCCCCCCCTGCAGCGGCCGGGGGCACTGCGTCTGCGGCGCCTGCGTGTGCCCCCCCGAGCTGAGCGGCCGCTTCTGCGAGTGCGACAGCGGCGCCTGCGAGCGGCACGAGGGGCTGCCCTGCGGAGGTGGGCGCGGGGGGGGACGCGGGGGGGTCCGGTCCCTGGGATCCCCATCCCTCGGGGGGGTCCCCTCCCCATTGCACGTCCCCGTGGGGTCCCGTCCCTGCCGTGTTCCCTTGGGTCCTGGCCGTGTCCCATGGGGTTGGTCCCCGTCCTTTGGGGTCCCGTCCCCATCCTCGGGGTCCCGTCCCTGTCCCCGGGTTCCCTTTCCCCAGGTCCCCCCGTCTCCTTCCCACGGGTCCCACCCCCACCCTGTGGGTTCAGTCCCCATCCCCTGGGGCCACCCCGCTCCCCTGGGTCCCGTCCTCGGGGTCCCGTCCCCGTCCCCATCCTTTGGGTCCCCCCCATCTCCGTGCCCCCAGCCTTAGGATCCCATCCCCGGGTCCCACCCTCAGGGTCCCGTCCCCGTCCCCCAGCTCCCCCCCCCACCGCTCCCACCCCTTTCCCCCCGTGCCCCCCGGTGCCCCCCCCGTGCCGCGGGGGGGTCCTGAGGGCCGGCCGCCGTTGCAGGCCCGCAGCGGGGGACGTGCGAGTGCGGGCGCTGCCGGTGCCTCCCGGGGTTCGCGGGGAGCGGCTGCGGCTGCAGCCTGGGGGGGGGCGGCTGCCACCGGGGGGGCCGCGAGTGCAGCGGGCGGGGGCGCTGCGAGTGCGGGCGCTGCCGCTGCCAGCCCGGCTTCGTGGGACCCTTCTGTGCCCACTGCCCCTCCTGCCCCGGGCCCTGCCAGCGCCTGCGGTGAGCGGGGGGGGGCGGGGGGGCGGGGGGGGCGGGGGGGAGCATGGGGACAAGGGACGTGGGGACAGGGGGTGGCTGAGGGATGGGGACGGGGGACATGGGGGGGGTCGGGGACATTGGGGGGGGACGGGAATCAGGAATGGGGGGGCAGGGACAGGGGGATGGGGACGGGGTGGGGGTGGGATGGGGACGGGGGGGGGGGATGGGGGATGGGGACAGGGGGATGTGGGACGGGGGGACAGGGACGGGATGGGGACGGGGGGGCTGGGGAATGGGGACGGGGACAAGGAGGGGACGGGGTGGCCGCGGGTGTGGGGCTGTGGGGGGCTCCTTGGGGACGTGGGGCTGTGGGGGGGGGACCGGGGGTTTGGGGCCGGGGCCGTGACGGGGCCGGGGGCCGCCCCCAGGGACTGCGTGGACTGCGGCGCCTTCGGGGGGGGGCCCCTGCGTGGGAACTGCAGCCAGGCCTGCAACGGGACGGAGCTGCGGGTGCTGCCCCCCCCGGCCCCCTCGGCCCCCACCCTGTGCCGGGAGAAGGCGGCCGACGGGCGCATCCTCATCTTCCTCATCGAGGGGGGGGGCGGCGAGGAGGAGGAGGAGGAAGAGGAGGGGGCCGGCGGGGAAGTGGTGGTCACCGTCTGGGCTGAGGAGGGTGAGCATGGGGGGGGCGCTGGGACCCCAAGCCCCCAGGGACCCCAAACCCCATACCCGAGGGTCCCACGGGACTGGGTTGTGGGGGGGAGGGGGGGGGGCTGGCCCCCATGGGGATCCCGGGTGGAGTTTGGGGAGTCCTGGCCCCCATAGGACAAGTTTGTGGGGGGGTCCTGGCCCCCCTGGGTCCCCTTTGATTGGTTTTGGGGGGTGGGTCCTGGCCCCCATGGCACCCCTTAGATGGGCCTGGGGGGTGTCCTGGTGCCCACGCCCCCCCCCCCAGCTCCATTCTGGGGGGGGGCTCCGGGCCACCACGCACACCCCCAGCCGGGTTCGGGGGGACGGGCGGTGCAGGCCGTCCCCCCGGCCCCGCTGACCCCCCCCCTCCCCCCCCGCAGCCCCCCCGCAGCACCCGGCGGCGCTGGCGGCCGGGCTGGTGGCCGGGATCGTGGCGGGGGGGCTGCTGCTGGCGGCCGGGGGCCGCGGCTGGGCCGAGCTCCGCGACCGGCGCGAGCTGCGGCGCTTCGAGCAGGAGCGGCGCCGCGCCCGCTGGGACGAGGTACGGCACCGGGGGGGGGGCGGGTGGGAGTGGGGGGGGCTGACCCGGTGCCGGCGGTGACCCCGTGTTTGTGCCCCCCCCCCCGCAGAACAACCCCTTGTTCCGGAGCCGCCACCACCACCGTCGTCAACCCCAGCTACTGCCCGCAGCGAGGGGACGGCGGCGCAGGGGGCTCGCAGTGACCCCCCCCCATCCTCGGAGCAGCCCCTAAGTTTTGTCCTCGGACCCTGACCCCCCCCCCCCCCCAATAAAAAACCAACAAGCCCCCTCCCGGCAGAAGAAGCAGAGCCGAGGGTAGAAAAGGGCAACCACGGTGTTTATTTAAATACCCTACCGGCACGAAGAGCGGACGCCACGCTACTGGTAAAAAGAGAAGGAGTTCCTGGCCTTATAAAAACTACAGCTCCAAAGAGAGGTGGCCCCCCCCCCCCCCCCCCCCGTAGCAAAATAAGTATATTAAAAACAACGAAAACCGAAACAAAAACGCCCCCCCCCGCCCCTTACCCCCGCCCCGAGCCGCGGCGCCGTGCGCGGTTTCGCTCCCGCTCCTCCTCAGCCCCCGGCGCGCCCGCGGCCGCTCCTTTGAGCCCCCCCCCGGGGTTAACGGAGCCCCCCCGGCCGTGTCCGACCCCTCCCGGTGCTGCTCGCCCCGGGGGGGGTCCCCGCAAGGGGGTTTGGTTGGATGGGCTGCGGGGGGGGGTCAGCCGCCGAATCGCCCCCCCCCCCGTGGGAGCGCTGCCCCGAGGCGCTTCCCTTCCCCCCCCCTCCAGGTTTGGTTTTGAGGCCGCCGCTTTCGGAGGCGCCGGGGGAGGTTGCTCGGCTCGCAGCGGCTGGGGGGGGGGGCTGGGGGGGGGCTCCGAGCGGGCCCAGGCGCTGCCCCCTCCTCCCCAGGGACCCCAGCACAGAGGAGGGGCCCCGCGCTCCCCCCAGGACGGCTCAGAAGTGAGCAGAAGCCCCCCCTCCCCCCCCCAGCTTCTCAGCTCCCCCGCTGCAACGGCTCCTGGGCTTTGGCCGGGGGCTTCCGCAGTCAGTTTGGGGGGCGTTTTGGGGCCGGGGGCTC
Organism: Anas platyrhynchos; assembly: GCF_047663525.1. Lineage (NCBI taxonomy): Eukaryota > Metazoa > Chordata > Aves > Anseriformes > Anatidae > Anas > Anas platyrhynchos. Next base: position 336,077 of record NC_092622.1, read on the forward strand.
CGGGCGGCCCCCCCCCGTGACGGTGGCAGCCGGGCAGGGGCCCCCGAGCCGGCCCCCCCGAGCCCCAAACCCCGGCGAGCACCGGGAGGGGAAGCGGCCGGGGCAGGCCCCGCCTCCCGCTCCGTTTTTCTTGCGAAAGCCGCGGGTTTTGGGGCAGGCCCCCGGCCGCCGGGCGCCCCCCCGCGGGATTTTTGGGGCGCGCCGCTCTCGGGGCCGCGGGGAGGGGACGAGAGGCCGGGCGCCGCCGGCTGGGGGCAGGTTTCCAGCTGATCTTCAGCCTATGTACAGTGTCGGGACCTCGTCTGGCAGTCCTGGGGGGCCCCGCGGCGCGGGGGGGGGCCCCCGAGCGCCCCGCTGCGAGCGGTCACCTCGGCCTAGAGCAGCAGCTGCGCCTCGGGGGCTTTGGTTTGGCAGCCTTGGCACATCCGCTTGTGTCGCAGCAGCCGGTCTGTCCTGGAGAAGCTCTGCAGGGTGGGGGGGACACAGGCAGGGCGTGAGGACCCCCCGGCGAGGATGAGGAACCCCCCCCGGGGCGAGGAGCCCCCCCGAGAGCCCGTCGGGCCCCGTACCTGCATGCAGCGCTCGCACTGGTAGGGCTTCTCGCCGCTGTGCACGCGCTTGTGGCGCTCCAGGTGGTACTTCTGGATGAAGCGCATGTCGCACACGTCGCACTCGAAGGGCTTCTCGCCTGGGGGGGCACGGGGGTGCTCAGAGGGGGGAAACGCCGCCCCCGCCTCGAGGCGACGAGCCCGGGGCGGTTAATTAACGGGGGGGGGGTTGTTTCGGGGGTGTCCTTACCGGTGTGGATGAGGATGTGCCTCTTGAGGTGGTAGCTGCTGCGGAAGGCGCCGTAGCAGAGCTCGCAGATGAAGTTCTTGGTGCTACTCAGCTGGAAGGAGCCGTTCTGCTTGATCACCACCATCTGGGGGGGGGCAGCCCCGTCAGCCCCCGCCGCCAGCCAGGCCGGGCGCCGTTCCCGTCCCCCCCCCGCCCCCCACCTGCCTTTTTGATGGAGTTTTTGGGCTGCGCCGCCTCCGCCGTCTCCTCCTCCTTGCGGCCGCGCGGCTTCTCGCCGTCCTGGCGCAGCGCCTTGTGGGGCGGGGCGGGGGGGGGGGGGCGGAAAAAACTCGCGGTGAGACCCCCGGCGGCGCCGCTGCTGCCGCCGCTGCCGCCGCTGCTGCTGCTGCCGCCGCTGCCGCCGCCGCCGCCGCTGCTGCCCCCGCGTCCCCCCGCGCTGCGGCCGTACCAGCACCTCCGGGCTGCCGCCGCCGCCGCCGCTGCGCTCGCGGCCCCCCTCCGCCGCCGCCGCCGCCGCCTTGGCGCCCTGCTTCGGCATCATCTTCTTGCTGGCCGCCGTGGGCACCAGGCACACGCCCGACAGGCCCTCGCACGCCAGAAGGCTCGCCTGGAAAGGGTGGGGGGGGCGAAAAAGGAAAAAAAAAAAAAAAAGGGAAAAAAAGGAAAAAAAAAAAAAGAAAAGAAAGAGAAGAGAGAGAAGGGCGGCGAGCTGCAGGCGCGAGCCACGCAGCGCCCCGGCCCTCCCAACGCGGCGCCCGAAGCCCTGCCGGGGACGGGGGGGGGCAGAGAGTTAAAGCGGGGGCCTAACCGCTAACGGGGGGCGGGGGGGGTGAGGGGAAAGGGGGGGCACACGGGGAGGGGGTGGGGGGGGCGAGGGGAGCGCGGCCGGGCCCTGGGTACGTGCCCGGTGGTGGTGGTGGTTGGTGGGGGGGGGGGCAGCCGGGGGGGCCGCCGGGCGTCCCGGGGCTGAGCGGCTCCCCTGGGGGGGGCGGGGGGCGCGGGGCTCATTACCTGAGCCATGCTGGGTGTGTCTGTCTGTCTGTCTGTCTGTCCTCAACTGGCAAAGCCTTAACGCTCCCAGGGAGGACGCTAGGAAGCCTCGCTCTGGTTTTCTGATTTTTTTTTTGGCTTTTTGGCTTTTTTTGTTTTGTTTTGTAAATTTTTTGTATTGTTTTGGTGTGTTTCTCTCTCAGTTAATCATTTTTTTTTGGCCGGTCTTGCCCAGTACCCTCCACTTTGCCGACATCGTGCGGGGATCGGGGCGCCCGGTGCCGTGGCTGCGCTGGGGGGGCGGCTCCTCCTCGGGCCCCCCCGGCGGGGACGGGGCCGGGCAGGGCGGGGGCGCGGGGGGACGGCGCCGGGGGGGGGCGCGGCGCCCTCACGGGGGGGTCATCCCCGGCCCCCCGCCCTCGGGGGGGCGCCGGCTCCGTGCGGGAGACGCTGCTGCGGGTCTTCGCCTGCGGGAAGGAGGAGACGTGATGGGGGGGGGGCACCGGGGGGGGGGCACCGGGGAGGAGGCGCACCGGGCGGGCGGGGGGGGGCACCTTAACGGGGGCGGGCACGGCGACAGATCCGGGGGGGGCTTTTGGGGGGCGGGGGTCACGGTGCAGGCCCCAAAATGGGGGGGGGAACGGGGAAGGGGGGCACCGGTCCCGGGGGGGGGGTCGATCCCCCGGGAGGGGGTCGGGAGGGGGGGCGCTGGGCCCGGGGGGCGCTTCTTAGCTCCGGGGAGGCTCAGTACGGGGAGGGGGCTTCTAGCGGGGGGGGGGCTCTCGGTGCCGCGGTCTTATTACCGGGGGGCCCTCGATCCCCGGGGGGGTACCGGTCCCGGGGCCCCTCCCCCTCCCGCCGAGCCCCCCCCCGCCTGCAGCCCCTCCCCCCCCCATCCGGGCCCGGTGCCCCGCGGTGCGCGGCTGGGGGGGGCCGGGCCCGGTGCGGAACCTCCCCCCCCTCCCCCGTCCGCTGCCGGTGCCGGGGGGGCGGCAGGGCCCGTACCTGCCGGCCGCTCCGCTCCGCGCCGCCCCGAGTTTACAAACGGCCGCCGCCGCCCCCCCTTCCTCGGCCGCCGCCGCCGACCCGGAAGCGGAAGCGCCCGCCCCTTCCTCTTCCCGTTCCCCCCCCCTCCCGCCGCCGCCGCCGCCGCCGCCGCGGGGACTTCCGGTAGGGGGCGTGCGGAGGGAGCGGCGCCGCGCATGCGCGCTCAGGGCGCGTGAAGCCGGGCACCGCCATCTTGAAGCCGGGAGGGCGTCTCCAGGGCAACCGCGGGGGGGCGCGGGGCGGCTGGGACCGCGGGGGGCGGTGCTGCCCCCGGGATCCCCCCCGCCGCCAGGAGCCCTCTCAGCCCGTTATTGCCCCCCCCACGAGGCGGCGGTCCCCTGGAATTGCCCCCTCGGGGGTCCTCCCCCTGTTTGTGCCCTCCCGGGGGTCCCCCCCCCATTGCCCGGGGTGCCCTTTACCCCCATTCTATGCCCCCCCCTCCCTCTGTCCCCCCCCCCCAGCGGACCCCCCCCGCTGCCCTCGTCCCACCCTGGGGTGGGGGCCACAAGGAAGGGGGGGGCGGTGAGGGGGGGCACCCCCAGAGCCCCCCCCCCCCGGCAAGGCCGTGCCCAGTAACCGGCACTGGGTGCACTGGGAGGCGCTGGGCCGCGGGGGGGGGGCCGCGGGGGGGGGGGGGCCGCACCTTGCCCCCTGCCCTGGGAGGGGCCGCGGGCGGCGGCTGCTGCCCAGAGCCCGGCACCCGCGGGGAGGTGAGGGCCGGGGGGGGGCGGGGGGGGGGCAGGGGGCACGGGGACCCCCCCAGGGTCCGTCCGTGCCCCCCCCCGTGCCCCCCCCAGGGCTGAGCGGCCATGGCGGAGGGCAGCGGCCTGGAGCGGCCGGGGCTGGACGCGGCGGCGGGGGGAGGAATTCCTGCGGGAGGCCCTGGGGCTGCTGCTGGACGAGGCCGTGCGCAACGGCACCGACAGGGCCCTCAAGGTGGGGGGGGTGAGGGGGGGGGGGTCCCGGGGGGGTCCCGGGGGTCCCGGGGCTGAGCCCGCTGCCTGCCCCCAGGTGTGTGACTGGAGGGAGCCGCGGGAGCTGCGGGCGCTGCTGGACCTGGAGCTGCGCCCCCACGGGGAGCCCCCCCAGCGCCTCCTGCAGCGCTGCCGCGACGTCGCCCGCTACAGCGTCAAGACCGGTGAGCGGGCACGGCGCTCCCAGTCCGAACCAGCCGGGACCAGTTGGATCCAGTTGGGTCCAGTTGGGTCCAGTTGGATCCAGTTGGAACCAGTCGGTCCCAGCACTGCCCGCAGGGACCCCCCCTCCCCACCCGGCTGCTCCTCGGGGTCCCGCACAGCCCCGTCACGGCCCTGCCACGGCCCCACTCGTGTCCCCCCCACCCATAAAGTCCCCAACGACCCCACTCGTGTCCCCCCACCCCTAAAGGTGCCCCCCCCAAAGATCCCCCAAACCCCACTTGTGCCCCCCCATTAGGTCCCAGCAGCCCCCCTCGTGTGTCCCCCCCCACCATTCCAGCTGGACCCCCCCCCTTTCCCACCCCGTGGCCCCCTCCCCGTGGTCCTGGCAGGGCCGTATGCCCGGGCTCCTGTGGGGCGGGGGCTCCCAGCCCCCCCCCGTGGCTGACGCCCCCCCGTGCCCCCCCCCGCCCCCCCAGGACACCCCCGCTTCTTCAACCAGCTCTTCTCGGGGCTGGACCACCACGCGCTGGCGGGACGCCTGCTGACCGAGGCCCTCAACACCAGCCAGTGGGTGCCTGGGGGACATGGGGGGGTGTCTCGGGGCAGGGGGGGGGGGGGGCTCCGTTTCCAGCTCCCCCCCCCCCCAGGTACACGTACGAGATCGCCCCGGTGTTCGTGCTGATGGAGGAGGTGGTGCTGGCCAAGCTGCGCGAGCTGGTGGGATGGGGCAGCGGCGACGGCATCTTCTGCCCTGGTGCGTGGGGTGGGGGCTAAGGGGGGGGGGGGTCCCAGGGTCCGTGTTGCCCCCCGGGCCCGCTGCTGAGCCCCCCCCCCCCGCAGGAGGGTCCCTGTCCAACATGTACGCCATGAACGTCGCCCGCTTCCAGCGCTTCCCCGAGGGCCGGCAGAGGGGCAGCCGGGCCCTGCCGCGCCTCGCGCTCTTCACCTCGCAGGAGGTGGGGATGGGGACAAGGACGGGGATGGGGGGGGGCTCGGGGACAGCCCCCCCAGCCCCCCCCAGCCCCCCAACCCCACTGCCCCCCCCCCAGAGCCACTACTCCATTGAGAAGGGGGCCGCCTTCCTGGGCATCGGCACCGACAACGTCTTCTTCGTGCGTGCGGATGAGAGGTGAGGGCCCCGGGGACCACGCGGGGGGGGCGGGACGGGACCCCCGACCCCCCCCCGCTGAGCCCCCGGCACCCCGCAGGGGGAGGATGATCCCCGAGGAGCTGGAGAAGGAGATCGAGAGGGCGAAAAGCGAGGTGAGGCCGGGGGGAGCCGGCTGGGGGAGCCCTCTGCAAATCCCCCGACCCCGTTGTGCTGCCCCCCACCCCAATGCACTGTCCCTTGTCCCCCATTGCACCGCCCCCACCCCACCCCACTGCCCCCTGCCCCCCCCCCGCCCCTCCCATCACCCCCCGCCCCCCCCAGGGCGCCGTGCCCTTCTTCGTCAGCGCCACGTGCGGCACCACCGTCCTGGGCGCCTTCGACCCGCTGCAGAGCGTGGCGGACGTGTGCCAGCGCCACGGCCTCTGGCTCCACGTGGACGTGAGTCAACGGGAGGGGCGGGGGGGTTTGGGGGGGTCCCCGCTGCGTCCCCCCCACCCCCTGGGGTGCCCCCGGGCCGCCCGCTGCTGCCACCCCCTGTGCCCCACAGGCTGCCTGGGGCGGGAGCGCGCTGCTCTCCAGGACACACCGGCACCTCCTGGCCGGCATCGAGAGGTACCCGCGCTGCCAGACGGGCCTGGGGCTCGCTGCTTAAGGGCTGGGGGGGTTGAGGGGGGCATCGGCATCGTCCCCCTGCCCCCCTTCCCCCCCCCAGGGCTGACTCGGTGGCCTGGAACCCGCACAAGATGCTGGCAGTGGGGCTGCAGTGCTCGGCTCTGCTCCTCCGCGACACCTCCGTAGGTCCCGCGCCCCCACCCCGGGCCCCCCCAGGCCCCCCCCAATCCTCCCCAGACCCCCGGTGCTGAGCCCCCCCCCCCCCCCGGCCTCCCCCAGGGGCTGCTGCAGCGGTGCCACGGGGCGGGCGCCTCGTACCTGTTCCAGCGCGACAAGTTCTACGACGTGGCCTACGACACCGGCGACAAGACGCTGCAGTGCGGCCGCCGCGTCGACTGCCTCAAGCTCTGGCTGCTCTGGAAGGCCGTGGGCACCGAGGGGCTGGAGCGCCGCGTCGACAGGGCCTTCGCCTGCACCAGGCGAGCACCATGGACCCCTCCCCGAGCCCGGGGGGGGCCGTGAAACACCCCCCTCCCCAGCATCTGGTGGCTGACACCGCTCCGTCCCCAGGTACCTGGCGGAGGAGGTGAGGCGCCGCGACGGCTTCCAGCTGGTGCTCGAGGTACGGGGCCGCCGGGGGGGTCATCGCCCACCTCGGTGCTGCAGCGGCGGGGAGAGCGCCGGGGAGGGGTGGGGGGGGGAAGCAGGGGGCACCCCCCTCCCATCCTGCAGCCTTGGGGCTCGCACCGATCCGTCGGGGTGCCCCCAAAGGCAAGGCACAGCCGGTGCCGGTGGCCCCAGTGAGGTGCTGGTGAGGGGGGGGTCTCAGCCCATTTTCTGCCCTCCCCCCCTCTCCCCCCGCAGCCCGAATTCATCAACCTCTGCTTCTGGTTCGTGCCCCCCAGCCTGCGGGGCCGCGAGGGCTGCGACGATTTCTGGGAGCGGCTGGGGAAGGTGAGCGCAGCCCCCGCCCCCCCCCCCTTCCCTGCAGGCAGCCCCCCCCCCCCCCCACGGCCCTTTTTCTCCCCCGCAGGTGGCCCCTGCCATCAAGGAGAGGATGATGAGGGAGGGCTCCATGATGGTGAGCTACCAGCCCCACGGCGCCAGGGTCAACTTCTTCCGGCAGATCGCCACCAGCCCCGCCGTCACCAGGGCCGACCTCGACTTCTTCCTGGACGAGATCGAGAGGCTGGGGCATGACCTCTAGGGCCCCCCCCCCGGGGGGGACATTTGGGGGCCAAGGGCATGGGGGGGCTCCCCCTGCTTGTAGCCCAGTGAAGGCCGGACCGGCCTCCGCCATGCTGCGGGGACGGGTGGAATAAACCCTGGAATAAATCCCATTTTGTCCTGGAACGAACCCTGGGATAAACCCAGTTTCACCCTGGAATAAATCAGTTTTTATCCTGAAATAAATCCCTTTTTACCCTGGAATAAATCCACTTTTACCACGGAACAGACCCGTTTTTCCACAGATCAGACCCGTTTTACCATGGAATAAACCCGTTTTGCCCTGGAACGCACCCATTTGACCGCAGAACAAACACGTTTATTCCGCCGGTCCCAGCATAAAACATCCCCGAGCGCGACCAGCCCCCCCCGCCCGCGGCCCCCCCCCTACATGGCCTGCAGGAGCTCCAGCACCTCGGGGTCCACGGGGGCGCCACGCAGGCAGTCCAGCAGCCGGGGGGCCGTGGCCCCCCCCTGTTGCCGCCGGCGCCACTCGCGCAGCATCTCGAAGGCGCGCAGCACCGCGCGCTGCGGCCGCTCCTCGCCGATCTGCTCCAGGCGGCTCTGCGGCAGCCCCAGGCAGGCGATGCCGACCTCCTGCCACTCGCTGCCCAGCTTCTGCGCCACCAGCAGCAGGTCCCGCTCCGTCAGCAGCCTTGGGGGGCGGCCTGGGAGCAGGGGGGGTTGTCAGGGGTGCCGCAGCATCTCCCCCGTGCCCCCGTCCCCTCCCCTCCCCTCCCCGCCCGGTGTCTCCCCAAGCGTCCTCAGCAGGTCCCGGTGCTCCTTGGGCACCCTGAGCGCCTCCGGAACCCTGCGCACCTCCAGCCCCTCCAGCACCCCCAGGGCCCTCGGCACCTCAAGCACCCCAAGCACCCCAAGCGCTTCCAGCACCCCAAACACCTCCAGGACCCCGAGCCCCTCCAGCACCCCGAGCACCCCGGGCACCTCCAGCACCCTGGATACCTCCAGCGTCCCGCATGCCTCCAGCATCCTGAACACCTCCAGCGTCCGGAGCACCTCCAGCACCCCGAGCATCTCCAGCACCCTGCGCCCCTCCAGCCCCTCCAGCACCCTGAGCTCCGCCGCCGGCCTCACCGAGGCCGCCGGGGGCCTCGTCCTCCTCGGGGAGCCGGTACTGCCGCAGGAGGTCGTGGCGGCCGAGCTGCCGGAGGACGGCGGCGGCCACGGGCAGCGCGCGGCCGGGGAAGTGCTGCAGGAGCAGGGTGCAGAGCTCGGGGCGGGTGGCGGGGTGCAGGCGGCTGAGCGGCAGCTGCCCCCCCAGCAGGAACTTGAAGGCCTCGAACTCGTCCTCCGTCAGCGCCCGCTGCAGCCCCAGCAGCGCCTCGCGCTCACCCGACGCCATCGGGGACGGAGCTGCCGGGGGGGATGGGGGGGCTCACGTCGGGGCACGGGGACGGGGCAGTGCCGTGCGCCCCCCCCAGAGCCGTGTGTGTGCCCCCCCCCCTCCTGCTGTGGGGAGGGGTCCCCCCGGTGCCCCCAGAGACACGGAGCCAGCCGTGGGGCACCCCAGTGCCACCAATGCCAAGGGACCCCCAGCGTCCCCAGTACCCCCCCCATTGCTATAGGCCTCCCCAGCGTCCCCAGTACCCTCCCCGCCACGAGACCAGTTCCACCCATTGTCCCCAGTTCTCTCCCCCGCCATGAGACCCAGCCCACCACAGCCCCCAGCACACCCAGTGCCCCTTCGCTGCCATTGCGCTGGGTCCCCCAGTGCTCCCAGTTCCCGCCCCGTGCTCCCAGTACCCCCCCAGTGCTCCCAGTTCCCGCCCCGTGCTCCCAGTATCCCCCGCCCCCCGGGGTCCCGTTCCCCCCGCCCCCTCCCGTTGCTCGATGCCCGCGGTTCCCGGGAGCCCCCCGCCCCCCCCAGGAGCCCCCCGCCCCCCCGAGCCCCCCTCGGCCCCCCCCGGCGCCCCCGGCCCCCCCGCCCCTCACCTCCTTCCTTTTCCCGCCAGGAGCGGTGGGGGCGTGGCCTGGACAAGGGGGCGGGGCTTGGGAGGCGGCTCGGGGGGGGGCGCCCCGGGGTAGCCCCCAGTAGCCCCCGGTAGCCCCCGCTGGTCCCCAGTAGCCCCCAGTAGCCCCAGCCCGGCCCCCCCCCGTTACACCCAGCGCCCCCCAGTGCCCCCAGTCCCGTGCCCCAGTGCCCCTCAGGGCCCCCTGCTGGTCCCCATGGCCCAGTGCTCCCAGTGCTCCCAGTGCTCCCAGTGCTCCCAGTGCCCCCAGTTCCCCTCCCCGCCGCCAGAGGGCGCCCTCTCCCCACCCCTGCCCGCGCTGTCACGTGACCCCCGCACGCCCACACCCCCCTCCTCCAGACCCCTCCTCCCTCTCTTCGATTGGCTGCCCTCGCCGTCAGTCTCCCCGAGCCGGCTCGCGATTGGCGGCGCGGCGGCGGCGGGGCGGGGCCGGGAGGGGGGAGGAGGCGGAAGCGCGGCCCCGGCTGTGAGTGGGGAGCGGGGCCGGGAGCGGCCGGAGCGCGGCGCCATGGCGGGGGCGGGCGGGGCCGGGACGGTGAGGGGGGGGCGCGGGGGGGGCGCGGGGTCCCGGGGGGGTCCCGGGGGGTCCCCGGGCTCGGGCTGGGGGGGCTGGGGGTGGAGGGGGCGGGTTTGGAGGGGGAGGAGAGGCCTGCTGGGGGGGGGGCGGGGGGTGAGGGGGGGGCCGGGGGGGGCGCTTGATGTGGGGCTGCGGGGGGGCAGGGCCGGCCAGGACCCAGGTGGGGGGATGGGGGGGGCTCTTATTGGGGGGGGGCCTTATCGGGGGGGAGCAGCTCTGGGCGTGGGGGGGCTTCGGGGCTGCCCGTGTGGGAGGGGGGCCGCCTGTGGGGCTGGGGGGGGTGGGGAGGGGTTGGGGGGGGGTCTGACCGCTGGGGGGGGTGTGGGGGGTGTGGGGGTGTTTTTTGTTTGGGGGGTCTGACGAGCGGCGCCCCCCCAGGCTGGCGATGGATGAGCTGCGCCTGCACTACAGGTTCCTGAGCTGGCGGCGCCGCATCCGCGAGATCCGCGAGGTGCGGGCCGGGCGCCAGGAGCGCTCCCGGCACATCCTGGTGGACGGCGACACCCTCAGGTGAGGGGGGGTGAGGGTGACCCCCCCGTGGTGCCTGACCCCCCCCCCCTTGGTGCCTGACCCCCCCTGTCCCACAGCTACCATGGGGACTCAGGCGAGGTGGGCTGCTACGTGGCGCCGCGGCCGCTGACCCGGGACAACAACTACTTTGAGGTGAGTCTGGGGGGGTCCTGGGGGGGGGGGCATCTGAGCCCTGACTGCAGCCCCCCCAAAGCATGGAGCAGACCCCGGGGGTGCCTCCCAGCCCCTCAGGGACACCACGGGGATCCCCACCGCCCCCCCAGCCGCTCGGGGAAGGCCGTGAGCGACCCCCCCGTGGGATGGGGGGGGGGGGGGGGGCTGATGCCCGTGCCCCCCCCCAGGTGTCGATCGTGGACAGCGGCGTGCGCGGCACCATCGCGGTGGGGCTGGTGCCGCAGTCCTACAGCCTGGAGCACCAGCCGGGCTGGCTGCCCGACTCCGTGGCTTACCACGCCGATGACGGCAAGTGCGTGGGGACGGGGGGGGAGTCAGGGATTGGGGGGGGTCCCCACGAGCCCGGCGTCACCCCCCCTCACCCCCACCCCCCCCAGGCTGTACAGTGGCCGGGCCAAGGGCCGGCAACCCCCACCCCCCCCAGGCTGTACAGTGGCCGGGCCAAGGGCCGGCAGTTCGGCACCAAGTGCAGCTCCGGCGACCGCATCGGCTGCGGCATCGAGCCGGCGTCCTTCGAGGTGCGCACGGCGCAGGTCTTCTTCACCAAGAACGGGGAGCGGGTGAGCAGGGGGGGGGCACGGCCCCTGGGGGGGGCGCGGGGGGGGCCCCATGGCGTCCTTGACCCCCCCAGAGGGGCTCTGTGATCACACCGCTGTCCCCCAGGGGGCTGCTCCCAGCCCCACAGCGCTGCTGGGGGGCGCGGGGGGGGTCTGACCGCCTGCCCCCCCCCCAGGTGGGCTCGACGGTGATGCCGCGCGGCCCCGAGGGGCTGTTCCCGGCCGTGGGGATGCACTCGCTGGGGGAGGAGGTGCGGCTGCACCTGCGGGCGGAGCTGGGCCCCCCCATGACGAGGGGGCATGATGCTGGTGGACAGCCACGAGGACGAGTGGGGGCGGCTGCACGACGTGCGGGCCTGCGGCACGGTACTGGGGGCACTGGGGGGACTGGGAGGGACTGGGGACATGGGGGGGAACTGGGGGGACTGAGGGGCACTGGGGGCACTGGGAGAGACTGGGGGTACTGGGGGGACTGGGAGGGACTGGGGGCACTGGGAGCACTGTGTGCACTGGGAGCAGTGGGAGCACTGGTATTTCCCCCCCCCCCCGTGGATGCCGTTTGCCCCCACTGGGATGATTTCCTCCCCCCGGGCAATTTCCCCCCCGCTGGGGCTGCTGATTCCCCTGCAGCCTTACCTCCCCCCCCCCGCCCAGTTCCCCCCTCACTCCCCTTACCCCCCCTTACCCTTTCCCCCCCCCCAGCTCCTGGAGTACGCGGGGCAGGGGAAGAGCATCGTGGACGTGGGCCTGGCGCAGGCGCGGCGCCCGCTGAGCCCCCGCAGCCACTACTTCGAGGTGGAGATCGTGGACCCGGGCGAGAAGTGCTACATCGCGCTGGGGCTGGCGCGCAAGGTGCGGGGGGGCCCCCACACCCCCGACCCCCCCAACACCCTCCGACCCCCCCCCCCGGCCCCCCCACCCCACCCCGCCGAGCCTTCAGCCTCCTCCTCCTCCCCCAGGACTACCCCAAGAACCGGCACCCCGGCTGGAGCAGGGGCTCGGTGGCGTACCACGCAGGTGGGCCCCCCCCCAAAGTGGGGATGGGGGGGGGGGGGGCAACGCAATGCCCCCCTCCTTCTGTCCCCCACCCCCACCCCGTTTTTTGTCCCTGTTGTGCTGTGTGGGGGGCCTTCGGCCTCCTCCTCCTCCTCCTGGAAGTGGCCCCTCCCCAGGGTGGGGGGGCTCCGGGACCCCCCCTTTATGGTGGTGGGGGGGGGGGGACAGGGAGGGGTCACCTGGCTGTGGAGTGGGGGGGGGCAGGGGGGAGGGCACGGTGATGCCACTGGGGGGGGTGATGCCGGAGGGGGTATTGATACTGGGGTGGGGGGGTTATTGGGGCAAAGGGGGAGCTTTAGTGGTGGGGGGGGGTTATTGATGTTTGGGGGGGGGGTTATTGGTACTGGGGTGATTTATTGATGCGGGGGGGTATTATTGATGCTGGGGGGGGATTTATTGGGGCCGGGGGAGGGTTTATCGACAGCGGGGGCTTTGTTGGTGTCGGGGGGGCGTTACTGACCCTGCCCCCCCCCCAGATGACGGGAAGATCTTCCACGGCAGCGGCGTGGGGACCCCTTCGGCCCCCGCTGCTACAAGGGCGACATCATGGGCTGCGGCATCATGTTCCCCCGCGACTACAGCCTGGACAGCGAAGGTAGCGGGGGGGGCACGGGGCTGGGACCCCCCCCTCCAACAGGGGAACCCCCCACACGTGTGTGTGTGTGTGTCTGTGCCCCCCCAGGGGACAGCGACGACCCCAGCGACACGGCCGAGGTGAGGCCGAAGGCGCGGGGGGTGCGCAACGTCAGCTACCTGCACCAGGAGGAGGAGGAGGAGGAGGAGGAGGAGGAGGAGGAAGACGACGGCGAGGACACGGAGCAGGAGCATGGCGGCAGGAAGGTGGTGGTGAGTGGGGGGGCGCGGGGGGGCACCCCTTTTTCTCGGGTTTATTTCTGGGGGGGGTCACAGCACCCACCCCACACCCCCATCCACAGGGCACAGCAGCAGCCGCTGCTCCCTTCCCATCCCCATTATTTTAGGGGGGCCCCCACCCCGTGCCCCCCCCCTCACCATGCCCCCCCCTGCCCCCCCCCCCCCCAGGTGTTCTTCACCCGCAACGGGAAGATCATCGGCAAGAAGGAGGCGGCGGTGCCGCGGGGGGGCTACTTCCCACCGTGGGCATGCTGAGCAGCGGCGAGAAGGTCAAGGTGGACCTGCACCCCCTCAGCGGGTAGCCCCCTCCCCAGAGGACCCCCCCGGGACCCCCCACAGCACCGGGGGGGCCGCCCCCCCCCTTCCCAGTTGTGCCCCGGAGGTCCCCATCCAGCCCCACATCACCCCCCAGTCCTGATTAGGGGGGATTTGTGTCTGTGTGTCCCCCCCCCTTCCCAGGGGGCTCCTGTGTCGCCCCCCAGGGGGGGTACAGTTAAGGGTAGGTGGGTGTCCCCCCCCCCATCCATGCTGTCACTGCCCCCTTTTCATGAATGTACACCCACCCTCCCCCCGCGGGGGGCTCCAGCCCTGTCCCCCCCCCTGCCCCCAGCCCTGCTTTGGCTGTGGGGGGGTCTCAAAGGGCTGGGCCCCCCTGACCCCCCCCACGGCACATTAAGGAGACGCTCGGTGCTTCTGGAGCTGTTTGCACATGGTTAATAAATGATGGGGGGGGGCTGGTGGCGGAGGGGGGGGGGCAGGGCTCTGTGCCCCCCCCCAGCTCGGTGCCCCCCCCCCCAATACATATATATATATATTAGAGACGTCTGCTGGAAGCTTTTACACAAAAATAGAGACTCTGTGCTGAGCCCCCCCCCCGTGGGGCTGAGCCCCCCCCTTAAGGCTGAGCCCCTCCGTGGGGGCTATGGCAAAGGGGGGGGGGGAACCGGCTGGCTGTTGATGGGGGGGTGCTGTTTGTTTTTTTTTTTTGCTGGGGGGGGGGTCTTTCTTGGCGGGGGGGCGCTGTGGGGGGGCGTCACTTGCGCTGGGTGCCCAGCATCACCTTGCTGACGAAGGCCACGATGGCGGCCGCCGGCTGCTCGGGGTCCAGCTCGGCGAAGAGGTGGCAGGCGTTGCACGGCCCCCCCGGCTGCTTGGCCACGAAGCCGAAGATCCTGGGGGGGGCACAGCAGGGACATTATTTTTTTGGGGGGGGGGCACCCGGGGGTGTCCCGCCAAGGGGAGGAGTTTGGGGGGGGTCTGCTCACCGCGACGTGGTGCCGTCTGCGTTCGCCCACCTGCATTGGGGGGGGGGGGGCAGTTAGCGGGGTCCTGGCCCCCCTCCCCGACCCCAATCGTCTGCCCCCCCTCCCATCCTAAATCGCACCCCCTCCCCAAGTCGTGTGCCCCCCCTAATTTGTGCCCATCACCCCCAAAAGCCATCTGCCCCCCCCAAATCATCTGCTCCACCCTAGAGTCGTGTGCCCCCCCCCGATAGTTTTCTCCCCCCCCCCCCGTGCTCCCCACCTGCGGCCCTGGGGGTCGATGCTGCAGAAGGTGACGCTGGCCACGGGGTAGTGGCGGCGGAAGAAGAGCCTGGGGGGGGAGCAGCAGGTGAGGGGGGGGCAGGGGGGAGCCGGGGGGGTAAGGACCCCAGGGTGGGGGGGGGGGGGGGCGTCTGGGGGGGTCCCTTGGGACCAGGGGCCAAGAGATCCCGGGGGCTCCCAGAGGGGTCCCAGGTTCTGGGAGGGGTCCCTTGGGTGTGGGGGGGGTCCGGGGAGGTCATTTTGGATTCCCTTGGGTCTGGGGGGTGCCAGGGGGGTCCCGGGGGTTTCCGTTGGGGTCCCGTTGGTGGGGGGGTCCCGGGGAGTTCCGGGGGGGGCCCATTGGGGTCAGGGGGCTTCCCGTTGGGGCGGGGGTCCCGGGGGGGTCCCGTTGGGTCCCGTTGGGTTTGGGGTCCGGGGGGGGGTCCCGGGGGGGCTCACTTGCGCTGCCGGTCGGTGAGGGTGATGCCGTGCGCCCCCGCCCTGAAGTGCACGGTGCCGGCGGGGGGGGGGGGCTGGCGGCCAGCAGCGCGCTCGTCGCCCTCGCCACCGCCTGCCGGCCCCGTCAGGGACTCGGTGCCCACCGAGCCCAGGAAGCGCACGGAGCACCCTGGGGGGGGCACGGGGGGGACACAGGGGCTGCACCCCCCGCACGGCACCGCACGGGGCACAGCCACGGGGCCGCCAGGGCTCCCAGTGCCCTCCCAGTGCCACCAGTGCCAGTGCTCCCACAGCTCCCAGTCCCAGTGCTGCCAGTGCCACCAATCCCAGTGCCCTCCCAGTGCTCACAGGGCTCCCAGTGCCACCAGTACCACCAGTCCAAGGGCTCCCAGTGTCCCCAGTCCCACCAGTGCTCCCAGTCCCAATTCCCAGTCCCAGTTCCACCGGTCCCAGTGTTCCCAGTCCCACCAGTACTCCCATTCCCAGTTCCCCACCTCCCCCGTTCCTATCCCATGACCCCAAGCCCAGTGCACGCCCCCATTCCCAGTACAATCCCAGTGGCTCCATTCCCATTCCCCCCCCCCGTTCCCACTCCCCCCCCAGCGCCCCCCCCGTCCCAGTGCCCCCCCACCTGCTCCCTGCCGCAGCAGCTCCGCGGCCGTGCTGACGTTGGGGGGCGTCGACACCCCAGCCCCTCCTGCAGCAGGTCTGGGGGGGGGACACAGGCTGGGGGAGGCGCCGGGACCCCCAGGAGCCCCCCCGAGTGCCTCCTCCCCCCCTGTGCCCCTCCCAGGGCAAGGGGGGGCGTTTTGGGGTGGGAGTGGGGATGAGGAGTTAATGGGGGGGGAGCAGGGTCACGGGGGGATACATGGGGAGGGTCCAAGGGGGGGCGCGGGGGGGGGCACCCACCTTTGCTGGGGATGCGCAGGGCGCAGGGCAGGGAGATGGGGGTGATGGAGTGCTGCAGCACCAGGGCGGGCAGGCTCCCTGCAAACCGGGGGGGGTGGGGGGGGTTAGGGCACCCCGACCCCCCCCGGGTCCCCGCCCCACGCCCCCCAGGGCCCCCCCTCACCGAAGTGCGGCTCCTCCTGGCCCCCCCGGATCTTGACGCCCCGCGGCCCCGTCTCGATGAGGAAGTGGCGCACCAGCTGCTCCTGGGGGTCCCCTGGGGCGGCGGGGGGGGTCAGCCTCGGGGAGGGGGGGAGAGGACCCCCCCACACACACAATAGGGGTGGGGGTATGGGGGGCGAGGGTGTCTGTGGGGTGCTGGGGGGTCTGTGGGGTTTTGGGGGAGTTACTGGGGGGGGCGGTTGGGGGGGTCCTTACCCTTGGGGGGGGGGCCGCAGCCGGGGGGGGGCACGGCCACCCTGAGCGCCAGCCCGTAGGCGCCGCGGAAGGAGCTGCTGTCACGGATGAGGAAGGTGCCCGGCTCCCGGCCCTTCAGCAGGGCCACGGCTGGGGGGGGGGGCGGGGGGGGTCCCCGTGTCACCGTCACCCCCCCGCCGGGTGACACCGGGACCCCCCCCTCAGATCCGTCCCCCCCCCCCCCTCACCTTGCTCCCGCGACAGCCCCGGCTTGTACCAGAACTTGGAGGTGTCCTGAGCGAAGGTGGCGGCCGCGGGGGGGTCCGGCTCCGGGGGGGGGCTCCCATGGGTGCCCCCGCGCCCCGCTGGGGGGGCGCTTCTCGGGCAGGGGGGGCTGCTGGGCCGGGGGGGCTCGTAGTAGGCGGTGCTCAGGGGGAAGGCGGGGGTCGGGGACCCCCCCGGGCTGCTGGGGGGGGGCTCCGGCTGCTCCTGGGGGGGGGCCGGGCGCCGGGGGGGCCCCGGGGGGGGCGGCGTCGCGGGAGGGGCTGTGCCAGGGTCCCCCCTCGGCTGGGCTGCGGCGCTCTGTGGGCGGGGGGGGTCATCGGGGCACGGCACGGCCCCCAGTAAGCCTCAATAGCCCCCGGTAAGCCCAGTAACCCGCCCCAGCAGCCCCCAGTAACTCCCCAGTTCCTCCTCATTAATCCCCCCAGTAGCTCCCAGTAGCCCCTCCGAGCCCCCTCTTAGCTGCCAGTAACCCCCAGTAGCTCTCAGTAGCCCGCCAGTAGCTCCCAGTAGCCCCCCTACTCCCCCATTAGCCCCCCAGTAACCCCCATCAGTCCCAGTTAGCCCCCCAGTAACTCCCAGTAGCCTCCCGTAGCCCCCCATTCCCCCCACCAGCCCCCCCCACTCACCTCCTGGCGGGGGGGGCTCCTCCCCGGGGACCCCCAAAACCCTCCGGAGCCTCCAGCCCGGGGGGCCGGGCCGGGGGGCAGCGGGGCGGGGGGGGCGGGGGGCGGCCGCAGCGGGGGCAGCCGGGGCAGGGGGGCGGGGGGAGCGCCGGGGCCCCCCCCTCGGACAGGGAGCGCTGCGCCCGCCGCTTCTCCGCCCCCCCTCACCCCCCGCGGCACCTCGTACCCCCCCGGCCCCCCCCGCCGCTCCAGGCTGCCCAGGCGGCACGGGCAGGGGGGGGCCAGGCTGGAGCGGCGGCACAGGGGGGGGGCGCTATAGGGCATAGGGGGGGCATAGGGGGCCGGGGGGGCATAGTGGGCCGGGGGGCTGTAGGGGGTCGGGGGGCTGTAGGGGGTCGGGGCGTTATAGGGCGTCAGGGTGCTGTAGGGCGCCGGGGGGCTGTAGGGGGCGGGGGTGCCGTGGGGGGGTTGGGGGCCGCAGGGGGGCGGGGGGCTGTAGGGCGTTGAGGTGCTATAGGGGGTCGGGGGGGTCGGGGCGCTATAGGGGGTGAGGGGCTGTAGGAGGCGGGGGGGCTGTAGGTTGTGGGGGGCTGTGGGATGCGGGGGTGCTATAGGCTGCGGGGGGCTATGGGATGGGGGGGTGCTATAGGCTGTGGGGGGGCTGTAGGAGGCAGGGGGGCTATGGGATGGGGGGGTGCTATAGGCTGCGGGGGGGCTGTAGGTTGTCGGGGGGCTATAGGCTGCGGGGGGGCTATGGGATGCGGGGGGTGCTAAGGCTGCGGGGGGGCTGTAGGTTGTCGGGGGGCTATAGGCTGCGGGGGGGCTATGGGATGCGGGGGGGCTGTAGGTTGTGGGGGTGCTGTAGGGGTTCCTGGGGCGCTGTAGGAGCTGTGGGGTGTCGGGGGGCTGTAGGGGGACAGCGCGCTGCAGGGGGAGCAGGGGGGCGGGGGGCTGTGGGGGGGTGCAGCGCCATAGGGCCCTGGGGTGCCATGGGGTGCTGGGTCCCTGTGGGGTGTCGGGGCGCTATAGGGCCCTGGGTCCCTATAGGGTGCTGTGTCCCTATAGGGCCCCGGGTCCCTGTGGGGCGCCCCCCCGGGGGGCTGCTCCTGGGGGCTGTCGCGCCCCCCGACCCCGAAGCCCCCCAGCAGCCGCTCCAGCTCCTGGCGCTCGGCGGCCGTGGGGGGCGGGGGGCGGCCGGGGGGGGCTCGGCTTCGTAGGGCTCGCCCGGGGGGGGGCTCTCGCTGCCGTCCCCCCGGGGGGGGTCCAGGGGCCGGGGGCCCCCTTCCTCTGCACGCGGGCGTAGGGGCTGCCGTCCAGCGGCCCCCGCGTGTGCGAGAGCTCTGCGGGAAATGGGGGGGGGCATGAGGCGGGGGGGGCACTGAGACACCCTGCATGCACCCCCCCCCCCGCCAAACGGGACCCCCAAGCTCAAGGAGGGGACCCAGGGAATGGGGGGGGTACAGTGGGAATGGGGAGGGGGAGTGCAGGGACCCCAAAATGGGAGGGGGGGGAAAAAGGCGGGGGGGGGGCACCAAAAAAAGGGGGGGAACCTAAAGGGGGGAGGGGGCATTCAGATGTGCATGCAGGAACCCCGGGGGGCACATTGGGGAAGTGGGGGGGATGCAAGGACCCCAAAACTGAGTTGGGGGGGATAAAAATGAGGGATGTCCTAAAAATGGGGGGGTGTCGAGAGTGGGGGAGGGGAAAAAAAAAGGGGGGGGGCAAAAAAAAAAGGGGGGGGAGCAAATCACGGGGCAAGAACCCACGGCCAGAGGGGACCCCATTGGTGGGGGGGCTCGGGGGGCAGGCAGGGAGCCGGAGGGGGATGGTGGAGGAGGGGGGGAACACAGGGGGGGGGTGGGGGGGCCGGGGGGGCCCTGTACCCTCGGCGCTGTCCTCGTGCCGCAGGTTGAAGCCCTCGTAGGAGTCCCAGCGCACGGCGGGGGCGGCGGTGCCGTAATCCACGGCGGTGGGCGAGGAGCTGGGGGGGGGGCTCCCAGCCTGGGGGGGCACAGGGTGAGGTGTGGGGGTGGGGGGGGGGGTGGGGGGTCGGGGCAGGTCCCCCCCTCACCTTCCACCCTGTCGGGGCCGGAGGAGAAGATGAACTCGACGCTGGCCTCAGGGGGGAAGCGATCGTCTGGGGGGGGGGGGGGTCAGAGAATGAGCCCCCCCCCAAAAAAAAAACAACTCCCCAAACTCCCCCAGAACCCCCGGACCCTCCCTCACCGACCTCCCCTGGACCTTTTGACCCCCCCCAAACCCCTTCAAGCCCCCCCCAGCCCACTCTGACGCCCCCCGACCCCCCCCTGGCTCCCCCGACCCCCTTTTTTCACCCCCTGGCCCCTCTTAGCCCCCCCCATGACCCCCCATCCGTCCCCGTGCCCCCCCCAATGCCCCCCCATCCGTCCCCGTGCCCCCCCCGCACCCCTGCAGGCCTCGTCCAGCTCCTCCTTCCGCAGGCGCAGGCGGGGGCCCTGCAGGGCGCAGGTGTTGAACTGGGCTCTGAACACGGCCTCGCGCCCGGCCCCCCCCCGCCGCTGGTAGCACTTCACCTGGGGGGGGCACAGACACGCGGCCCTTGCACGGGGATTCGCTGCACGCGCCCCTCGTTGTGACCCCCCTCCCACCGAGCCCCCCCCCCCCTTTTGCGTGCACCCCTTGCACGCCCCTTGCACACGCACCCCCCCCACCCTCCCTTGCACCCCCCCCTTGCACCCCTCACTCCCCCCTGCCCCCCCCCGCCCCCCCACCCCCCCTCACCATCACGTCCCCCTTCAGCAGCAGGGCCGGCTCCAGGCTGATGCAGAGGCTCTGGGGGCCGGGGGTGCTGCTGCAATGGGGGGGGGGAAGGGGTGAGTGCCGGGGGGGCCCCCCCGGAGGGCAGGGCTCGGGGGGGGGGCGGCGGGGGGGGGGCACTCACTACACGCCCGAGGTGTAGACGAGCTGCAGGGACTGGTAGATCTTCAGGAAGGCTGGCAGCCTGCGGGGGGCGGGGGGGGTCAGCGGGGGGAGCCGGAGGGCTCTGGGGGGGGTCCCAGGGGGGTCCCGGGGGGGTCCCCGGGGGGGGGGGGGTCCCGCTCACCGGCGCCGGGCTGGGTGGGGGGCAGGGGGGGCAGCAGGACGTGGTGCAGGAACTGGGGGCTGCTGTTGAGCCGGATGCGCCCCGAGAGCAGCCCGCTGAAATAGGCGATGTACCTGGGGGGGGGGGGCAAGGGGGGGGCACCCGAAATGAGGCACCCCCGAATAAAGGGACCCCAG
The DNA here is from genome assembly GCF_047663525.1 of Anas platyrhynchos. Lineage (NCBI taxonomy): Eukaryota > Metazoa > Chordata > Aves > Anseriformes > Anatidae > Anas > Anas platyrhynchos. Next base: position 356,213 of record NC_092622.1, read on the forward strand.
ATAAAGGAACCCCCAAATACAGACCCCCCAAAATAAATGAATAAATAAATAAATAAATTCAGCCCCAAAATGCAGCCCCCCGAAACAACCACCCCCAAAGCCCAGCACCCAAAGCATGTGCCCCCCCCAATGACCCCCCCCAACGCCCACCCCCAAGTACCCACACCCCGACGCCCCCCGGCCCCCCCCAGCCCCCCCGCCCCCCCCACCTGCGCTGGGAGGGCTGCAGCGCCGCCCCCACCTTCTCCTCGCAGAACTTGCGCATGGACAGCGTGGCCAGGGCCTGGTCGGCACTGGGGGGGGTAGGGGGGTCAGGGAGCATCCCCCCACGCCCCCACCCCCCCCGGCCCCCCATCACCTCCCATTAAGCCCCATAACCCCTCTAAACCCCCAACCCCCTCATAACCCCCCCAGTCCCCTGACCCCCCCATAACCCTCCCTAAACTTCCATTCCTCCCCATAACCCCCCCGAAATCCCCCCTTGACCCTCCAACCCCCCACAGCCCCCCCTTAATTCCCAATAGCCCCCCACAACTCCCCAAGACTCCCCCATAACCCCCCCCCCAAAAAACATATCCCCATAGTCACCCCATAACCCCCCCATCCCCAAGACCTCCCCCATAACACCCCCAAAATCCCCCATAACCCCCCGCCCCCCCACCCCCAACCCCCCCCATACACCCCCCGACGCCCCCCCAAGGCCCCCCATACCCCCCCCATCCCCAAGCCCCCCCCCCCCATGCCCCCCCCGCGCCCCGTACCTGGCCGACACCTTGCTGTAGTGCATGTAGGCGGCCACCACGACGCCCATCTTGCCCTTACTGCCCTGGGGGGGGGCACGGGGGGGGGGGGGTCAGCGCCCCCCAAAGTGCCTCCGGGGCCGCCCAGCACCCCCACCCCCTGCTCCCCAACACCCCCAGGCCCCCCACTGACCCCAGCAGCCCCCCATGCCCACCCTCCATAGCCCCTCCCCACACCCCCGTACCCCCCCCATGACCCCCCAGCCTCACACAGCCCCCCCGCCCCCTATAACCCCCCATGGCCACTGGCCCTCTATAGCCCCCAGCCCCCCCATAGCCCCCCCTAGCCCCCAGCCCCTGTAACCCCCAACCCCCTATGCCCCCCCCAGCCCCTATAACCCCCATATCCCCCCCCAGCCCCTATACCCCCCCATAACCCCCCAGCCCCCCACCTTGCAGTGCAGCACGGCCACGTGCTGGGGGTGTGCTCGCAGCCACCCCTCCAGCGCCTTGCAGATGGAGCAGAGCCGGTCCAGGGGGGGCGCGTGCAGGTCCGGCCACCCGAAGTCCTGCACCTGGGGGGGGGGCGTCAGCACCGGGACCCCCACACCGGAGCCCTCAGCTCGCCCCCCCCCCCACCATACCCTACCCCCCCCCCCCCACCTTGGGGTGCAGGCGGGCGAGGTCGCGGCGCTTCTCAGACAGGTTGAAGACCTGGGGGGGGGGCAGAGGGGAAATGAGGCACGGCCCCCCCCGGGCTGGCCCCAGGGACCCCCAGTCCTGGCCCCAAGCCCCCCGTCCCCAGTCACCCGCACCCCAGCCCCCCTGGCCCCGACCACCCCATCAGGTCCCCAGTAGCCTGTGCCCTGTCCCCGTGCCCCCCCCGCCCCCCCCGCCCCCCCGCACCGCGTAGCGCTCCCGGTGCCTGGAGCGCAGCATCTGGGCCACGTCCCGGAGGTGGCCGCGGAGGCGCCGCTCGTCCAGCGCGGGGGGGAAGCTGAGCGCCAGCAGCCGCTCGCTCACGTAGCTCAGGTCCAGCTCCGCCGCCCGCTCCAGCACCGCCGCCGCGCTCAGGGTCCTGCGGGGGGGCGTGGGGATGGCACGGGGACAGCACCCACGGGGACAGCACCCACGGGGACAGCGCCCACGGGGACAGCGCCCCCCTTGGGTCGTGGCCCCCCCCCCCCCGTCCCTACCTGGGCAGGGTGCTGTGCTGCCGGGCGCTGCTCAGGGACTTGGTGGAGCCCTGGGGGGCACGGGAGGGGTTCATGGGGGGGGGACACACACAGGTCCCTGTCCCCATCCCCTCCCTGTCCCCATCCCGTCCCTCGGGGCTGGGGGGCCCGGGGGGCCGGGGGCTCACCAGGTGCTCACTGCGGCGCACGGGGGCCGTGTTCCTCCTCTGGGGGGGCACAGAGGGCTGGAGGGGGGGGCAAGGCTAGGGCCGGACCCCGTTGTGGGGTGCCGGGGGGGGGTCCCCAGGCCCGGCCAGGCCCCCCCAGCACTTACCAGCTCGGGGGGGGGCGCGGCTTGGCATGGTGATGTCACCTGCAAGGGGCAAGGGGGGGGTCACCCCACACCCCCAACGGGACCCCAGCCCCATATCAGCCCCCCCCTAGCCCCCCAGCAGCCCCCCCCAGCCCCATACCAGCCCCCCAGCCCCCCAGAAGTGCCCCCCAGCCGCCCCCCCCGCCGCCCCCCCCCGCAGCCCCGGGGGTGTTGCTCTTGGCGCGGGCCCCGCTCAGGCACAGAGGCCCCGATTGATGCCGCGGGGCCGGGGGGGGGCCGGGGGGGGGGGCGGCCTGCAGCACGCAGGGGCCCCCGGTGGGCACTGCCTCATTTTCCCCCAGCCCCCCCCCCTCCCAATTCCCTCCTCCCCCATCCGGGGAAACTGAGGCACGGCTGGGGCTGGGGGGGGACACGCTGCTCCTGCCCCCCCCCCCCGTACCCCCCCCGTCCATCCGCCCCCCCCCGCGGTTTGTCCAGCTGCAGCCCCTGGCCGCCCGCCAAGGCCAACGTTGCACAACGCCAGCACGGGGGGGGGGACACGGGGACCGCCCCCCCCCCAGCCCCCCCCCTGCTGCACTCCCACGGCCCTGGGGACCGGGAGGGGACAGTGGGGGTGGGGGGGCGCCAACAACCTCCCCCCGGTGCCACCAATTCCTCCGGTGCCCCCCCAGGCCGCCACCAGTGACCCCCCCCCCATCCTACCTTGGCCTCGCAGCGCTTGTGGCTGGCGACCTTGCACACTGGGGGGACATGGGGGGGGGGAGGGGTGTCAGGACCCCAGGGTTTGTCCCCGTGCCCCCCCCCCCACTGTCCCTAATCCCCCCCCCGGCAGTGTTGTGCTGGGAAGGGGGGGCAGGACGGGGGGGGATGGGGATAAGGGGATGTGGGGACACAGGGGGCTGGGGGGTATTGGGGACATGGGGACAGGGGGACAGGGGGGAGGCGGGGACACACGGGGCTGGGGGACATGGGGACACTGGGATTTGGGGTCAGGGGGATTTGGGGACAGGGGGACAGCGGGATTTTGGGACATGCTGGGCTGGGGGACGTTGGGATATTGGGGTATGGGGACAGGGGGATTGGGGGACAGGGGACAAGGGGAGATGGGGACACGGGGACACACGGGGCTGGGGGACAGGGGGACACGGGGACACGGCGGCCGTGGGCTTTGGGGCCGTGGTTTTGGGGTGACCTGTGCAGAGCAGCCCCTGCGCCCCGATGTCCTCGTGGCAGGCAGCGCAGCGCCGCGGCTTCTGCGGAAGGATTTCTCCTGGAAGCTGTGGGGCTGGGGGGGCGGCCCGGGCTGGGGGGGGACAGGGACAAGGGGGGGGGGCCGGGGAAATGGGGAGGACAGGGAAAAAAGGGGGGATGGGCTCAGCACCCCTCAGACGCGGGGTACCCGGGTGCCCCCCCCCGATTTTCCCCCCCTCCCGTCCCCCTCCCCGTGCCCCCCCCGGTCCCCAGGCCCCCCCCCGAGGCGCGGCCGCCGCGTCCCGGCCGCAGGAAGCGGGGCCGGGGCCAGCCCAGGAAGAGGGACCCGGAGCCGCCCCCCCCTCGACCCCCCCCCAACGATTCCCACGGCCCGTCCCGGGGGGGGCGTGGGAACGGGACCGCGGGGGGGCGAGAAACGGAGGGGAAAGGGGGGCAGATGCCGTGGCAGAGCCCCCCCCGTTGTCTCGACCCCCCGGGCTGACCCCGCGATGCTCCCACGGGGGGGCCACCCTCACCCCTCCCCAGACCCCCCCGCTTGGGCTCAGCCCCCCCCTCCCGGCCCCCCCCTCCCCGGCGGACCCTCCCCGCGCCCCCCGCCCCACGGGACCCCCCCCAGACCCCGTAGCGGGGCCGAGCCGCGCCCCCCCGGATGGTGACGGGGGGGGGGACACCCCCCTAAAACCGCCCCCCCAAAAAAAGAACACTCCCCCCCCCGCGGGGAGGTGACAGCCGCTCCCCACGGACCCCAACGCCGCGCCCCGCATCCGCCCCGACCTCCGCGGTCGCTCGTGGGGCGCACCCACGCCCCCCCCTCGCCCCCCCCCCCGGCTCCCCACGCCCCCCCCCGCGCCCCCCCCACGCCCCGGTACCGAGGGGGGGCCGTGGCGGCGGCTCAGAGCCCGCAGCAGCGACCCCACGGCGCCCCGCGGCTGCATGGCGGCGGTCCCGGTCCCGAGTGGGGCGGCCCCGCGGCTTCCCGGCGGGGGGGGGGGGCCCGAGGGGGGGACACGCGACACCGGGGGGGGTGGGAGGAGGGATGGGGGGGGCGAACGGGGACACGCGTGGGCCCGGCGCTGCCGCTGTTTCCCACGCCCCCCCCGCCCCGCAGCCCCCCCCCCGGTACCTTCATTTCGTGCCCCCCCCCCCCCGGGCCCGTCCCCGCTGCTCCCGGTCCGGGCCCGGTGGCGGCGGCGTTGGGGCGGCCCCGGGGGGGCGGGGCGGGGCCCCCCCCCCCCCGCCTCCTCTCCTCCTCCCCCCCCCCCCCCCCGGGTTGGGCCAGCCCCGTTAACCCCTGCGGGGCTCCGGGCACGAAGGGGTTAACGCGGCCGGGACCCCCCGCGCTGCGGCCGGGGATGGGGCCGGGGAGGGAAGGGTTAATGGGGGGGGGGGCTGCAGGGCCCTATGGAGCCCCACGTGCCATAGGGCTGCCCCCCCCAGGGGGGGTTTTGGGGTGCAGGAAGAGGATTTGGGGCGGTTTTGGGGTGCAGGACGGGGACCCCCCCCCCGCCCCTCCCCGGTTCTGGCATCCACGGGCTCGGCCCCCCCCGGCCCCTCTCTCCCCTCCTCGAACCCACCTGGGGCCCCCCCGGGCCGGGGGGGGGGCGAGCAGCAGGGCCCGGCCCAGCACCGGGCGCCCATGGGGGGGCGGGGGGGGGCACCCGCTGCGGGATTTCCGCCGGCCCCTCCCTGCCCGGCCCGGCCCGGTTTGTTTATGGGATTTCAGGATTTGGATGTTTTTGGGTGTTTTTGGGTTGTTTTTTCTCTATCACAAACATTATTTATTTATTTATTTATTTATTTATTTATTTATTTATTTATTTATTTCCTCCACTTTTTATTATTTTTTTTTCTTGGGACCCCGCCCCCCCCCGCAGGGCACAACCCTGTCCCTCGTGTGCCCCCCCCGAGCTTCGGGGTCCCCAAATGGGCTCTGGGGGGGAGGGGGGAAACGTGTCCCCGGGGGGGCCGGCTCAGTGTCCCCCCCATGTCCGTGTCCCCCCCCATGCCTCGGTGTCCTCCCACTGCTCTCTCGCCCCCCCGTGTCCCCCCCCCGCCTGGCTCCGGCCCCGCAGCCAACAGAGGCCGATTGTGTGCGGCCGGGATTTGGGGCTTTTTGGGGGATTTGGGACTTTTTGGGGAGGGTTTGGGCTTTTTAAAGGGCCCAGCCCCCCAGGGAGGAGGGGGTGGGGCCTGCAGCACCCCCTGGCAATTAGCAGCAATTAGCTCCACCCCCCCCCCCAATTAAACTTCACCTCTCTGCGGGCTCCGAGCCAGGGGAGCGCGGACGGGACACGGGGCAGGGAGGGGGAGGAAGAGGAAGAGGAGGAGGAGGAAGGGGAAAGGGAAGGGGAAGGGGAAGGGGGGGCTGGCCAAGGAGCGGGAGGCTGCCAGGGGCTGGGGGGGGGGCTGAGGGGGAGGGAGAGGAGGAAGAGGAGGGAGAGGAAGAGGAGGAGGGGGGGGGGATGAAGGCAGCCTGGGAGCTGCAGGGAATGTTTGAGATCCGCTTTATTGGAGGAAACAACAAAAAAAACAACCCCAAAACCCCCCAACCCCCCCAAAGCCCCCGGCCGGGGGGGGCAGGGGGCAAGTAAAAGGCAGCTCCGGGGCCTCCCCTGGTGGGTGCGCTGCCCCCTGGGCACCCCCTCCCCAAAATGGGCTCAAACTCGAGGATTTTGGGGCCGCTTTGGGGCAGGCAGAGGGGGGCCAGGGGAGGTCCCAGGGCTGCCAGCTGGGGCCCCGAAGCCCCTCCGTGGGGGGGGGGCCCGGGGGCTGCGAGCCCCCACCTGCGGCTCGGGGGTCGCCAGAGGCTGCAGCAGCGCCCAGAGTCCTTTTTTTTGGGGTGTTTTCCTCCCTTTTTGTACTTTTCGTTTTTTGTGTGTTTTTTCTGTTTTTTTCTTCCTGCGTTACGATGTTTACGGGGTCTCCGGAGGCGCTGACTTTCAGGATTGATTTGGGGCCTGCCGGGGACAGCTTTGCTTTGGCTCCCCGGGGGGGCGCGGGGGGCGGCGCGAGGCTCTCACTCGGCGCTCTCCTCGTCCTCGCCGTCGTCCTCGCCGTCCACCGACAGCGCCGCGTACTTGCTGGCGTGGCTGAACTGCTGGCAGGGAGGTGGCACGGGGGGGGACACCGCGTCACCGGGGGGGGTTCAGCACCCCCGGGACCCCCCCCCCGGAGGAGCAGGGAACCCCCTCCCACCCCCTGGGTGCAGCGGGTGCTTACGGAGGCCGGGCTCTCGTCGAGTTTCTTTGGCTCAGGCGCAGGTCTCGCGTCGTGATCCTTCCTGCTCTCCTTCCTGCAGCACGGGGGGGACACGGGGCTCAGGGGGGGACACGGGGCTCAGGGGGGACACGGGGCTCAGGGGGGACACACAGAGCTCGGGGGGGGGACACGGGGCTCAGCACCCCTCGGCACTCACCGCTCGGCGTCTCCTGGGCCGCGGCCGGAGCTGCCGCTCCGCGCCTTGGGGCCGCTCTCCCGGGCGCCGTCCGCCTTGCTCTCATCTCCTGCGGTGGGGGGGGCACAGGTATCACCACCTGCCCTCCGCAGGGCTGCTGCCCCCCCCCCGAGGGGACAGATCCCGGGGCACTGCTGGGGGGTGTGGTGCAGCCCCCCAGCCTCACCTTTCCTAGGGGCGCTCCTCGGGGCTACGCCGTCCTCCAGGGGCAGGCCGGGCGCCGTCTGGCTGCTGCGGGGGGGCAGAATGTGACCGTCAGCACCTCGGGGGGGGCACCACGGCCAGCCAGGGGGGGACATGATCCCCTGGGGCTGTGTGGGGATGCACGGTGCTCCCAGGAGACCCCCCCGGTGCTCGGGGGGTGTTCTGAGGCTCACCCACCTAGGGGGGGAGTGCTGCTCCGAATCCGAGCCGGGGGGGCGTGCGGGGGGGGTTGGTGCTGCGCTTCACCCAGGCGTTCTCCTTGGGGGGGGCGCGGGCACGGCCTTGAGGGCTGCTTCTCCTCCTGGGGCCGGGCGGTGGGCGAGGGGGCCTCATCCTCCCTGGCGAGCGGCTCGTTCTCCAGGGACTTCTCGCTCTCCCTCCGCCGCGTGGCTGCGGGGGCACAGGGACGGGGACGGCCCGGGGGGGGTCACGCTGCTGTCCTGGGGGGGGGTCCCGAGGCCCTCACCGTCCCGCTACCTACTCCTGCCTGTGGGGCCGGTGCCTGCGGTGGGGCCGGGGGGGCCGCTCTGTGAGGACTCGCTCCCCGTCCGCGACCCGCTCCTGGTTCTGGTTCTCCTCGCTGCGCCAGCTGGGGTGCCTGCGGTGGGGAGGGGGGGGGTGAACGGGGGCAGCCCAGGAGAGCCCCCCCCCGGATCTCCCCCCCGCCGATGCCGCCGCGCACCTCTCCCGGGGCCGCCTGTCTATCCGCTTGTCGTCCTCCAGCTGCCGCTGCAGCTTCTCCTGCTCCTTCTGCAGCCTCTCCTCCACCTCGCGCTCGCGGGCGGCCGTGTCCACGGGCTTGGCCCCCCCGAAGATGGAGGCGGCGCGGCTGGACTGGGGGGCGGGGGCCACCGCCGCCTCCTCCTCCTTGGGCGCGCTGCGCGGCTTCAGGTTCAGCTTGGGCCGCTGGGTGGGACCTGGCGGGACCCCGCGGGGGCTGAGCGGGTGCCGGGGGGGGAACCCAGACCTCGGGGTGTCCCCCCCCCCCCCGGTGCTCCCCGCGCTACCTCGGTCGTCGCGGCGGAAGTCGTCGCGGCCGTAGTCGTCCCTCCCGCTCCACCGGTCCATGCGGTCGTCGCGGCGGTCGTAGCGGTCGTCGTAGCGGTCGCTGCCCCCCCGGTAGTCGTCGTCCCGGCGGTAGCCACTGCCGAAAGCCCTCCTGCCGCTGCCTATCCGCGAGTCGTAGCCTGGGGGGGGCAGAAAAACACCCCCTGGGTCCTCCCTCCGACAGGGGGACCGGGCCCCAGACAGGGACCGGGCCACAAACAGGTGCCAGGGACCTGCCCGCTGGGGCCAGACGCTGCTGGAAGGGCAGGGGCACGGCGCTGAAGCCCCCCAAAGGTCCAGCCCCAGCCCCCCCCGCACGCCTCACCCTGTCCCCACCCCCACCTCGGTCGTAGTCCCTGCTGCGGTCATCGTAGCGGTCCCGGCCCCCGAAGCCGCGGTCCATGTCCCTGCGTGAGCTGTCGCGATACCGGTCATCGTAGCGATCCCGATACCTGCGGCGGGGGGGGGGGAGCGGGGGGATTTTAGGGGAAAATCGAGGAAAATTGGCACCTTGAGAAGCAACTCTGGGATGGGATCCAGGCAACTGCTCCATGGGGACAACCCCATGGGCCAGACACAGCCCCTGGTGCTCCGCGGAGCCCTGGTGCTGTCCCTGTGGGGGGCCTGCCCCCCCTTGAGCCCCCCCCGATGCCCCCCAGTGCCCCACTCACTGTCACCGAAGCCGTCGTCGCCCCGGCGCGGGGGGTAGTCGTCGAAGCTGTCGGTGGTGGCGGGCCGGGCCCTCCAGTCGCTCTCGAACCTCTCTGAGTCGCGGAAGCGGTCGCGGTCCCTGCCGAAGCAGCGGTCGTCGCGATCTGGGGGGGTGGGTAAAGGGAGGGGGGGCCCTGAGCCCACACAGCCTGGGGCAGCGTGATAGGGACAGCTGGGGGGGGGCGTGATAAGGGAACGCCCCGAGGTGGAGGGTGCTGAGGGTGCTGAGCGCCGCCCCAGCCCCGCTGCGGCCCCCGGAGCTGTTGGGGGGGGGGGCAGGGATGGAGCAGGGGGGGGTGAGGGGGGGTCCGGGTCCCACCTTTATCCTGAGCCTGATCAGCGACGTCCACGCGTATCCGCCTGTTCCCTAGGGACTGCAGGCAGGCGGCTGCTCAGGGCGGGGCCGCAGGGATCTCCAAAAAGCCCCCAAACCCCTCCAAAAGCCCCCACCCCCCAAAAAAAAACAACCAACCATCTCCTAAAAAAAAAAGCCAAAAACCAAAACCCTTCCAAAAAACCCCAAATCCCTCCAAACCCCCCCAAACCCCACTTTTTTCCCCCCTTGAGCCTCTTTTTAACACGCCCCCTATGGCGCCTCCAGCCCCCAGGGCTGCTCAGGAGGGCACCCGATGCTGCGGGGGGGCGCCGGGGGGGCCGCACTCACCTCTTCGTTGAGGCTCAGCGCCTGGAACAAGGAGTCGATGTCCTCGAACTCGGCGTAGCCAAAACCCTTCAACCTCTCGGGGTTGGTCGGCTCCCGCGGCAGGCGCACGGCGCTGATCTGGGGGGGGCAGAGCCCGCGGTCAGGCGGTGACCCCCTGCCGGGGGGGACAAACTGCAGGGACCCCCAGGGGCAGGGAGCTCCAATGCCCTGCTGAGGCTTTTGGGGCTTTTTGGAAGATTTTGGGGGTTTTGGAGGCTTGCTGGGGTGGAGCACAAGCTCTGGGTGCTCGTGGGGCCGGGACCAGGAGAGCCCCGGGCAGGGGGGAGGCGATTCCCCATCCTCCTCGTGAGCCAAAGCCGTTTTTTGGGTAATAAATCACATTTTCCCCTATCCAGGCTGTCTGCCTGCCACCTCCCTGTCTTTACTGGGGACCGGGAGCATCCTCATCCCACCCCAATCCCATCCTCATCCCACCCCAATCCCAATCCCAGCCCTTGCCCCCCCCCCTCCCCCAGCACCATCCCATCCCTAACACCCTTTTTCTACCATAACCCCCAAGTAAAACCCAGCGAGGACCCCTGGGGGTCCTTCCACGCGTCACAACCCCCCCAGACCCAACAAGAACCCGGGGGGGGGTCCTCCCAGCTCCGTGCCCCCCCCCCCGACTCACGTTGAGGCCCCGGAAGAAGTCCTTGATGGAGTCCTCGGTCACGTCGTAGGGCAGGTTGCCCAGGAAGGCCGTGTAGGGGGGCACTTGGGCAGGCGGCTCCTGTCGATGTTGGGCTCCCGCGCGGCGCGGGGGGCGGTGGGCAGGATGGAGCGGTCGATGGGGGGGCCCGGTACACGTCGTCCTCGTTGCTGTGCCACGCCGTCGACACTGCACGCACCGACAGCGCTCGGGGGGGGCCCGTGGTGCCGGGGGGGCACCCGGGGCACGGGGCGGGGGCTCGGCTGCGTGGCCTCGTAGCCAACCGGCCCGGTGGCCGTCCGGTCGCTTAGCCCGGGGGGCGTTTGACCCAGCAGCTGGGGGGCCCAGCGGCCGTTTGGCCCAGTGGCCATTTAGCTCGGTAGCCACCTGGCCCAGCAGCCAGTTGGCCTCTTAGCCCCGTAACTACTCAGCCAGTTAGCCCAGTGGCCAATTAACCCCGCAGCCAGTTAGCCCAGTGGCCACTCGGCCACGTAGCCCAGCACCATTTGGCCCCGTGACCTTTTAACCCTTTAGCCCTGTGGCCATTTAACCCTTGGGCCTGGTGGCCACGTAGCCCAGCACCATTTGGCCCAGCGGCCACTTAACCAGTTAGCCCGGTGGCCCCTCGCCCCCCCGGTGCCCCCCCCGCCGTACCGTCCCCCTCCAGGTCGTCGGTCTCGTCGGCCCAGCTGACGGGTTTGGGGATGTAGGTGGGCCCCCCCCGCCGCCGCCGTCCTCGGCCAGGAAGTCGGTGAGGGTCAGGGTCTTGCCCTTCTTGTTCTTCTTCTTGGCTGCTGGGGGGCCGCGGGGGGGGCACGTCAGGGGGCGCTGAGCAGGGGGAGGGGACTGGGGGCTTCGGGGGGGGCCTGGGGAAGGGGGGGCTCTGGGGGTTACAGGGGGTGTTCTGGGGTGAAGGGGGGGCGGGAGGGTCCTGGAAGGGGTCTGGGGGGGGTCCAGGGGATTCGGGGGGGGGGTCCAGGGGCCTGGCCCACAGCACCTCCACCGGGTGGGGGTCGCTGGTGCATTGCACGGGGGGGGAACATGGCCCACTGGGTGCTGGTGCACTGCACACGGGGGGGGGGGGAGGTTGACGCCCGGCACGGACAGCAGCTGTGCACGGGGTGGGGGGGGGGCGGTGGTGCATTGCTCGGGGGGGGGTGTGCATTGCACGGGGGGGGGATGATGCAGTGCACGGGGGGGGGTGATGCAGTGCACACAGGCTGGGTGTGCACGGGGGGGGTGCTGGTGCCTTGCACACGAGGGGGGGTTGGCGCCTCGCACCGCCGGGGGGGTGACGGTGCCTTACACGGGGGGGGGGTCGGCGCCTTGCACACGCGGGGGGGAGGGGCCGGGGCCTTGCACACCCGCCGGGGCCGCTTCCCCCCCCCCCCCCCCCCAAGCCGCGTGCGCGCCGCGCCCCACGTGGCCCCCCCCGCCCCGCCCCGCCCCTGCCGGCCGCGCCTGCGCACTGCGCCGCCCGCAGGCCCCCTCCCCCCCCGCTCCCCCCAGCGCCCCCCCCTCCCCCCCCTCCCGCTCCCCACGGGGGGGCGCTGAAGGGAGCCGGGGGGGGGAGGGGCGGGGGGCCCGGCTCGCGGTGCTCTCCCCCCCCCCCCCTCCCCTCCCCGAACTCCCCCGCCCCCGGCTCCCGCTCCCGGCCCCCGCCGCCCCCCTCCCCCCCCCTCCTCGCCGGTGCCGCCGCGTCCCGGGGGCGGCCGCGTCCCCGCCCCCCCCCCCCTCCCGCCGGGCCCGCGGCGGCCGCGCCGCGCTCACCTGAGGCCGCCATCTTGGGACGGGGAAGGCAAAGGGCCCGGATGGCGCCGTCACGTGCACAGCGCGACACGCCCCCGCCGCGCCGGAGGGGGCGGGGCCTGGAGGGAAGGGGGCGGGGCCTGGAGGGGGTGGGGCTTGGAGGGGGCGGGGCCGCTGGATTCTGCGGTTGGCGTCGCCGCCCGCGCGGGGCGGGGGGAGAGGGGCGGGAACGGCCGGGGGAGGGGGAGGGGAGGGGGAGGGCACCGGTACCGGTACCGGGGGGGGGCAGCCCCAGCCCCCTGTGGCTCTGCACGGCCCCCCCCGACCGCACGTGCAGTGCAACAGCACCTCCTGAGCAGTGCGGCAGCACCGCTGTGCAACGCGCCAGGAGCCTCTGGGCAGTGCAACAGCACCGAGTGTGCAATGCACCAACACCCGTGTGCAATGCACCAACACTGGTGTGCAATGCACCAACACCCCCGTGTGCAATGCACCAACCCCCATGTGCAATGCACCAACACCCCCGTGTGCAATGCACCAACACCCCCGTGTGCAATGCACCAACACCCCCGTGTGCAATGCACCAACACCCGTGTGCAATGCACCAACACCCCATGTGCAATGCACCAACACCCCCGTGTGCAATGCACCAACACCCCCGTGTGCAATGCACCAACACTGGTGTGCAATGCACCAACGCCCCCTGTGTGCAATGCACCAACACTGGTGTGCAATGCACCATTACCCGTGTGCAATGCCCCATTACCCATGTGCAATGCACCAACACCCCCGTGTGCAATGCACCAACCCCCATGTGCAATGCACCAACACCCGTGTGCAATGCACCAACACCCCCGTGTGCAATGCACCAACACTGGTGTGCAATGCGCCACCCTCCCTCCCCCTGGGCATTGCACCACCACCCCCCACCTTGCACTGCTGTTCCCTGTGCAGTGCACCATCACCTCCCCGTGCACATCTGGCTCCTGTGCAATGCACAACTGCCCCCCCCCGTGCACCGTCACGCCCCATGCACTGCCAGTCCTCGTGCCGGGTGTGCTGACGCCTTCCCCTGCACTGCTGTGCTGCTGCAATGCACCATTCCCTCAGCGAGAGTGCTGCTGGCCCTCGTGCAATGCACACCCAGGTGCCCGTGCACTGCTGCTGCCTGTGCCATGCCCCCCCGTGTGCTCCCGTCCGTCCGTCCCTCTGGTCTGTCCGTCTGTCCGCCCCCCACCCCCCGGCCTTGCCCCCAGCCCACCCTTCTGTCCGTCCATCCGTCTGTCCCCCCATCCATCCTTTCCTTCCCCTGGTCCGTCCGTCTGTCCGCCCCCCACCCCTGCCAATCTGCCCCCCACCCGTCTGTCTGTCCAGCCACCCATCCGTCCGTCCGTCCGTCCCCATCCACACCCCCCCGTGCCTCAGTTTCCTTCCCGAAGGCCCCCCTCAAAAAAAATCAGGAGCAGACACGGAGCTGACCCCCCCGGGGGGATTTGCTGCTTTATTGTAGGGAGTGTCAGGGCGGGGGGGGGGGCGCAGGGACCCCCACACACACTGCCGGGGGGGGGCAGGGCCCCCTCAGAGGACCCTGACCTTGACCTCCTTGGTCTCGGTCACCACCTTCCCATCCAGCACGCGCTGCGAGCTCCTCACGGTGCTGCTGCTGCTCTCCTTGTCCAGCGCGTCCTGCAGGCTGTGGGGGGGGGTCAGGGATGGGGGCCGTCCCCGTGTCCCCCCCCAGCGTCCCATGGGTGGGGGCACCCCAGCGTGCGGCCCCACTGGGTGCTGCTGCTGCCCTCAGGGAGGGAGCTGGGACCGCACAGCCCTGAGCCCGATCCGGGTCCTGGTCCTAATCCTGACCTCGAGGCAGCCCCACCCAACCCTAATCCCAACCCTAATCCCAACCCTAATCCTAAAGCCAGCCTGACCCAGATCCTAACGCCAACCCCAACCCCAACCCCTACCCAATCCAACCCCAACCCTAACCCTAAATCCAACCCAACCCCATTTCAATCCCAATCCTACTCCAACCCAACCCCAGCTCAACCCCAAGCTGATCCAACCCAACCCTAACCCTAAATCCCCAGCCCCAACCCTAACCTGGATCCCAACCCTAAGCCTAAATCTAACCTGAACCCCAACCCCGACCCAACCCCAACCCCAATCCTGACCCCCAACCCAACCCCAACCCAACCCAACCCAACCCAGCCTGACCCCAACCCCACTCCTGACCCTAAACCCAACTCCAGCCCATCCCCAACCCCAACCCAACCCAACCCCAACCCCAACCCGCCCCCCCCAGCCCCCCCAGCCCCCCGCCCCGTACCTGAGCTGCTCGCCGCCGTCCAGCAGCTGCCGGTACGTGGCGATCTCGGCCTCCAGCTTGCTCTTGACGTTGAGCAGGGCCTGGTACTCGTCCGCCTGGCGCTGCAGCTCCCCCCGCGCCTGCGCCAGCTCCGCCTCGGCGCGCAGGATGAGGCCGTTGAGCTGCTCCATCTGCAGCGCGTAGCGGCCCTCCACCTCCCGCAGGCTGCCCTCCAGGGCTCCGTTCTGCACCCCCAGAAGCACGGCTCAGCGCCCGCGGCCCCCTGAGCCCCCCGGCTGTGGGTGGGGGGGGCTGCGGGATGCGGGGACGGGGTGAAAAGGGGGGGGCTGTGGGGGCAGCACCTGGTTGCGCAGGGACTCCAGGTCGATCTCCAGCGTCTGCGCGGAGCGGCGGAGGTCCACCACGGTGCTGCGGGCTGTGTCCACCTCCTTGCTGCTCTGCGTGATCTCGATGGTGCTCTCGGAGATCTGGGGGGGTTGGAGGGGGGGGGGGAAGGGGGGGGAGCGGTTTTGGGGGTCACCGGGTGGGGCACAGCCGTGAATGGGGCCCAGGAGTGGGGGTCCCCCTTGGAGAGGGGCCCCTTGGTGGGGCTGGGGTCCTGCATGGGGCAGGGACCCCCAGGATCAGTGAGGTCCCCCCCCAGCATCACGTGAGCCCCCCCCCCATGGGTGAGAACATCCCTGGGGGGAGCATCCCCAGCACCAGACTGGCACTGGCACCACCGGGGGACCCCTGGGGGCTCCCCGTTGTGCACCCCCCACCCCCCCGCGTCCCGGGGGGGCCCTCACCTGCTGCCCCCACTGCTTCTCCAGGTCCTCCAGGTTCTTCTGGGCCAGGGCGTCGTACTGCGCCCGGATCTCGGCCAGGACCTTGCCCAGGTCCTGAGCCTTGGGGGCGTCCACCTCCACCGTCAGCCCCGAGCCGGAGACCTGCGCCTGCAGGCTCCTCACCTCCTGGGGGGGGGAGCAGAGAGAGGGTCAGAGCCGGGTCCCCCCCCACGTCCCCCCCCCCCCCCCCAGGACCCCCCCGCCACCTCCTCGTGGTTCTTCCTCATGAAGATGAGCTCCTCCTTCAGCGCCTCGATCTCTCCCTCCAGCTGCAGCCGGGCCATGTTGGTGTCGTCGATGACCTTGCGCAGCCCGGCGATGTCGCTCTCCACCGACATGCGGATGGCCAGCTCCGCCTCGTACCTGCGGCCGCAGCGTGTCCCCAGGCACGTCCCCAGCCTGGCCCCGATGGTGCCCCCCCGGCCCCACACCGCCCCTGGCCCTGGACCAGCCCCGCTGCAGCCCCAGCCTCGTCCCAGCCCTGGCCCCGCTGCTCGGACCCGTCCCTGTCCTTGTCCCATCCCGTTCCTCTCCGTGTCCCTGTCTCGTCCCTGCCTCCATCCCGTCCTTGTCCCCATTCCTGCTCTGTCCCATCGCTGTCCCTGTCCCTGTCCTTGTCCCCAGCCCTGTCCCCATCTCCATTCCATCCTGTCTCCATCCCAATCCCATCCCCATCCCCATCTCTGTCCTTGTTCCCATCTTGTCCCATCTCTTCCCATCCTGTCCCCATCCCCATCCTATCCCCTGTCCCTGACCCTATTCCCTTCTCCATCCCTGTCCATGTCCCCATCCCCACCCCACCCCACCCCACCCCATCCTATCCCATCCTGCCCCGTCCCGTCCCCACCCCTTATCCCCCTTGTCCCATTATCCCCCTTGCCCCCACTGTCCCCATTGTCCCCCTGGTCCCCCCTTGCCCCCAGTGTCCCCCCGTCCCCATTGTCCCCCGGTCCCTCCCCGCTCTCACTTGACCCTGAAGTCGTCGGCCGCCAGCCGGGCGTTGTCGATCT
Source organism: Anas platyrhynchos (assembly GCF_047663525.1). Classification (NCBI taxonomy): domain Eukaryota; kingdom Metazoa; phylum Chordata; class Aves; order Anseriformes; family Anatidae; genus Anas; species Anas platyrhynchos. The sequence continues at coordinate 372,354 of NC_092622.1, forward strand.
GCAGCACGGTGCGGGCGTTCTCCACGGTGCTATCGAAGATCTGGGGGGACGGGGGTGTCACGGGGCGAGGGGACCCCCCGGCGGCCCCCCGGGGACACCGCCCCCCCCCCGGGCAGGAGCCGCACCCCGGAAATGCCGGGGGGGGGGGGGATGGGGGGGACAAGAGCCAGGTCCCCTGGGTGGGGCCGGCTGGCACCGGGCACCCTGGGCACCGGTCCCCTTCCGTCCCCGCGTGACCTTGGGCCGAAGCTGTGCCAAAACCACAGCCCCGGGGGGGGGGACACGACACACAGGGGGTGGGTGGGGCAGTGCTGGCCACGGGGTTTGTTTGCTTAATGAGGGGTGCGTTAATTAACCCCCCCTGAGCACCCCCTGACACTCATGGCCTTGGTCATGTCCCCTTGCCTGGTCCCGCAGCCGGGGGTGCGGTGTCCCCATGGGGTGTCCCCCCCATATGCTGCTGCCCAATGTCCCCATGCACTGTCCCCCAATGTCCCCATGTGGCTTCCCCGATGTCCCCATAGGGTGCCCCCCATGTCCCCAAGCGGTGCCCCCACACAGTGCCCCCCGATGCCCCTCCACGGTGTCCCCATGCGCTGCCCGGGGTGTCCCCGTGCGGTGTCCCCACGCTGTGCCCCGGGGGGGGGCCACTCCCAGCCGCCGCCAGCCCCGGGTGCAAAGTCCGCCCGGCCCCGCGGCCGCTCTGGTTAATGTTTAACCCGGGGCCGGCAGCGCCCCGGGGCCGCGGTGCCAGCCCTGCGGGTGCCGTGCCCGTGCCGGCCCCACCTTGGCGCGCAGGTCCTCGATCGCCTCCCAGTAGTGGCTCCAGTCCTGGGTGCTGGGCCCCTTCTTGGCCAGGTGCTCGCGGATCTGCACCTCCAGCCGCCGGTTCTCCTGCTCCAGGCTGCGCACCTTGTCCAGGTAGGTGGCCAGGCGCTCGTTGAGGTCCTGCATCGTCTCCTTCTCGTTCTGCACCACGCCGGAGCCCGACAGCAGCAGGCTGCCCCCGTAGCTGCCCCCGTAGCTGCCCCCGTAACCGGCCCCATAGCTGGCCCCGTAGCCGGCCCCAAAGCCGCTGCCCAGGCTGCTGCTGCGGGTGATGGAGATGCGGGACCCCGAGCCCCCGGCCCCCGCGTAGACGCTGGCGGCGCTGCTCAGGGGCGCGAGGCGACGGCTGCCGCCCGAGCGGGTCGAGCTGGAGTAGACGGTGCTGCGGGAGTAGCTCATGGTGCCGGGCGGACGGACGGACGGACAGAGCGACAGACGGACGGACGGACGGACACAGACGGCGGGCGGGTGGCCGGGCGTGATTTATAGGCGGGCGAGGGGAGGGGTGGCCCCGGGAAGGTGGGGCCGGATCCTGCGGCCGCTGCGGGTCCTGCCAAGGGGCTGGGGCTGGGGGGGGGCTGCAGGGGGGGCTGGGGAGGGTGGGGAGGTCCTGGGGGGTTTTGGGGGGGGGTCGTGGCGCAGGGACGGGGCTCAGCCCCAAGCACCCGTGGGGAGGCAGGGCAGAGGAGTGGGGTCAGCCCCGGGAGGTTTGGGGGGCTCAGGGCATGGGGAGGGGGCTCAGCCCCCTGCGTTTTGGAGGGCTCAGGGCACAGGGAGGGGGCTCAGCCCCGTGAATTTCGGGGGACCCAGGTCGTAGGGGCTGGGCTCAGCCCCGTGAATTTCAGGGGACACGTGGCACAGGGACGGGGCCCAGCCCTGTGTATTTCGGGGGGCCCTGGGCAGAGGAATGGGGTCAGCCCCCTGCATTTTGGGGGTCTCAGGGCATGGGGACGGATCAGCTCCCTGCATTTTGGGGGACCCAGGGCTCGGGGATGAAGCTCGCCCCAAGCATTTTGGGGACCCCCCTCCCAGCCCCATGCCCCCCCCCCCCCCCCGCCCAGTTTCCCACCCGCGGGGGGGCTGGGGTCGGACGTGCCAGCGAGCCCCCCGGCCCTGGGTGGGGGTTGTGCGGGTCCCCAGCTGGGGACTGCCCCAGGTGCCCGGGGCTGGGGGGGGGCTGTGGTGGCCCGGCCCAACCGGCTCCAGGAATCCTGCCCGGCCTCTCCCCAGCCCTGCTGCAACCCCCCCGGGGACACCCCGGGGACACCCTGGGGACACCCCGGGGAGACCCCAGGGACACCCCACGGAGACCCTGCACAAACCCCAGGGAAATCTTGGGGACACCCCAAGGGAGACCCCCGGAACACCCCGCAGACACCCCCAGGGGCACCCCAGGTACAACTTGGGGACACCGGGAACACCCTGGGGACACCCCAAAGGACCCCAGGGACACCCCGGGAACACCCTGGGGAGAACCAAAGACAACCCAGGGACACCCTGGGGACGCCCCCTGCCCACCCCCTCTCCACCCGGGAGCCCCCCCAGCCCTGTGGGACCCCCGCCCTGCCCCCCGCCCCCCCCGCCCCCTCCCCCAGCGCCTGGCCGGGCCCTTATCTCCCTCCGAGCTGATTTGGGGCTGCACCCAGGCGGGCGCCGCATTCCAGCCCTTATCTGCCAGGGCATCGGCTCCCTGCGCTCTGGCCACAAAGGGGGGTCCCGATCCCCCCCGCACAACCATGGGACGAGGAGCCGGGCACGTCCCCGGGGGCTTCAGGGTGTGGGGGGGGGCTGCGGTGGGATTCTGCCACCCAGGAGGTGAGTGTGCTCCTTTCCACAAGTGTGCACGAGTGCAGGCTTTGCAGAGATGCACAACTGTGCCTGAGCACGCGCCTTTGCACAAGCACGCAGCCCTGCGTGAGCACCCGCTGCTGCACAAACGCTCCCTGCTGCACAAACGCACATTTTTGCACGGGCACACGCCTGTAGGCACACGCACCTTGCACCTTGCACAAGTACACTGCTTGTGAGCACGCCCTTCCTCACAGCCACATGCCGTGCACTCCCCGCTGCACAACCCCCCCGCTGTAAGAAGCTGCACTTGTGCGAGGGCACACGGCTGCAGGAAGGCGTGCGTTGCACAAGCAGGCACCGTTGCACAAGTGTGCACTTGGCAGGAGCACGCACCTTAGTGCAAGCGCGCAGCTCTGCAGAAGTGCACAACTTTGCACAAGTGCACAGCGTTGTAGCAGCACACACCCTTGCACAAGTGCACAGCCTTGCACAAGCGCACAGCCTTGCACAAGCACGCCCCTTGGCAGACTGCCCCTCCTCCCCCCCCAGCACACCTTTGCATGGCTGCGCCTTGCAGGCCCGAGCACCTTTGCATAAGCAAATGCCCTGCACCGGCACCTTTGTGGGGGGGGGGCGCTTTGCACAGACACAGCCCTTTGCATGCGGGGGGGGCCGGGGGGGCAGTTTCCCTGCAAGCCCCCCCCCCCAGCCTCCACCTCTGAGGCACCCACAGTGCTGCCATCCTGCAGGGAGGGTGCTGGGGGCCCCCCATGGTGCCCAGCCCTGGGGTGCCCCATGCCCCCCCCCCCCAAAATCCCCATGGACCCCACCCCGGGGTTCCCACGGATCCCACCCTGTCCCACAGGACGTGAGGCGGGGGGACAGGGGATGGGGGGGACACGGAACGGGGGGACATAGGACATGGGGATATGGGGTGGGGGGCCGGAGGGGGGGGCAGCCCAGCCGGGACCCCCAGCCCGGCTCCCTGAGGGTTAAGCTGCGAGGTCCGGCCGCATTCCTGAGCGGTGAAGGCACCGCAGGGCCCAGCCTCCTCCTCCTCCTCCTCCTCCTCCTCCAGATTTTGGGTTGCAAACAGGGCCTGGAGCTGGGGGGCTCCCCGCCCCCCCCCCAGCATCCCTCACAGGGATACCGGGGGGGGGGGGTGGCACCTGTCCCCCCCCCACAGTCCCTGCTCCCCTGGGGACACCCCAGGTCCCCCTGGCCGTCACCCTGGGGGGGGTCGATTGGGGGGCACCCATGGGTGCTCTGCCCGGGGGGGGGGACCCGCGGGGGGGTGTCCGGGCTGGGTGGCAGTGGGCGGTGGCGCGGTGACACCGAGCCCAGGGCAAACAACGGAGCCTTGGCCCCCACCCAAAACAGGGCCGGGCCCCCCCACGAGCTCTGTGGGGAGCCATTGAGGGGGGGGGGGCGAACCTGAAGGGGTGCGTGGGGGGCGACACCTGGGGGGGGGGCCATGGGGCAGCTCCAAGGGGTCCGGGGGGGTCTAGGAGCATCTGAGGCACACAGGTTTTATATGGGGGCTGGCACGGAGCCCCCCCCCCTCCCCCCCCATGGGGCTGGATTTTCCCTATGGGGCAGAGATGCTGCTTTGCCCCCCCCCATGGGTGTGTTCGTTCCCCCCCCGCCCCGCCTTCGTGCCTCAGTTTCCCCACCCGCAGGCGGGGGCTGGCCCTGGGAAGTCCCCGCTCGGGCTGCAGGGACCTGGAGCAGGGTTGGGGGGGTTGCAGGGGGGTCTCTCGCCCCCCCCCCCCCCCAGGCCCTGGCCCCCACCCAGAGCCCCGCTCTCCCCCCGTTGGCGCTGTCGCGGCGGGCGTGAGGCATTTGCCTGGGCTGCAAATTCCATCCCGATAAGAGAGGCTGCGGGGAGGGGGGGCTCCTCCTGGGGGGGGGGGGAGCTTCCCAGCTCCCCCCCGACCACGGGATCCCCCGAGGGGGACCAAAGAGAGGGGTGTGGGGGGGAAGAACCCTGGGGGTGCTTCAGGTGTGGGGTTTGGGGAGGATGGGGGGGGACAGGGGATGGGGGGGGTCCTGTGGGCACCAGGATGGGGGGGGCACAGGGGTGAGGTCACCCAGGTCCTGCTCCTGCTCCTGTTCCCGATCCCATTCCCACTCCTGGTCCCGGTCCCGGTCCCGTGTTGGAGCCGGCCCTGCTCCGGGGGGGTCCTGCTGCAGCCCCCTGCAACCAAAACCTCGCTGTTTTAGCCCAATACAGAGGAGTCTGGAAGAGACGGTGCCTGGCTCTGTCCTGGGATGGGGGGCGGGCGGGTGGGTGGACGGGTGGGGGGGTGGATGGGATGGGATGGGATGGGATGGGATGGGGATGGGACCCCCGTGACCTCCCCCCCCCCCCCCCGTGACCTCCCCCCCGTGACCCCTCCCTCTCCACTCTGGCTCCGTCCCTGCGGTGCTGCCCCACGGCCGCCCTCCCAGGGCCCCTGTGGGATCCGTGCCCGGGGCCAGCCCCGTCCTGCCCCCCCCAAGCACCAAGACGGGTGTCCCATGGGACCGGGCTCCAGCAGCGCCCCTCGCCCACAGAAACGCCCGTGGGGGGGCTTGTGGGGGGGGTGGGGGTCAGGGGCTGGGGACGTGGTGTTGGAGACAGGGGGCTGGGGCTGGGGGCTGGGGCTGGGGGCTGGGGACACCGCCTGGGGACACGGCTTGGAGAGGGGTGTTGGGGCCGTGGGGTTGGGGTCAGGGGGTTGGGGACACGGCCTGGGGACACCAGGTGGGGACGCGGGGCTGGGGACACCGCTTGGGGCCACCTGGGGGCAGGGGTCCTGGGTCCCGGGCTCGGTTCCCGTAGCGGTGCTGAGCTCCGGGTGGGGGCAGCCTGCGCCCCCTGCCCCCAGCCCAAAACCCAGCCCTGGGGTTCAGGGCCGAGCGCCCACCCCAGCGCCCCGCGGGGGCAGGATCCCGGTGGGTCCCAGGGCCCCCCCCCCGCTGCGAAGGGGTTAAAGCGGCGCAGGTGCTGCCTGGGCCCCGGCCTCCTTCCTGCTCTCCTCCCCCAGCTCGGGGATATAAACCCGGCCTCGCCCGCCCGGCCCGGCCCCTGCAGCCTCCTGCGGCCTCCTCGCGCCCCTGCAGCCTCGCAACCTGCCCGCAGCCCCCCCCCGGCCTCCCAGGACCTCCGCGCCCCCTCCCTGCAACCCCTGGGGTGCTCCTTGCAACCTCCCCAAAACCTCCCCCAAACCTCCCCAAAACCTCCCCCAAACCTCTTCGCAACCTCCCCAAAATCTCCCTGCCGCCCTGTTGCGACCTCCTTGCAAGCTTCTTGCAACCCCATCGCAAGCTTCGTGCAGCCTCCTCGCAGCCTCGCCACCTGCTCGCGACCCCCCCCCTTGAGCCTCTCGCCCCCTTCTGTCCCCTCTCGCCGCCCCCCCGCCGCCCCCATGTCGGTGCCCAGGCCGCCCGCCCGCAGCAGCTCCGTGCGCTCCTTCAGCTCCCGCTCCTACACCGCCGGCCCCGCCGCCAGGATGAGCGCGGCCTCGGCCTTCGGGGGCTTGGGGGGGGCCCGGTACGGCGCCGGGGGGCTCTACCGGGGCCCGGCCGCCTCCTGCGGGTCCGGGGGGGGCATCACGGCCGTCAGCGTCAACCAGAGCCTGCTGACACCCCTCAACCTGGAGATCGACCCCAGCATCCAGCGGGTGCGCAAGGAGGAGAAGGAGCAGATCAAGACCCTCAACAACAAGTTCGCCTCCTTCATTGACAAGGTGAGGCTGGGCGCCCCCTGCCCCTGGGCGCCCCCTGCCCCTGGGCGCCCCCCGCCCCTGGGCGCCCCCTGCCCCTGGGTGCCCCCCGCCCCGCTGTGCTGGCCCCAAGGGGCTTCGGGGGGGGGCACGGCTCCGTCCCGCTTTTGTTCACCCCAAACCTCCCCTGGTGGCGGGACCGGAGGTGGCCGGGACCCCCTGGGGTCCTCCTGAGCCCCTCAGGGACATCCCGGGTGCATCCTGAGAGCTTTGGGGGTGCTGGGACCCCCTGGGGACCTCCTGCCCCCCCGGGGACATTGGGAACTGCTCCAGGACCTCCTGGACCCTTTGGGCACATCCTGACCCCTTTGGGGATGTGCAGACCCCCTGGGGACCTCCTTGGCCCCTTTGGCACCTCCTGACCCCGTCGGACACTTCCTGGCCCCTTTGGGGACACTGAGACCCCCTTGGGGACACCCAAACCCCCTCGGGGACCTCCTGACCCCTTTGGGCACATCTTGGGCCCCCCAGGGACTTGCTCCCCCCCCCCCCCCCAGTGACATGCCATGGGGACACTCCTGTCCCCTCCTGTCCCCTTGCTGGGTGGCACAGAGTGGGAGCTGGGGGGGGAGGCATTGTCCCTTTGTTGTCCCCCCCCCTGCAACCTCCCTTCTTCCTCCCCCCCCAGTCTGACTGCTCTGTGGGGCCTCACCCCATGGTGGGGATGGGGTTGAGAGGCAGCAGGGGGTCCATGGGGCCAGCCCCACTCTGCACCCCGCACCCCAAGTGTGCACCCCCCACCCCAAACCTGCACCCCAGGACTACAGATTTGCACCCCAAATGTGCACCTGAGACCCCCATTTGCACCCAAGACCCCAAAGCAGCACCCCAAACCCGCACCCAGCACCCCGTGGTTGCACCCAGCACCCCAAACCCGCACCCAGCACCCCACGCCTGCATTCCAGGTCCACACCCAGCACCCCACGGTTGCACCCAGCACCCCAGACTTGCACCCAGCACCCACACCCGCACCCCAGGCCCCGAAGCTGCACCCCAGCCCCCACACTCCCACTTACCCCCCCCAAGCCTCACCGCACCGCGCTGAGCCCCCCATCCCCACGCCCCCCGATCCGCTGCCCCCGTGCCAAGGCCGTGGTGCCACCTCCCCGTGTCCCCCCCCAGGTGCGGTTCCTGGAGCAGCAGAACAAGATGCTGGAGACCAAGTGGGGGCTGCTGCAGAACCAGAAGCCCCCCCGCAGCAACCTGAGCGCGCTCTTCGAGGCGTACGTGGGCACCCTGCGGCGCCAGCTCGACAGCCTGGGCCAGGAGCGGCTGCGGCTGGAGGCCGAGCTGGGCAGCATGCAGGGGCTGGTCGAGGAGTTCAAGAACAAGTGAGGGGCCGGGGGGGCTCCACGGGCCCCCCCCGGGGTGGTCCCGGGGTTTGGGGGGTGGCTGTGGCGGAGGTGGCTTTGCCTCGCTGCTTGTGGATGGGTGCGCTGCTGGGGGGGTCCCCGTGCCCCCATGTCCCCAGGTCCCTGCATCTCTGGGTGCCCCCCGTCCCCTCCCTTGTTTCTGTCCATGTCCCCCCGTCTCCGTGCCCCCCATTCTTCTGATCTCCCACGTCCCTGCACCTCTGGGTCCCCACGTCCCTGTGTCCCCTTGTACACGGCCCCATGTCCCCATCCCTCCCACCTCCCTGTGTCCCCATGTCCCCTAAATCCCCAAGCCCCTGCCCCCCCGGGTCCCCAGGTCCCCTATATCCCCCTGTCCCCTGCCCCCCGTTTGCCCTACATCCCCCTGTCCCTGTGCCCGCAGGTACGAAGAGGAGATCAACCACCGCACCGAGAAGGAAAACGAGTTCGTGCTGCTGAAAAAGGCGAGGCCGGGGGGACCGGGGACACCGGGGGGGGCAGGCGGTGCCGGGGGGGGCTGACGGGCTCCTGCTGTGCCCCCAGGACGTGGATGAAGCCTACATGAACAAGGTGGAGCTGGAGTCGCGCCTGGAGAGCCTGACCGACGAGATCAACTTCCTCCGGCAGCTCTACGACGAGGTGGGGGCACGGGGGGGCCGCTGGGCTTTTTTTGGGGGGGATGGGGGGCGCAGCGAGGGGACCCTTGCTCAGCCCCCCCCCCTCCATGTCCCGCAGGAGCTGCGGGAGCTGCAGTCGCAGGTGTCCGACACCTCCGTGGTGCTGTCCATGGACAACAGCCGCAGCCTGGACCTGGACGGGATCATCGCCGAGGTGAAGGCGCAGTACGAGGACATCGCCAACCGCAGCCGCGCCGAGGCCGAGAGCATGTACCAGATCAAGGTGGGGGGGCACCCCGAGCCATCGGCTGCTCCGGGCCCCGGGACGCCCCCACCCTGGGGTGCTCCGGCCCCAGGGTCGCTCTGTCCCGTGGGGTGTCCCCCAGGACGCCCCATCCCCCAGGACACCCCATACAGCGGGGCGCTCCGTCCCTTCCCATGCTCCATCCCCCAGGAAATCCCATCCTCGGGGGTGCTCCATCCCCCAGGACGCTCCAAGCCCCAGGACACCCCAGAGCCCGGGGTGCTCCGTCCCTTTTCATGCTCCTTCCCCCAGGACACCGCACCCTCCAGCACACCCTCCACGTCGGGGTGCTCCATCCCCCAGCACACCCCACACCCCGCGACGCCCCGTCTCGCCGTCTGGGTCCTGCTCTTCCTGCCCTCGCCCAACCCTCCCCGCCCGGGGGCCAGGCGGCTGCTCCCAGTGCTCCCAGTGCTCCCAGTGTCTGCGGCGTGGGCGCGCCGGGCCCTGTGACGGCCGCCCCGACCGGCCCGGCTGCAGCAGCCCCAGCCCTGAGCATCGCCCCCGGCACACCCGGGCTTGCCCCGGCTCCTTGCTCCCCGGTTTCCCAAGCTGGAGGAGTTTGTGGGGCCGTGGGATGCCCCCCCCGGAGCTCCCATCCCCATCCCCTCTGTCCCAGAGCCCCCCCAGGGCCGTTCCCTTCTGTGGCCTCGTTCTGGCCGTCGTCCCCCCCTGCACTGGTGAAGGGCGGCTGGGGGGAGTGCAGGGAGACCCCGAGCGGGGCTGGGAGCGGGGGGACCCCGAGGTCCTTCCCCCCTCACCCCCTGGGTGCTGAGTGCCTGTGGTGTCGTGGCCCCATGGCTCCGGGACTGTGGCTCCGGGGTTTGGTGGGGCTGAGATTTTGTGGGAACGCGAGTTTGGGGTCCCAAGGTTGTGGGGTCCCATGGTTGTGGGGTCCTGTGGTTATGGGGTGTGGTGATGGGGTCTTGCAGTGACAGGGTTCTGAAATTTGGTGGCCCCACGAGTCTGTGGTTGTGCGCTTTGGCGATCCCCTAATTCCATAATCCCCTAATTCCATGATCCCCTAATTTCACAATCCCACAACTTTATGATCCCCTAATTCCACAATCCCCTAATTTTGCAATCCCCTAATTCCACGCTCCCCCAATTTCGTGCCCCCTCCTGCAGTACGAGGAGCTGAAGACGACGGCGGGGAAGCACGGGGCCGACCTGCGCAGCACCCGCGGGGAGATCAGCGAGCTGAGCCGGCTCGTCCAGCGCACCCAGGCCGAGATCGAGGCGCTCAAGAACCAGGTGGGGCCGGGTGGGGCCGCCCCCGCCCTCCTCCTCCTCCTCCTCCTCCTCCTCTTCCTCCTCCGCCCTCTGCGCCCCAGGGCCCCCCTGCGGCCCCATGGGGGAGCCTGGCCCATGGAGGTGCTGGGGGACAAGGGAGGGGTGCTGGGGGGCAAGGGGGGGCACAGGGCTGAAAGGTGGGGTACGGGGGTGCAAGGTAAGGCATGGGGGTGCAAGGGGAGATGCTGATGTGTAAGGGGGGGAGGTTGCTGGGGTGCAAGGGGGGGGCACTGGGGATGCTGGGGTGCGAAGGGGGAGGCTGCGTTTCAAGGGGGAGGGATGCTGGGGTGTGAGGTGTGAGGACCCCCCCAAACCCTGGTGTGAGGGACCCCCCCCGTGTGCCGCAGCGGGCCAGCCTGGAGGCAGCCATCGCGGAGGCGGAGGAGCGCGGGGAGCTGGCGCTGAAGGACGCGCGGGGCAAACTGGGCGAACTGGAGGCGGCGCTGCAGAAAGCCAAGGCAGACCTGGCCCGGACCCTGCGCGAGTACCAGGAGCTGATGAACGTCAAGCTGGCCCTGGACATCGAGATCGCGACCTACAGGAAGCTGCTGGAGGGAGAAGAGAGCAGGTGGGGGGGGTGACACACTTTTTTTTTTGGGGGGGGGGGACCCCATCCTTCCCTCCCCCCCATTGGTGCTGAGCTGTCCCCCCCCCGTTCCCCCAGGCTGGAGGCGGGCGTGCAGAACCTGAGCATCCACACCAGGACATCGAGCTACGCGGGTAAGGGGGGGTCCTGGGCTGCGCCCCCCCCTCCCCGCCACCCCAAACAGCTCAGCACCCTCCTCTTTGCCCCCCCTGCTTCTCGTTGCAGCCGGCTACAGCGGGGGCTTCGGGGGGAGCCTCGGGGGGGGCTTCGGGAGCTCCTTCTCCAGCGGCTACGCCGTGCCCCCCCCGGCCCTGGAGGGCTCCCCCGTGGCCAAGTCGCGCGCCATCGTCATCAAGAAGATCGAGACCCGCGACGGCAAGCTGGTGTCCGAGTCCTCCGACCTGCTGGCCAACTGAGCCCCCCCCGGGCCCCCCCGGAGCTGCTTGCGGCCGGATGGGACCCCCCCACCCCGATGGGACCCCCCCTGGAACCCTCTTCTTGTCCCGTCCTGAGCCAGGGCCCCGCCGTCCGTCCTGCGTCCTGCCGTCCGTCCCCCGCCCCCCTCTGTGTCTGAGCCGCGGGGGGGGGGGCTGTGGAGTCCCCCCCCCACACTGTGACCCCCCTCCCCTCCTTCTCTCTCCCCCCCCAGTACAGGGCTGGGGGGGTCGGGGCTCCTGCAATAATAAAGCCTTTGGAACCCACAGCGTGTCTGTGTGATGGGGGGGGGGGGGGGGGGCGCTAAAACGAGTGGGCAAGGGGGTCTGGGGGGGTGTCAAAGGTGGGGGGGGACATCAAGGGGGAGGGGAAGGGGGGGCCTTGAGGGCTGTCACCACCAGGCAGGGCTGCCAGCATCCGTCTGGGGTGCCCGGAGCCACCCGAGGGTGCTGGAGTTTGGGGGGCCAGGATCCGTCCCAGGGGGGTCCCAGGCTTCACCCAGGGGTCCTGGGCTTCCCCCCCCAGACCCCCACCGTTTAATTAATGTCCCCGTTTATTACCGTGCCCCCATTAATTACTGTGCTTGTAAGGGCTGTGCATCATGGGGCAGGGGTCCGGCTGCAGCCTTGCAACCTGAACCGCCCCAATTCCGGCCGATTTCTCCCCAAAACCGAGGCCTCTCCCAGGAATCAGCTCCCCCTCTGGGGACCGGGCTTGGGGGGGGGGGGGGGCAGGATGGGAACCTTTGCCCCCACGTTCACGGTTACAGCGCTGGGATCGATCCTGATGGTGCTGGGGGGGGCTTAAAGGGGTTGGGGGGGGTCGGTGCCCTCGGGGGCCTCCTGCGGGATGCCCCCAAAGCGTCCCTGGGGGGGGTTATTGGGGGGCGGTGGGAATTGGGGTGCTCGGGGGGGGGCCGGCCCCCATTCCCGGCCCGGGGGTGACACCTGGCGTCAGCACCGCGAACCTCGCTCCGCACCCCGCTCGCCGCTAATTGCCGCTAATTGCCGCTAATTAATTGCCGTTAATTACCGCCCCCCTCCTCCCCTCTCGGTACCCGACCCCTGCTTGTTCGTTAATTAACCAATTAATGAATTAATGGGGGGAAAAGGGGCTGAATTTGGAGGCGGGGGGGGGCCCTGGGTGGCCACCAGAGGCCCCCCCAGAGCCTCCCCGACGCCTCCCACCTCCGGGGGGGCCCCCGCGGGCTGCCTGGGGGGGCCTGGGGGAGACCCTGACCCTATGGGGGGGGGACTGGGGGTGTCTGCAACAACAGGACCCCCCACCCCCATGGTTCTCCCTCCCTAGCCCCCCCCCCTGCAGCTCCAGCCCCCCCTTTCCCTTTCCTGCCCCCCCGGGTGAATTTTGGGGCTGCGGGCGCTGGGAGGCAGCAGAGGAGCGGGGACGGCGCGGGCCCAGCCGCGGGGTGGAGCCGGGCCCCCCCCGGGGGAGCAGCACCCTTGGGACCTCCCCCACCTCCCCCTGCACCCCAGGAACCTCCCCGCCCTCCCCCGACCTGAACCTTTGGGCTTTTTCTCCAGATGCTCCCCCCCCCCAAAAAAAAACATTTGGGGCCTGGAGGTGGCCGGGGGGTGCTGAGCCCCCAGGGGTCCCCCCCCCCGGTGCCGGCTGGGGACGGGGGCGTCGGGGGCTGGGGGTGCCCGGGGCTCCGGGGAAGGTGGCACGGGGGAAACTGAGGCACGGGGGGTGGAATGGGGGCAGGGGAGGATGGGGGGGGGTTGGCTTTTTTGGGGCTGGGGTGGGACTTTGGGGGCGAGGCAGTTTGGCATTTGGGGGGGGGCGTTTTGGGATTTGGGCATTTTGGGGATCAGGGTGGGATTTTGGGGTGCTCACCCCCACCCTGTGCCATCGCAGTGCCTGCCGCTTTGGAGGGGATGAGGCAGCACCCAGAGGTGCTGGGGGGGGGGGGGGGGTCACACCCAGCCTGTTACCCCCCCCACATCAACGTGCAGACCCCAGGGGTGAGCCCAGCCGGAGGGGGGCACTGCCACTGCCCCAAGCTGGGGACACCGAGGTTTGGGGCCACCAAGGTTTGGGGCCACCAGGACCTGGGGACATGGAGGTTTGGGGTCACCAAAGTCGGGAGACACCGAGGGTTGGGGGCACCAAGGTTTGGGGCCACACTCCGACCCCCCTGCTGGGTTCATCCCCGTGTCCCCCCCGCAGGGCCGTGTCCCGGGGGGGCCGCCTCGGGAGGTGCCCGTGACTCAGTGGGGTTGGACGTGCCGGGGCCCCGTGCGCACCCACGTGCTTTGGGGGGGGGGGGACGGGGGACAGAGCCTTTTGGGGTGTCCCGGCATCGGGAGCGAGGAGCTGGAGGCCTCCGGGGGGCTCTGGGGGTGCTGGGTGTGGGGGGTCCCCTCCTGCCTGGTGGGGGGAGCAGGGGGACAGCGTTTGGGTGCTCCCCAAAATTTCCCTCACTGCCAGCACCGGGTGCCCGCAGCCACCAGCCGGTGACCCCAATCTGGGCCGGGCCGGGCTCCTTCACCCCAAAACTTGGGGCGGCTTCGGGTTCCCCTCACTGGAAGCGAGCAGCACGCGGGGAGGGGACAGACCCCCCCAAAACCCGGGGGTGTGCTAAGGCGGGGGGTCTTGGGGATCCCCCCCTGCAGCACCGCGTCCTGCCCTGGCGGGGGGGGACCCCAAAACCCTTCTCCCCCTGCCCTGACCCCGCTGAACCCCGGCTGGGAGCTGGGCACGGGGCGACGCCGGTGGCGGGGGGCTCGGCCAGGCGTGGCGGGGGGGGCACGGGGCCAGCAGCAAGCTGGGGCTTGCTGATGAGCTTTCGGCTGTAATTAGCGGCGGGGCAGGACCCGCCCAAAGCTCCTCGCTTGGCGTTTTCACACGCACACCCCTCGCACCCTTCCCGGCCCTGGGGGTGTTTCTCCTCTCCCCAAATCCCTACGGACGGGTCCAGCCCCAGGGCCTGGGGGGGGCTCAGAGGGTGCCCTGCGTTCGTGGGGCCCCCCAGGCCAGCACGGGACAGACGGACACGGGGACGTCCCGTGGGCTCCTGCCTCCGTCCCTGGAGGCTCTGAACCGGGGGGCTGGGGACGGCCCCCTTTTCCCTCATCCCTTTTCACTGAAAACCAGCGTCCTGGCCCCAAACAGCGCTGTGGGGTGGGGAAACGCTCCGTGCCCCCAGTCCTCGAAGCAAAGCCGTGTAAACGTGCATCCCCTTTGTGTCCTCCACCCCCTTTTCAGCACAGCCCCTCGCAGCTCCAAATTGGCCCAAATTCGGGTGCCCCTGTGGGCAGCCCTGAGTGCTCCTGTTCCTTTTGGGGTGCTCGGAGAGGGGGCAGCGGTGCCGGGGGGGGGGGGGTCTGAGTGCTCTGGGGCCGTGCGGCTCTGAGCTTGGCACCCAGTTCTCACTGCCTGGCAGCCGGGGCTCAGGTTTTGCACCATTTCTGAGGGACAGGCAGGCGGAGGGGTTTTTCCCCGTCTCTCTGGGGCTGAATTCCCCAAATTCTCCCCACGAGGCCACCGAGGCGGGCGGGGGCCGGGGGGCTGGGGGAGCTCCGTGCCCCCCCCAGCCGTGGAGGCACCCGTGGCGCTGCAGCAGGCACGGGCGGTCAGCGGCATCGCCCCGCTGGCAGGAATCATCGCCCTCCTGGAGGGCTGCGGCGTTGGGCCGCGGGGTCCCGGGGGCGGTGTTGGCCGTGAGCGCCGTCGGAGCGGGGCTGTTGCAGCCGGAGCCTCCCGAAGCCCTCGGCCGTGCGCAACGGCCGCGGTGACAGCGCTGGGTGTGCCGCCGGCTTCTGCAACAGGCGCCTTTGATCTCGCCCGGGACCCACCTTGTTATTTCTGCTTTGTGCTTCCCAGCCCAGGCCCCAGCCCTGCAATTTGCCCGCTTACTAATTGCGAGCTGAGCGGCTGAGTCCTCGCCGCCTGACGGAGCGGGCTCTGCTCTCCCTGCCGCCTCTTCGGGGCGAAAGCGGGCCGCTTTGGGCTCCCCGGCCCACAGAGGGTGCCGAGGGATGCTGCGGACGGGGGGCAGCCCACGCTCGGGGCACCCCCAGCGGGCAGGGCCTGCGCTGCCCCCCCTCTCCCCAGTGCCGGTGGCAGAGCTGCGGCTGCGCCTTCGAAGCGCGGAGCAGCCCCGGGCGCTCCCCTGCCCGCTGCGCCTCGTTCCTTCCCCTCTGCCTCCTGCTTTGCATCCCAGACCGGGCGGTGGGGGCTGAGCAGCCCCGGGGCACCGGGGAAAGCGAGCGGCTGAAGCGGGGAGCCCAGCGCCACCTCTGTTCCCTCCCCACCCGAGGCTTTTGTGGGGCCGCGAGGAGCTCGCGTGGGGCTGGGTGGCTCCTTGAGCAGCCCCGTGGGTGCTCCTGGAGGTGCCGAGCGCTGGCAGTGCCCCTTGGGGTAAATCACAGGACCACGGGAGGCTGCCGGAGTTCAGGAATTGTTTGGACAGTGCTGCCAGACACCTGCTCTGTTTTTTTTTTTGGGGTGGTCCTTTGGGGTCCCAGCAGTTGGACGCGATGGTCCTGGTGGGTCCCTTCCAACTCGGGTGTTCTGTGATTCTGTGGGATCATCTGGGTTGGAAAAGACCTTCAGGATCATCGAGTCCAACCACCAACCTGACCTCTCGAGCCCCACCACAAAGCCATGCCCCTAAATCCTGGTTTATGGGATCCCACCACGGCCACCTCCTGCTCCCCCACGGACCGGAGAGGCGGCACCTCCCCGTGTCCCCATGCCACAACCGCGGTGGCACCGAACCCGCGGGTCCCGGCCCCATGGTGCCACCCCAGGGTGCCGGGGCCCTGCCGTAAGTGGTGCCAAAGCTCCGCGGCCGCGCTCCACAGGAGCTCATTAACCAGAGAGAAACCTCTGGGGATCAGATTGCACCGCCGGGATGGAAAGGAGCTGGCTATTTATATCGTCCCATGGGAAGAGCCCGTTTCCCCTCCACAGCCTCTAAGCCTGGCCTAGCAAAGCTGTATGCGTGTGTGGGTGCCCTGGGGGCTGTCCCGTGCCCAGCAGGAGAAGTCCCTCGGCAGGTGGATGTGCGAGGGCACGGCTGGGGAGCGGTGGGGTTCCTGGGGTGGCTCCTGTTTTTGGTGCAGGAAAGCAGCCTGAGCTGCTGGGTTTGGGGATATCTGACCTCTGCTGTGTGCTTTGCTGCCCACAGCGGTCCCGTTTGTGGGGTGGCACTGCAGGAGCCGGACCTCTGCCCTGCACCCACAGTCATGGGGGGGGGCTGGCTTCTCTACCAGGGCTCCCCGGGCACCCACGCCCTGGTGCAGGGTGGATGCAGAAGCTCTCCCCGGGTCTCAGATGGGTTTTCCCACCCCAGCAGAGGGCTAGGACCTGGTGGGCACAGCAGGGTGCTTCTTGGGCAAGCGTCCGGCCGGGCAGGAGCCAGCGGAGTGCGCGGTGCCCGTCGGAGCCGCCCTGGGAGCTCCAGCTCTGCGCCCGCGGGGCTCCGGCAGGTTGGCGCGGCTCCTCTGCTGGTTGCACAAGGCGGAGGCGATGCAGCTGCCACCGCCCTGCACAGAGCAATCTCGGGGTGCCCCCGCAGCGGCCCTTTTGGGAAACGGGGGATCCCAGAGCCCCGGGGTGGGAGGGGGCTTCCAGGAAGGAGCGGGGGGTCTCAGGCTGAGGCTGTGTGCGGGTGGTGGCCGAGGGAGCAGGAGCTCGTCGGCTTCTCCCCGCTGCACAAATCCCCTTGGGCTGAGGGTGCCGCAGCGCGGCGAATGCTGGATGAGTTTCAGGAGGAAAAGCCCCCCCTGGACCAACTGCCCATCCGCAGGGATGCCCCAGCTCCGCTCGTGGGCCCAAATTTGCACTTTTGCAGGGAAAAAGCAAGGAGGGAACAGGCTCGGAGCTGGAGCTGGCTCCCCGAACCTCTCCCACGAACGTTTCCAATAAAAGAGCTAATTACAGAGCGTGCTGCTAAGCTGCCTGTTGTTGTCAGGGCTGCACTTGCAGCTTGTGGTTTGGGGGGAAGTCTCTCTTTTTTTTTTTAATAGCAGGATAAGTGGCGATCCTCAGTTTGATGGCACCTCCAGACACCTCTGCTAATTAAAATATAAATTAAAAGTGGTTAAGCAATTAAGCAGTCTTTTTCAAAACAATGAGAGCTTGCCCCCTGGCTTCCTGCCCTCCAGGGAGGTGGAAGGGGAATGAGGGGAGCCTGGAACCCAGGGTGCAGAACCCGGGGGCACCCTGGTGGTACCCAGCCCACCTCCAGCCTTGGCACCAGCCCCGTGGTGGGGTCGGGACCTGCTGCTGCAGCTCGTTAGCACCACGACCCTAATGAGAGGCGGTGAAGGGGGCGCAGTGTGGGAACCCAGAGCTGCTCTGCGGACCCCTCATGTCCCTCCGGGCTCAATTCACCACGCTTGGGGTGATCTGACATGCCTTAAAACCTCCTAAAAAGTCTTCTGTCCTGACACCGGGCTTGTTTGGTAACCCTGCCAAGGACTAACGCTCCCTGGGCTCCCTCCCTCGTTGTGAAACAGTTTTGGACAAACCAAGACAAAGCTCCCCGAGCAGAAAGTTGAACCGGAGTGCATCTGGGGCTGTGATTGGGAAACCAGGTTTTTGTTGGAATTCAGTGAACCTAGCACCTGCCATGAGGCTCAGAATGAATGATTTAGCTAAAGCAAGGGTCCCCCTTGAGGGTGTAACATGTCAAGTAATTTGTACTGCTTTGTCACTGCCATCAGAGCTATAGAAAGGCCCGTGATGAGTTGACAGCTTTAGCTAAGGGAATTTGAATCGGGGATGCGTTTCCAACACCAACAATAGGTTTGTTTTATTTTCTTAGCTATCTAGGGAGTGTTTTGAGGCAGGTCACGGTGATGGCAGAGAGGAGAGGGGAAGGCATGGTTCCAAGCACACCTAAAACAATTAATAGAGTAAAACCCAACTTCTCCACTCCCCTGACACCCGGCCAACTCCCTCAGCACATAAAAAGGGGAATCGAGGCACGGTGCTGGCAGGACAGACCTTCCCGTGCTTCGCAGCCCTCCGGACGCAGCTCTCCTCTCTCGGCACCCTCGCTCTCGACCCGCCGCTATGTCTCGCCAGTCGTGTGGCCTCAACAAGGGCTTCAGCTCCAGCTCTGCTTGCCTGGGAGGAGGGAGGAACAAAGTCTCCTTCAGCTCGGTGGCCCGAGGAGGATGCCGGGGCTCTGGTGGCAATGCCGGTGGCTTCAGCAGCAGGAGCCTCTATAGCCTGGGAGGGAGCAAAAGCACCTCCCTGGGAGGATTCGGTGGAGCTGGGGCCTGCAGAGGCTTTGGGGCTGGAGGCCAAGGAGGCTTCGGCTACGGTCTCGGTGCCGGGGCAGGATTCGGTGGCGGCTTTGGCGGTGGGGCTGGGGTTGGCTTCGGTGGTGGGGCCGGGGTCGGCTTTGGTGGAGGCCTCGGTGGTGGTTTTGGAGGCTTCGGCGGAGGGTTTGATGGCGGGATTGGGGGACAAGGCTTCCCCGCCTGCCCCCCGGGCGGCATCAGGGA
Source organism: Anas platyrhynchos (assembly GCF_047663525.1). Lineage (NCBI taxonomy): Eukaryota > Metazoa > Chordata > Aves > Anseriformes > Anatidae > Anas > Anas platyrhynchos. The sequence continues at coordinate 390,808 of NC_092622.1, forward strand.
GGTGACCATCAACCAGAGCCTGCTGGCCCCGCTCAACCTGGAAATCGACCCCGAGATCCAGAAGGTGCGAACGCAGGAGCGGGAGGAGCTGAAGACCCTCAACAACAAGTTCGCCTCCTTCATCGACAAGGTGAGCGCGGCGCCGGGCCGGGACCGGGGGTGGTTGGGGCACATCCCCATGCCCCTTGCGATGGCCACGGGGTGGCCACACGGCCACCAGAGAGCCCAGTGGGCTGGAGAATCGACCTCTGCAAGGGGCAGGGGACGTCGGGTTTCTCTGTGAGGTGGGAGAGGGGAGGCCACCCGCCGGTGCCCGCTCAGCCCAGAGCTGCTGGGATGGGTTCTCCCATTGCCTGTGGGACCCTGGGCAGGCTGGGAGCACTCTGAGGAGGAGAGAACTCATTAAATGCAGGTGATGGGGACAAAAAATGGATAGCAAGATGCTTTTGAATATGGCCTGACCTTCTTCTGCCCCCCCGGCGCTCGGTTAGGTGCGGTTCCTGGAGCAGCAGAACAAGGTCCTGGAGACCAAGTGGAAGCTCCTGCAGGAGCAGAGCCCGAGCACAGGCGGCCGGAGCCTCGACCCCTACTTCGAAGCCTACATCAGCGGGCTGCGCCAGCAGCTGGACGGGCTCTCGAGCGAGAAGCACCAGCTGGAGCTGGAGCTGAAGAGCTTCCAGGACATGGTGGAGGAGTTCAAGACCAAGTACGTTGCTGGCAGCGCGGGCGCGGTGGCACCTCCTGGGTTTTCTGTTTGGCAAAGCTTGGGCTGAACGGGTTCACGTCCTGGATTCGCTTGTGGCCGTGTCCGAGCTGGGGTTGGTTTCTTACAGGTCTGATTATTTTTCACCAGCTGCACAAGGCTGCATGCGGAGCTGGTCAAAACTACAGACTTTTGCCATTCCTCTTTTATTTTGTTTTATTTTATTATTATTTTTTATTATTTTTTATTTTTTTTTGCAATGGCAAAAAAAAATCAAAATGAAAACTACCTTTGAACAGACAGAAAATTCAAGTAACCGCAGGAATGAACTGTGTTCCACTTGTTTCGGTGATTAAATAATGCAAAATGCTATGAGGAAGTTGCCACCAGCTGTGAGTTTTGACAGCAGGGCTCAATTTTTCAAGGTGTGTCTCGGTGCGTATTGTCTGAGCTGCGGCTGTCACCGAGGCAGGATCTTCTGCTGTTTGTCTTTCCCACTTAAGAATCTGTGACATTATGATTTAATGAACCAATTAGACCAGTTGCTAAATTGCAGCGTGATTTCCTCATGGATTTCCTCATGGACTCCTTAGTTAGATCTTCCTTCGGAAATACGATGTGGAGGGAAGGATTATTTTCCCAGTATTATTTATGGGATTAATTTCTCCAGTTGGAAAAGCAAGAACGAAGCCTGGAGAAATGTCTGTGCTGAAAGACTTGCAAAAACCTTGGGGGGAAAGGAAGACGGGGGCTTGCCAGGAGCACCCAGATCCCTCCTCTGCTGAAGCCGAGGGCCAGAAACCGTCTGCCTTTTGGAATGCTCTCCGTGCTCTGCAGCAATTGCCCTCTGAGCAAGGGGCCAGATTCGGCCCTGGCTGGAGGCTGAGGGGTCCCGGAGGTGCTGCAGGGACCATGGGGCAGGAGGTGCTGGGGTGCCCGGGGTGGCTCATGGGGAGGTCGCGCTGCTGCTGCCTTTCCCTGAGGACGACTTTTGCTGCGCGTTGTTCTGAGGCCAGCGGCCTCTGGCTGCCAGTGGCGGAGGCAGAGCCAAAGCAAGCAGAGAGATTTGATCTCCCTCGTTGTAATCAACAGGTACGAGGAGGAAATCAACAAAAGGACAACTGCAGAGAACGACTTTGTGCTTCTGAAGAAGGTAAAGTGCTGGGCTGCTTACGGCAGGAGGACAGAGCACTTGCAAAGGCGAGGGCAGATTTTAATCGAGCTTGTGCCTCGTTAAGAAAAGGGAGCTGAAGCCTGGGGAACCTTAGGGGCAGAGGATGAGGAAGCTGGGAGCTGCTGCTGCTGGCCAAACCTGCAGCACAATAACCCAATTACTGCCTTTGTCGGCGTTTTCTGAGCACTTGGCTATGTTTAAATTTAATGCAATGCCCCGTGTGCTCGGAGGCTGTCTCAGCCCACCCCTGCGGGTCGGTGTCTGCGTTAGGGCAGAGCGGGGCCCCGAGATGTGTGTACAGCCAGGGGCTGGGGCTCGGCCGCCTGGGGCAGAAAGCTTCCACCCCCCTTTCTGCCACAGGACGTGGATGCTGCCTACATGACCAAGGTGGAGCTTCAGGCGAAGCTGGACTCCCTGGCAGATGAGGTGAACTTCATGAGGAGCCTCTACGAAGCGGTAAGGGGTCCCAGGGGCACGGCGGGGCGGAGAGGGGCCGCAGCACCCAAAGGAGGTTGTGGCGGGGCTGAGCCCGGTGCTGGTGTGGGTTGCAGGAGCTGTCCCAGATGCAGAAGACCGTGTCCGACACCTCCGTGGTGCTGTCCATGGACAACAACCGCAGCCTGGACCTGGACAGCATCATCGCGGAGGTCAAGGCGCAGTACGAGGAGATCGCCAACAGGAGCCGGGTGGAGGCTGAGACCTGGTACCAGAGCAAGGTGCGGGGTCCACGCAGGGCTGGGGCTGGAGGAGCTGGTGGGACTGGGGAGAATGGGGCCGTGCTGGGGGGGTGCGGGATCAGCCTGGGTAGGGGCTGCTGTGGGGTGGTGAGGAGAGCCCAGCCGTGCTGCGCCTCACGTGCTCCTCTGGCTTCTGTACCAGTACGAGGAGCTGCAGGTCACAGCAGGAAAGCATGGAGACAGCCTGAAAGACACAAAGGCTGAGATCTCCGAGCTCAACCGCACGATCCAGAGGATACGGGCAGAGATCGAGAGCGTGAAGAAGCAGGTAAGGCTTGCATTTTGGGGAAACGGGTAACTGGTAACTAGCAACTGGTAACTGGGTAACTGGTAACGGATCCTGGTAAGTCCCTTCGGAGCTCCCCTACACCCCACGCTCTGCTCAGAGGCTGCTGTGTTTGGAGCAGCTGAGCCCAGGAGGTGCAGGCACGGAGTGTGGCGTGCCCGGGGACCGCGGGTGCTGTGTGCCTCCTGCCCCACTCCTCGTGTCCTTGGCTCTGCCCCGCAGTGCGAAACCGTGCAGAGCTCCATCGCGGACGCTGAGCAGCGCGGGGAGCTGGCCATCAAGGACGCCAAAGCCAAACTGACCGAGCTGGAGACGGCCCTGAAGAAAGCCAAGGGAGACCTGGCCCAGCAGATGCGCGAGTACCAGGAGCTGATGAACGTCAAGCTGGCCCTGGACATCGAGATCGCGACCTACAGGAAGCTGCTGGAGGGCGAGGAGTGCAGGTGGGCACAGGTCCAACAGAGCTCGATGGCATCCTGCCGGGCCCATGGGGAGGACGCAGCACTCTGCTTCCCCTCTGCTAAAATACGAGCGGTGCTGCAGCGCACCACGCTCCTACGGACCCCGAGGAACCAAGCCGCGTGGCGCTGATTTCCATCCCTTTTCCTTGCAGGATGTCTGGAGAGTGCCAGAGCTCCGTGAGCATCTGTAAGTACCGCTCCCTGCTCCGATGGAGCACGGGGGGCCGTGGGGGGTGCTCCAGCACTTTCGGCCCCACCGGAGGTAACCCCGCGCCTCCCGCTTGTCTCTGCAGCCGTGGTGGGCGGCAGCAGCTCCGTAGGAGGCGGATACGGTGGCAGCAGCGGAGTCTACCTCGGAGGAGGAGGAGGAGGAGGAGGAATGGGGTTCGGCGCTGGAAGTGGGAGAGGCAGCTGTAACACAGGCGGCGCTGGCTTCTGCTACAGCTTAGGAGGGGGCGGATTTGGCGCCGGGGGAGGATTTGGCTCTGGAGGAGCAGGGTTCTGCTCCGGAGGGGCAGGGTCCAACTCTGTCGTGGTGGGGTCTGGCAGCATCCTGAAGAAAAACAGCAGCTCCATGTCTGGGTGCCGGCGGGTCTAGGAGAGCAAGCTATCCCCCCTCCCCAGCACCCAAAGGAGAAAGGCAGCAAACCCCACCACGACCACCGCCACCCATCCGCTGCTGTGTTGGGGGCCACCCCCCCCCGTTTGGACCAGACCCCGTCCTCCTTTGGAAACTGCGTGGGGCGGTGATGCTCAGCGATGTGCACCAGCTGGGGCTGCTGACAAGCTCAGCAGAGGGCTCGAGGCGGTCTCACGTCCCCGGTCCTTGCCTTGGGATGCTGCCGGGCTGCTGACTGTGGGGCCAGGAGCTGCTGTTTGAAGGCCCCCCCCCCCCCCCCCCGAAAAGCTACAGCAGTGGTGATCCTAGACCAAGAATTTCCCAGCTGGTCCCAGCCAAAGAGACGTCCTCGCCTGCTGCAGTTTTGTTTTCCTAACCAAGGTGCTGGCATTTCACCAGTGTCCTTCAGAAGCAGCTGTAAAATGTTCGGTTTTGTTCGGGCTTTCCCTTTTTGTTGCAATCGTGGGAATGTTGGCGCTTGTTTGCTTAAGCCTTTCTCCTTTGGCATGTGCCATACCCTAATAAACACTAGAGGCAGTAAACTTGTGTGGTTTTCTGTTCTGACCGGGGAGTTTCGTGTCCTAACAGGACTCCTCTTTGTGGAGATCTGGAAGCATTGCCTGGCTTTCCCTTGCCCTTTGCAGGTGGCACTGGAAGGCCCCGCGGAGGCAGCCGGGTTGGAGCCAGCTCAGCTGGGCTTTGGCACAAGGCTGTGCCCACCTCTGCCCCATGGGTGGGGAGCACTGTGTGCTGGCCTTTCAGCCCACCCCAGGCACCTGTGGCTGCTTTCAAGGCGTCTGCCACGGGGGCCTTGGAAACACGGCAGGCGCCAGCGCTCAGCCCCCTCTAGGGCGCTACCCCTGTGCAGAAGTAAAGTATTTCTGGGGAGCTGTAAGCTTAGAGCCGAAAACTCCCAGTGTGGCTTCACCTCTTGCTCAGGAGACCTTGAGTCACGTCCCTGGTCAACCGCAGCCTTGCTCGGGGCTGCGGGTGAGTCACTTTCAGCTCAGCCCGTGCTCCGCTCCCTGCTCTCAGGTGCTGTCACAACTCTGCCAGCCGAGGCATGTAACTGCTTGGCTGGGGACATGCTTTGGGCAAAGGTAAACGCACTGGTAAGTTGTAAAGGGACCCGAGATGGTGCTGAATGAAGACAGTAATGCCCCTCGGAGTCAACCAAAGCTGGCTGTGCTGTGGGAGCACCTCCAGCCCATGCCTCCTGAGGGAGGGCTGCCCCACGCAGAAACAAAGGGCTGCTAGGTGTGCACAAAGGCTTTACTTAAAACAAACACCAAAAAGCACTTTTCTTTTGTTCCTCTGATTGCAGCAGCAATTAAGGGAGGATTCTCCTGGGCTGGACTGAGACATGACAAAGTTCCTGCCTTTTGTTGGAGCACTGAGAACTTCACCTGACCTGAAAGAATTTCTATTTAATTTCGTTGTCACTGCCCTCCGTGTTGAAAGTCCATTCCAGAACATGCTTGCACAGCAAAGATATCTAGATGCCAAGTACTTCATCGGAAGTGTGGGGACTTAACGCTCTGCTTAGCTTCTCCTCCAGAACTTCTCCTGGTCTGAGGCTGACGGCATCTCCCAAGTTCGGTGCGTGCTGGCAGCTCCCCGCTGAGCCTTTTGCCCCAGGCGTCTCCCTCATTCCTGCCCCTTCGTTGTCCTCCAGCAGGGGGGACATGGTTGGAGGCCACGGGGGCCCAGTCTGCCCATTGTATTTGGACGTACGGTGCTGCTGAGCCCCAAATCCCTGCCCGATTTCCCAAACTTGGCCGCAGACACGGTGGTGACTCAACGAGCGCGTTATCTAAACACGTGTACTTGGGACGGGAGCATTGTGCTGACTTAGCGCATCTCCCGCCGAGCGCGGCTGGGAACGTGAAACCTCCCGAGCCCGTCGTCCTGCCTACAGGAAAGAAAGAAAGCCACGCAACCATGGGTTTGGTAATCTGGAGGGGGGCGAGGGAAGAAATAAGTCGCTTGCTAAATGTGTGTGTATGCGCACAGGGGTGCCTGCACCGCGACGTCCCAAGCCTACAGCACCCGCCTGATCCCTGCGGTGCGGCAGGCAGTGCCAAGACACATTCAGCAGATAAATCAAAAGTGAAATGCACTCACTGCCCGAGTCAGTACTGCCAGGTCTCACCTGCTATTTGTCCAATTTTTTTTTGTCCCAAAATTTGGAGAGAAAGACCAGAGAGCCACACTTGGGTCTGCAGTCTGCGTGCACCATGGGGCACAGCCACCAAAGCCCCGTCACTCCCATGGTCTCACGGGGTTCTGGCTCTGTATTTTTTGGCTGGCTCCTTTCCCTGACCCCTGCCCGTGGATGAGGTGCCGCTGCTGGGGTGGGACGAGCAGTCCCTGGGGCATGGCCGCGTTTCGGTGGTGCTGCCAGTTTAACCGCACATTAAGTGCTGCCTGGGTGCCTGAGGCGCTTTTGGAAATAGGAGCCTGGGTGATATTTTAGGAGGTATTTAAACTTCTGAAGATACCAGGAGTTGCTCGTGTGGATTTTCAGGAAGCACTTAATTGCCTGTGTCCTATGGGAACTTCTGAGAGTCTCGTCAGACAGCACAGTTAGATGCCTAAATAACCATAAAGAGGTTTGGGCTTCAGCATTGCCTAGGCGGCGTTAAAGTTGTGGTGCTCTGGTTCTCCTGCTGTCAGGGATTGCTGAAAACTAATAAAGAAGATGAACTTCTCAGTAAGAATTTTTAAAAAGAGGCAGTAGGTGTTATTTGGTAGCCAAGTTTCTGCAGGACAACAGGATGAATGCACAGTGGTTCACAGTCTTATGGCAAGTTTAGTTTGTAAGCTGATTCCTTCTCAGTAATGATACCAGAACCAGAGCATTTTGATAAGCTTCTACCGTTCTAAAACCCGGTGACTGCTTTCAAATAAGTGAAAAAAGGATACCTACCCGAGGTCTTGAAGGAGGGCTCAACACAGCTTACAAGTGTGTCTGTCTGCCAAAACTATATTTGCATATAAATGCTGAAGTGAGCCAGGTAGCTGAAAAGCATGCATTTCCTCAAGTGAAAGTCCTTGTGCTCTCTGTTCTCCATTTTTATATGCCTCTACAAACAAGTTGAGCTCTTCAGCATCCTCTGCCTAGCTAATTGCATTTAAGTGTTTACGGTGTGTGTTACGTGGGCAGCAGGACTTTGCATGCCTCCTCTCTGCCTGTTCTCAGGGCTGGTTGCCTGCCAGCCCGCACAGCAGCGGCTGAGCTGCTGCTGCATTTCCTGGCTCTTCTCATGGTCAGTCCCTTCCCAAAACCCTCAGGAAATCCCCAAGGGATTTCCCATCTGTGATGGTCATGGCACTTCTCCACTGTTGCAGAGACCCTCTCGGCATGAAGACACCGGGGCTCGTGTTCAATGAGTTTGGTCCAAAAATGAAAGAATTTCCAGCACCAGCCGTTGCCACGGCATCTCTTCTCTGGTAAGGTTTCATTGATGGAAAAGATGCAAAGCCTCATCAAAATGCAATTTGCTGAGCCCTAGCTCTGGGTTGAGAAACTACTTCTCTAAGCCAAAGGCAATTTTCCATGTAAAAAGAAGGCTAAGGGCGTAACTTAGGTGTGTTTTGGGAATTGTGTAAGCCATGCTACAATTTGGCATGAGCCACAGTGCCTGCCTGCCATAGGGCTTTGGAGTGGAAGATCAAAATAGAGATAAACATAAGCAGGGAAACAACCACAATGGATGAAAGGTGAAAAAAAGACTAGTCTAACACAGGGAGACTGTTACCGTGCCACAGAAGTACAAGACTTCTTAGTCATTGAGTACTACCCTTTGGTAGACACGGTTGTATCTTTGTTAATTTTCTTCTGCATTATAGGGCGTGTTTCTGGGTAGGGTCAATGTTTGGCAAATTGAAGATGAAAATCTGTAAACCACGCCAAGCTGATGAAGACAGTAACTGTCTCCTCCTTCACGCCCATGCAAACCCAGCCCACCTCCAGGAACAGATAAAAGAGAGCATCTGCTGCCCTCCAGTCAGAGGGACTTACTTCCCTTCTCTTTGCACTCACCTCCTCGCAGCCCAACCCCATCGATCTTTCTTCTCTTTTTGACTTTGACCCCACTTGGAAGAAGCAGCCATGTCTCGGCAGTCTGTCTGCAGAAGCTTTGGAGGAGGCAGTAGAAGGGGCTACAGCTCTTGCTCTGCCATCGGTGGTGGCTTTGGAGGAGGTGGCGGCAGAAGCAGGAGCAGCTACAGCTCCTTCTCTATGTCCAGGGGATATGGAGGTGGTGGACGTTGTGGAGGGTTTGGCAGCAGGAGCCTCCACAACATGGGTGGCAGCGGAAGGATTGCCATGGGAGGATGCTACGGTGGCGGAGGCTATGGAGGCAGAATGGGCGGCTTCGGTGGAGGCTATGGAGGAGGACTAGGCGGCTATGGAGGAGGAATGGGCGGCTTCGGAGGAATGGGTGGTGGAGGAATGGGCGGTGGTGGAATGGGCGGTGGAGGAATGGGCGGCTTTGGTGGAGGCATGGGTGGTTATGGTGGAGGCATGGGTGGCGGAGGAATGGGCGGCTTTGGTGGCCCAGGCTTCGGCATGCACGGCTTCGGTGGCCCTGGCAGAGGTGGCCCCGGCATCCAGCCGGTGCAGGTCGACTCGAGTCTCCTGCAGCCGGTCCACGTTGAGATTGACCCCCAGATCCAGCAGGTCAAAAACCAGGAGAAGGAGCAGATCAAGACTCTTAACAATCAGTTTGCTTCCTTCATTGACAAGGTGAGAGGGTGGGATTGTGACTAGTAAGGGTCAGCGTTTGGAGGAGCTGTCAAGTTCTGCAGAAATTTTCTCCTTTATGAGCTAAGCATCAGTAGGCTGAGAAGCTTGGGAAGAGCCTTGCTCTTAAGTACTGCTAGGGAAAAGATGAGAATCTCTCTTCCACATGAGATCAAAGCTATATCTCCAGGGCTTACTCCAGCCTGTTGCACCAGGTTCAGCTAATAGGTTATTCCTGCAAACAGGCTAAACGCCTCCAAACATTTTCTGGTTTCATGCACAAAATTTCACTTCTGCACCTTTCCCTTTCCAAATACCCTTCAGTTTATATATTCACTAATGTTTTTTTTTTTTTTTTTTTTTTCCTCTCTCTCTCTCTTTTTTTTTTTTTTTTTTTTTTCCAAGTATCCAGGGTTTTAGTTTAGACTAGAAATCTCAACTTTCTAGGCTACCTGCCGTGGGAGAGTATTGCAGCTGGTGCTACACTTTAAAGCTCCTTTGATTTGAATATGACTTAGAACTTTCCTCCCTTTCTTGACCTCGCAATGTTGTCAACAACAGAGCTTCTAAACAAAATGCTAGCTACCTCTTGTGTCATCATGCCAAGAAGAACTGGTGCCCTTTTCACAAGGTGGACGGGGTGTCCTGTCTGCTGCTGTTGCTTCATGTCTGACGGTGGATGCTCCATGTGTTGGCTTTCAGGTGCGCTTCCTGGAGCAGCAGAACAAGGTGCTCTCCACCAAGTGGGAGCTGCTGCAGCAGCAAGGGCCCTCTGGGCCAAGGAAGAACCTGGATGTCCTCTTTGAGAACTACATCCAGAACCTGAAGAGGCAGCTGGAATCGATCCTGGCACAGAGGGGGCAGCTGGAATCAGAGCTGCAGAACATGCAGCAGTACGTTGAGGATTACAAAACCAAGTAAGTGCAGTGCTGAAGTGACACAGAAAGCAGCTCAAGCAGCTGACAGTGATGGTAATCTTTATTTCACAGGTCATCTTTCTTTACATGTGTACTTTTTATAGCAATTATGGACAAAGTTTGGTCAATTTAAATATTTATTCTGTTTGTATGTGTGTGTGTATGTGTTTGTTTTGTTTAGCATTGCCTTAGGCAGGAAAATTCAGGAAACTCAGCTTATATTTTTACTCTCCGTAGGTATGAGGAAGAGATCAACAGGCGCACAGCAGCCGAGAATGAGTTTGTGGTGCTCAAGAAGGTGAGTCACAGGCACTAGAAAATGATTGAATATCAGGCTTTGTCTGTGCTTTGAGGGGTTTCCCTCTTGGTTGGGAAAACCAACGGAGATTGTAGGATCCGAGGTACGGCTCCTGGAAGCTTCTTGCTTTTTCCTGCACGGCTGAATAGCTCTGTCACAGCTGTTGCCTTCAGCACCGACCAACTTCTGTGGTCCTGAAGGATTTCCAAGAGGAAATGAAAGCACTCTCTGTGATCTCTCCTGCAGGATGTGGACACTGCCTACATGACCAAGGTGGAGCTGGAAGCCAAGGTGGGAGCTCTGACCGACGAGATCAACTTCCTGAGGTGCATCTACGAGGAGGTAAGAGCCTGCCCGAGCTGCAGAGAGGTGCAGGGGGAGTCCAGGAACCGAGGGCAGGCGAGGTGCCCGTGGGGCTGCGGTCTGGAGAGTCGCTGGGGCTGCCGGAATGGCTGCTGTGCGCTGCCCTCCTCTCCTGGCACGCCGAGGCTGACTCCTGTGCTGGTTGCAGGAGCTGTCTCAGATGCAGACGATCAGCCGGGACCTGTCTGTGGTGGTGTCCATGGACAACAACCGCCACCTGGACCTGGACAGCATCATCGAGGAGGTCAGGCGCCAGTACGAGCAGATCGCTCAGAGCAGCAGAGCAGAAGCCGAGGCTTGGTACCAGAGCCAGGTGAGCTGGGAAGCACTTGAGGGAGCTGGGGTGGTGGTTTGAGTTTGCAGATGAATTGTGACAAAGTGAGAGATGTCTTTAAGCTAACGGTGCTGGAGGAAGTCTCAAAAGGAAGGGTGTTGCAGCTGAGGGGTCTGGCTCCCTCTTTACAAGTCCAGAATCTCACTCTGGCATTCTGTCTCAATAAACAACATCCATTATTTAGAAACTACCAGGACAAAGTAGCTTTACAGAAACCAAAGGACACTTGTTTGTCTAACTAAGATCTTTCTCCAAATTCAGAAATGTAGGAGACAATGATAATTGTATCTTAGAACCATCTTAGAACATTGAGCTGGGCATCTACCTTTTAGGGACCACTGTGATGAGTGCTCTTAGCAGCACATGAGCTAGGGAAGTTGAGAATCTTGTCTAGGCATCAGGAACGTTTCACTGAAGGGCTGCTTTGTCTCATTACCATCAGTACGAACAGCTGCAGAGCACTGCTGGAATGCACGGGGACAGCCTGCGCAACACCAAAATTGAGATCCAGGAGCTTACCAGGAACATCCAGAGGCTGAGGGCTGAAATTGAGAACGTGAAGAAGCAGGTAGGGGTTATTTGGTGTCTCACTGGATACCAGCTGCGTCACAAACCCAGTTGTGTGGGGCAAAAACATTTTCTTCAACTATTGCTGTTGCCTTCATGGTGTTGCCTTTTTTCTTCTGCTTGAGGCTTGGGGGTCGATGCAGGTGACAAAATGTGACCTGAGAATTTGCTCTTCTTCTTGCTCAGAACCAGCAGCTGCAGGCAGCTATTGCTGAGGCCGAGGAGCGTGGTGAGATGGCTCTGAAGGATGCCAGGTTGAAACTGGAGGAGCTGGAAAGTGCCCTGAGCAAAGACAAGGAGGAGCTGGCTCGCCTGTTGAAGGAGTACCAGGAGCTGCTGAACATCAAGATTGCCCTGGATGTGGAGATTGCCATGTACAGGAAGCTGCTGGAGGGAGAGGAGAACAGGTAAAACATTCCACCTCTGATTCCAGGGCGATGTTGCAACCTGGGCTGGACCACATGAGATTTGACATCACAGTGTAAGCTCAAAGCAGCTTTTCGGATTACAATGGGTAGATACATCTATTTGTACATTACATTTAAGGTTCTTAGGATTGTCAATTGACAATCCTGGTGATATAAACAATATTTTGTTCTAACACATACAGATTTCATAATGAACCTGAAGTTTGGAAGAACCTCATTGCAAAGAGGAATTATCACTATCTTCCCTCCCTAAATATTTTAGTGTTACTGGGGTTCCCTTCATAGTTGAAATGGAAAAAATCAGAAAACAAAACAAAACAAAACAAAACAAAAAACAAACCACGTACGCCTGTGGTTACATAATGTAAATTAACTTCTCAGAATATAAGATATCTCTTTTGTTAGGCTACTAAAATATACTATTTCATTTTTCAGGCTTTGCAACGACAGCATGTCCAACGTGAATGTCTGTAAGTATCCTCAGTTGTTTCCTTGTGGAGTCGCAGTGGGCTGTGTATTTTGGAGAAGCAATGTGCCACGGCCCCATGCATAACCTGTGCTTCTCTTCCAGCTGTGGTAGGCAGGACCACCATGTCCGGAGGCCGAGGAGGCATGGGAGGAGGCTTCGGAGGCAGCGGCATGGGAGGAGGCTTCGGCGGCAGCGGCATGGGAGGAGGCTTTGGCGGCAGCGGCATGGGAGGAGGCTTCGGCGGCAGCGGCATGGGAGGAGGAATGGGAGGAGGAGTATGTGGAGTAGGAGGAGGCTTTGGAGGTGGAAGCTCTGGAGGCAGCTGTGGCATGGGAGGAGGAATGTACAGCGGAGGCTTCTCTTCTGGAAGTGGAAGGATGTGCGCGTCTGGAGGTGGCAACTTCAGCTCCGGTGGGGGATCCTCCTCCGTCCGCAGATGTGTCACAACCACCTCCGTCAAGTCTTCAGGAGTAAGGTTCTGAGCCCTGAAGGCAGATCGAGAAACAAAAGAAGCTTCTCCTCCCCTCTCCTGGCAGCAGCCCAGCCTCCTTAAATCCGACTCCAGTATCCCGCAAGGAAACGAACTGTGTCCCTCTCGGTCCACCACCTACCCGCTGGGCCTCCGGGCTCCTTCGCAGGAGGGGAGCCTCGTGGCCGTGCCACACTGCTCACTAGCCCCATGCCCAGCGATGAATAACTGAGCAAAGAAAAGTGTCTCGTGTGGATACCCAGTGCGGAGAGCTGATTTAAAGGAGGGAAATGCTCTGCCTTTCTTGCTGCCTTGTACATTTCTAGCTGCCTTGTGGCAAACGTGTATAAAAACACTCTCTGTGCCTATTCCGTCAGGTTGCTTCCTAGATGGCCGTATCCCTGGGGTGCTTCTGCATGCAGTACATCCTGCTTCCATTCACTTGTGCTGCGGGGCATGGCAGGCAGGGGCAAGTGGACTCCTCCCTTGGCAGAGCCGGGGAGCGAGCAGCCTCTCTGCAGGCGACCAGAGGGACAAATTGTCCCGGGGCGAAGCACCTGGGCAGCTTTAGGTGCCCGGTGTCTCCTGCTAGACGCAGGAGCACTCTCGAGCCGTGGCTTCGGGCTCCACTTGCCCTTGCTCCATGGTACCTGCTGACACCTCCTGCCCGCGTGGACTCTTTGCAAAGAAAACCAAACTTGCTTTTCTGCGCTAGGCCCGCTGTGACATGGAACCAGATGTACTGTGCCCCCTCCTTTCCTTTCTGTGTGTGATATGTCCTTGGGATGTTGCCATTCTCAATAAATTGCAGAGAACATTCACGGTGTCTGCTCGTCACTGCTTAGAAGTCTCTCCTCCATAGGATTGCCTCTGGGGAAGCAATGTGGTGGGAACCTGGGTTGTGCTCAGCACGTCATGGCCATGCCGTGAGGGCCTGGCGCGTGTCCAGGCATGGGGGACTCTGCCCCGCACTGTTACGGCCTCACCTTGAGCACCAGGTGTGGGTGTCGCAGGATGAGAGGGCCTCAAAACTATCAGGGAGCCTCCAAAGGAGGACGACAAAGATAGTGAAGGTTCTTGAGGGGAGGACGTGTGAGGAATGGCCGAGGTCTCTGGGTATGTTTGGCCCAGAGCAGTGCATGCTGAGGTGATACCTCCTCTACTCCAGACTAAACAACCCCAGCTCCCTCAGCAGCTCCCCCTACAGCTTGAGTTCCAGACAATTTTTATGGCTCTTCCAACTCAGGATATGCAATATCTCTTGATATCTTGATAAAAGACTCATGACTTTTTTTTGAAAACATGAGCCCACACATAGGATGTTCTGATCAAATGTTATGCAGGCAGACAGCTCAGACAGAAACATTTTTCTAGTATTCACGACTCAGCCATGGTAACAACCAAGGGATTTGACAGACTGTCTCACAGCATCCCCTTCATATCTCCCCATACACCGGTAGGCCATCGTGTTAGGTGAGGAGGGTGGCAGTGGTCCTGAGGGGGGAGGCCACCTCTCCAGCTGCGTGGGATGGTGGATATGGACGCTGGCCAAGCAGCTGGCCTGAGGCCTACAAGGCGGCAGTGGCCAGGTGGGCTGCACAGCTTGGAGACCTGAGGGCATCAAGGGATGATCTGTGCCGACTTGTGGCCATCACATCCTCACCAGCCGTCTGAAAAGTCAGCTGAGTCTCTTGGTGCCCCGTCTCTGCATTGAGAGTGAGTGGGAGAGACTTGGTGTGGTGCGAGGGGGAGGCCGGGGAGCAGGAGGTGGGCAGAATGCTGATGTGTTTGATCTGCGCTGCGCTGCAGTGCCTCCACCACAAGAAGAGATCAAAGAGCCAGAAACCGCTCTCAGTAGTGGTTTGGGAATCCCACAGCAACCCCTGTGAGCGACCAGTGTCCCCGTCGCAGGTCAGCAAGTGCCGACTTTGGGAGAGGGCCACTGGAGGCAACGGGGAATGGTTAGAGGGGTCTCGGAAGAGGGCCTCGTGCTCCCTGTGGGGAGCAGCAGAGCAGCGGTAGAGCTGGCAAAGGTGGCCTTGTTTGGCACCCAAGGCAGAGGATGGAACGGCAACGCCTGTGAGGAGCTGAGCCTCTGCCAAGAGCATTTTGGGTTTGGCCTGGGGCAGAGTCAACTGCTTTGGTGCTTAATTGGAGCGCTCGGTTTCCTTTCAGCCTTAGCACCTGAACGCAGCGTTGTGGGCATTGCTGTGAGGAGTGATGGTGGCATCCTTGTCGATGCCACCGCCCGAGTTTCATGCCAGAATCCCTTTACTGTGCATGGGCTGAAGGTGCAGCTTGGCTTGGTCTGCAGCCTGGCACTGCATCTTTTTTTTTTTTTTCTGCAGAGTTTACGTTTTGCCTAGTGTTGACGATTTTGCTGCATATAACTTCTTGTGTAAGAGATCAGAAGGGATTGCTGGAGCCCAAGCTGCCTATCGAGTTTCACCTGGAGGAGGCTGATGCGACTCCAGGCCTGGAATAATCTACACATCTTGTCTGAAGATGTCAGAGTGACTCAATCTGGGCGTCTTATCTGTATGTGCCGAATGTGGTCAGCATCCAGGCATTTGGCTGACTTGACAGATTTTGTCCCTGGTTGTGGAGTTGCCATGTGGGATGTTACAAGCACCTCGTGCTGCCTACTGAGAAAAGCGTCTCCCGTGTGTGTGTGGTAATCTGGAGGAAGGTCATGAGGAGATATGACCTGTTTTTTCCTGACAGAAAATTAAGCTACCATACGTTTCTTTGGAACTGCACCCAATGGACAGGAGTAATGGATTGCAGCATGAGGTGGAGTGTTTATTTATCTGTCCTGGAGTAATGACCAAGGAATTAGATCCTTCTTTTGAAAAAGGTGTCCCTTCTCTGCTGCTTGGATGGCTGCCAATTCTACAGCGGCAGCTTGTGGCTGAGCCAAGCTGCAGCCATCGGGGTAGCCCTTGGCCAAGTGTTCCTTGAGTCCCTCAAGGGTAATGTTCTCCATGCTCCTATGCCCTGCTGCATGAAGAGGCTGTGGAACCAAGCATCCTCCATCTCGGTGGCATTTAGTGGCTTTTATGGTTTGGATTCCTTTAGCTATTCTGTGAGACAGTTTTCCTAGGGCTTTCAAGTGTCTGTGGCTAATGGCTAATACCTACTGATATTTTCAAACAATGCTTCATTGTGCAAGTCTTATGGGATATCATGGATGTAAATTTAATACTTAGATCTTTTGAATAACCTTAAATTCATGTTCTTTATTATTTTAAATCATTTGAGGGTTCATAATGTTTATTTTCTCTTCTCATTTTTAGATTACTGGTGCTGGCTACATACAAGAGGAAATGTAAAAATTTAGTGCTTTATTTCACACATTAACTGAAATGCATATTTGATTTCATATTTCCAGGCTTACAGAATGCTTTTTAAATGGCATTTACACAACTCTGCCCCCTTGTAACTAGCACCTGTAATCTAGGTTCTTCAAGATACTGTGCATCAGTATCATTTTATATTTTATGCCCTAATCTGGATCTTTGTGCATAATGAGTTTAAATTTCTTTCACATGCAATTCAGTAATTGACATCTTTATTTCAAAGACATCCTACAGAATAAATTTCTTACCTTTCCCAATGAAAAAAAAATGAAAATAAGAGTATATACTATGCCTTAGAAGTTGAAGTAGTTCCATTTCTTAACATTTTTCCACTTGAGTTGTCTCATCTTTGTATATAACCAGGTAAAGAAGAGGTCGGCATTCCTCTAAGCAGCAGGAACCCCTCACTGTCTCAAATTATTCGTCTGTCTTTTCTCTTCTGTGGTGCTTGTCTCTGTCCCCAGTCATCATCGCTGCAGCAGCTGCTGAAGTGTCCCTCTCCCCCAGGCAGTCATTCCCCATCGCCGCCCGAAGAACGCGGGGAAGGAGCGTGGCGATTCATGCTGTGTTCTTCTCTCTGCTCCAGCCTTGTCCCAGTTGGTTTTAACAGATCTGAGGAGATACGGTTGGAGGGAATTTAATCCGCAGGGAGAAGACACTCCCATCCAAAGTGACACCACGCACACTCCAAAGAGGTGTAATTCCTTCCTAGCAGGAGAATATGCTGAGTCTCTTCAAACTTTGGTGCCACAAATTCCCATTGAAGATTGGGAAACTTCTACAATGCCAAAGGCAATTTCACATATAAAAAGGAGATTTAGGGTGTGTTTAAGGAATTGTGAAAGCTATATTATAGGTTGTATTTCATCAAAAGTTCTCCTTTCGGTGAAGCTTTGATTGGAAAGATCTATATCTGGAATTGTTCGGAGCCATTAAAGAAGGTTGGGAATCCAATGAGGGGCTGCAGAAAAGTGCATTATCGTGCAAGGTGGTTTCCAACATGTCATAAAATTATGAGAGGCCACTTAGTCACTGAGACCTGTTTCAATGTTCTTGTGCTTTTATTCACTTCTATATTGCAGGGTGTGTTTCTAGGCAGGCCCAAATATGGTAAAGCTACACTGAGAAGCTGTCAACAACACCATGCTGATGAAAATAATAAATTGGTTTCCACCTTCACACCCAAGCCGCTCCAGCCCACCTCCAGAAGCGGATAAAAGGGAGTGTCTGGAGCCGTGGAGCCAGAGAAGACTGCGCACACTTCTCTCTGCATTCATTCCTCAGCTGCACAGCTCTGTTGGTCTATCTGCTCATCTTGACTTTGACCCCACTTGGAAGAAGCAGCCATGTCTCGGCAGTCTGTCTGCAGAAGCTTTGGAGGAGGGAGTAGAAGGGGCTACAGCTCTTGCTCTGCCATCGGTGGTGGCTTTGGAGGAGGCAGCAGCAGGAACAGAATCAGCTACAGCTCATATTCCTCATCCAGGGGATTTGGAGGTGGTGGACAGTGTGGAGGGTTTGGCAGCAGAAGCCTCCATAACATGGGTGGCAGCAGAAGAATTGCCATAGGTGGATGCTACGGTGGTGGAGCCTATGGAGGCAGAATGGGCAGCTTTGGTGGAGGCTATGGAGGAGGAATGGGTGGCTTCGGTGGAGGAATGAGTTGTGGAGGAATGGGTGGCTTTGGTGGAGGAATGGGTGGTGGTGGAATGGGCGGTGGAGGAATGGGTGGCTTTGGTGGAGGAATGGGTGGTGGAGGAATGGGTGGTGGAGGAATGGGCGGCTTTGGTGGAGGAATGGGCGGCTTTGGTGGAGGAATGGGTGGTGGAGGAATGGGTGGCTTTGGTGGTCCCGGCTTCCCTGGAGGCATCCAGCCGGTGCAGGTCGACTCAAGTCTCCTGCGGCCAGTCCACGTTGAGATTGACCCCCAGATCCAGCAGGTCAAAAACCAGGAGAAGGAGCAGATCAAGACTCTTAACAATCAGTTTGCTTCCTTCATTGACAAGGTGAGAACTTAGGACCAATTTTGTGTGGACTTGGACTTTTTAAACAACTTTCCCATGGTGTGGAAAGGGAATTTTTTTCTTACCATCAAGTTTGATGGTACGTTTGATAGCACTTGATAAAGTTGCAAGAACGATGCCATTGCAGCAAGTTGTAATTAAGGTCTTATTAAGTAATACTGAACAATAGACAAGGTTTTCATGCTAATGGAAGATTAAAGAGTGTCATCAGGACATTCTGTAGATTCTCTTGTCCAGTAATTTCTTCAGTTTAATTTATAGTGATTCAGGGTAAAGTCATCATAGTGTACTTAGCTGTTCTAAGAGTTCTCATTACTGTAATTCAGTCTGATGAAGCTTTTTTTTCAAGGAGCTCATCCTTTTAACATATGAGTGTTAAATACCATTCAAGTGAATTTGGATTAATATAATTGCAAATAGAAACCAATGACAGAATCACTTACAGAATATATCAGCAGTTAGATGAATCAGTAATTGCTTGCTTGACTTCACAATTGCTGAGATGACAGTAATGTCCAAACCCGATGTTTTGGAGAGAGTGCAACTTATTTACCAATTGGCAACAACTATTCAAGCAAAAGTGAAAACTTCAGAAAGGCTCACAATTTAAAAATGTCTGTGAAATATCAGGCATTAGCAGGTCGGAGCTTTGAGTTGGCCACAGTTGATTTGGGAAATGATTCTGTTGGCCTCCCAAAGAAGCGGGAGGTTGAGGAGTGTGCCGCCCTCCAGGGTGCATAACTCACACAAGCCTCCGTGGGCTTTCAGGTGCGCTTCCTGGAGCAGCAGAACAAGGTGCTCTCCACCAAGTGGGAGCTGCTGCAGCAGCAAGGGCCCTCTGGGCCAAGGAAGAACCTGGATGTCCTCTTTGAGAACTACATCCAGAACCTGAGGAGGAGACTCGAGTCTCTAGTGGGACAGAGGGGAGAGCTGGAGTCAGAACTGCAGAACATGCGGCAATACGTCGAGGAGTACAAAACCAAGTAAGTGCCGAGACAGAGCGAGGAGGAAGGAAGCAGCAAGGCAGGAGAGCAGGGCCAGGCTGCGAGTGCCTGCTGTGTCTTCCCTCTGCTCGGGAGCTCTCCAAAGGGGGCCGGAGGCTTCTGCACAAGGCCAGGGGTTCTGCTGCTCGAGCACTGCAGGAGCCTCATCTTGTCCATCACCTTCCACAGGTACGAAGAAGAAATCAACAGGCGCACGGCTGCTGAGAACGAGTTTGTGGTGCTGAAGAAGGTGAGTGCCAGAGGCAGGAGGAGGGCGGTGAGCTGGAGGCAGGAGGCTGTAGGGAGGCAGCACTCGGACGGGCAGCTGCCTGCAGCAGGCCCTGGCTGCTGGCAGCCCCTGAGTGATGGGGAGAGGCCGGTGCCCATCTGCGTGATCTGTCCTGCAGGATGTGGACTGTGCCTACATGACCAAGGTGGAGCTGGAAGCCAAGGTGGGAGCTCTGACCGATGAGATCAACTTCCTGAGGTGCATCTACGAGGAGGTAAGAGCCTGCCCGAGCTGCAGAGAGGTGCAGGGGGAGTCCAGGAACCGAGGGCAGGCGAGGTGCCCGTGGGGCTGCGGTCTGGAGAGTCTCTGGGGCTGCCGGAATGGCTGCTGTGCGCTGCCCTCCTCTCCTGGCACGCCGAGGCTGACTCCTGTGCTGGTTGCAGGAGCTGTCTCAGATGCAGACGATCAGCCGGGACCTGTCTGTGGTGGTGTCCATGGACAACAACCGTCACCTGGACCTGGACAGCATCATCGAGGAGGTCAGGCGCCAGTACGAGCAGATCGCTCAGAACAGCCGGGCTGAAGCTGAGGCTTGGTACCAGAGCCGGGTGAGTTGGCAAGAGCCAAGGCAGCTGGGGCAGTGTCTGCCTGTCCATGGAGCACGGGGGATGGCTGAGTGCTTGTGAGGTTGTCTCATCGATGGGTTGTTTGTCTCGGTGTCATCAGTATGAAGAGCTGCAGAGCACTGCTGGCAGGCACGGGGACAGCCTGCGCAACACCAAGATGGAGATCCAGGAGCTTACCAGGAACATCCAGAGGCTGCGGGCAGAAATTGAGAATGTGAAGAAGCAGGTAGGGGTTATTTGGTGTCTCACTGGATACCAGCTGGATCACAAATGTTATTGTGTGGGGCAAAAACATTTTCTTCAAGCACTCTAGTTGAACTGACTTCATTATATTGCGTTTTTCCTCGACCCCTCTACTTGGAGCTTGGGGGAGATTCAGGTGACACAATGTGACCTGAGAATTTGCTCTTCTTCTTGCTCAGAACCAGCAGCTGCAGGCAGCTATTGCTGAGGCGGAGGAGCGCGGTGAGATGGCTCTGAAGGATGCCAGGACGAAACTGGAAGAGCTGGAATGTGCCCTGAACAAAGACAAGGAGGAGTTGGCTCGCCTGTTGAAGGAGTACCAGGAGCTGCTGAACATCAAGATTGCCCTGGATGTGGAGATTGCCATGTACAGGAAGCTGCTGGAGGGAGAGGAGAACAGGTACCATTCTTTATTTGTGTCTATTTGACTAAACCATTCTTGATAGACTATTCTATGTGTGGATTGGGTCTTGTCCTAACCCACTGGAGATTAAAGTCATATTTTAAACATGCTTTAATTCTTAGCCCTACTCAAAAATGTTTTGCATCTTTCTTATAAGAGGTGGCTTTGGTGTTGCTTATTTGTGTTAAGAAATAATTGGGAAAATCAGAAAGAATTTGGAAAATACATACAGTAAATAAAAAAGGAAAATCTCAGCTGAAAAAGCTTGCACTTCCAGTAAGACTAACTGGTACTGTTTTCATTTTCAGGCTTTGCAACGACGGCATGTCCAACGTGAATGTCTGTAAGTATCCTCAGTTGTTTCCTTGTGGAGTCGCAGTGGGCTGTGTATTTTGGAGAAGCAATGTGCCACGGCCCCATGCATAACCTGTGCTTCTCTTCCAGCTGTGGTAGGCAGGACCACCATGTCCGGAGGCCGAGGAGGCATGGGAGGAGGCTTCGGAGGCAGCGGCATGGGAGGAGGCTTCGGCGGCAGCGGCATGGGAGGAGGCTTCGGCGGCAGCGGCATGGGAGGAGGCTTCGGCGGCAGCGGCATGGGAGGAGGAATGGGAGGAGGAGTATGTGGAGTAGGAGGAGGCTTTGGAGGTGGAAGCTCTGGAGGCAGCTGTGGCATGGGAGGAGGAATGTACAGCGGAGGCTTCTCTTCTGGAAGTGGAAGGATGTGCGCGTCTGGAGGTGGCAACTTCAGCTCCGGTGGGGGATCCTCCTCCGTCCGCAGATGTGTCACAACCACCTCCGTCAAGTCTTCAGGAGTAAGGTTCTGAGCCCTGAAGGCAGATCGAGAAACAAAAGAAGCTTCTCCTCCCCTCTCCTGGCAGCAGCCCAGCCTCCTTAAATCCGACTCCAGTATCCCGCAAGGAAACGAACTGTGTCCCTCTCGGTCCACCACCTACCCGCTGGGCCTCCGGGCTCCTTCGCAGGAGGGGAGCCTCGTGGCCGTGCCACACTGCTCACTAGCCCCATGCCCAGCGATGAATAACTGAGCAAAGAAAAGTGTCTCGTGTGGATACCCAGTGCGGAGAGCTGATTTAAAGGAGGGAAATGCTCTGCCTTTCTTGCTGCCTTGTACATTTCTAGCTGCCTTGTGGCAAACGTGTATAAAAACACTCTCTGTGCCTATTCCGTCAGGTTGCTTCCTAGATGGCCGTATCCCTGGGGTGCTTCTGCATGCAGTACATCCTGCTTCCATTCACTTGTGCTGTGGGGCATGGCAGGCAGGGGCAAGTGGACTCCTCCCTTGGCAGAGCCGGGGAGCGAGCAGCCTCTCTGCAGGCGACCAGAGGGACAAATTGTCCCGGGGCGAAGCACCTGGGCAGCTTTAGGTGCCTGGAGTCTCCTGCTAGACGCAGGAGCACTCTCGAGCCGTGGCTTCGGGCTCCACTTGCCCTTGCTCCATGGTACCTGCTGACACCTCCTGCCCGCGTGGACTCTTTGCAAAGAAAACCAAACTTGCTTTTCTGCGCTAGGCCCGCTGTGACATGGAACCAGATGTACTGTGCCCCCTCCTTTCCTTTCTGTGTGTGATATGTCCTTGGGATGTTGCCATTCTCAATAAATTGCAGAGAACATTCACGGTGTCTGCTCGTCACTGCTTTAGAAGTCTCTTTTCCCTAGGAGAAGAGGAGGAGGCCAAGGGGAGGCCTCATGGTGGCCTGCAGCTCCCTCATGAGGGGAGTGGAGGGGCAGGCTCTGAGTTCTGCTCTCTGAGAACAGCAACAGGACCGGAGGGAATGGCATGGAGCTGGGACAGGGGAGGGTCAGGTTGGGTGTGAGGGAAAGGTTCTGCACCCAGAGGTGGCTGGGCACTGGGACGGGCTCCCCAGGGATGGCACCGAGCTGCAGGAGTTCAGGAAGTATTTGGAGAACCCTCTCCAATGTAGGGTCTGATGTTTGGGTGCTCTTGTGTGGAACCAGGAATTAGAGTAATTTATCCTTGTGGTTTTTTCCTGCTTGGGATATTCTCTGCTATCTCTGGATATATGTTGATAAAAGCTTATTGACTTTTATCAGTTGTAGCATTGCCTGAAAATGCAAGTCCACAGCTACAGTGGAGCGGGTTTTGGAAGCTCAGTTCAGAAACTGTGCAGTAAATGGGAGCAGGCAGGAGCACTGCTCCTTGTAGCATGATAATGGAGGAGTGCAGGAAGCTGGAAAGGTTTGGTTAGATCCTGATGTAGCCTCATCCTGTGAATCATGTACAGTCAACTCCACAATGCAGATGTGCATCTTCCAAAACTGTGCAGAATCAACAGGCTAGACCTTGCCTATTGGGTTCAGCAAACAAAGGCACTTGGTACCCTGCTAGCCACGTCACAGGTCACCAGTGTTCTGACGATATAAACTGAGACTGACCTAGAAAGGGAGTTTATTTGTCTCTTTGATGTCAGATTCTCAGAGGATGTACAAAAGAAGCCATACTCAGGGTATGCTGAAATCAGGAACAGAAAATTATGGGCTTTGTGCAGCAACACTGTCAGAGCATAATGGCTAAACCAGAGGAGATACAAACACATTGACACATGATGGAAACAGGCAGTGGCAGGGAGGAGCAGACATCAGATCAGTCTGTTGTTGAGATTTCACTTGAGTTTTCTGCCTTGGAGTGGACTTTGGTATGTGGTAGGCGAAGCTGTCAATGGGAGGCCACCTCTCCAGCTGCATGGGATGGTGGATATGGACGCTGGCCAAGCAGCTGGCCTGAGGCCTACAAGGCGGCAGTGGCCAGGTGGGCTGCACAGCTTGGAGACCTGAGGGCATCAAGGGATGATCTGTGCCGACTTGTGGCCATCACATCCTCACCGGCCGTCTGAAAAGTCAGCTGAGTCTCTTGGTGCCCCGTCTCTGCATTGAGAGTGAGTGGGAGAGACTTGGTGTGGTGCGAGGGGGAGGCCGGGGAGCAGGAGGTGGGCAGAATGCTGATGTGTTTGATCTGCGCTGCGCTGCAGTGCCTCCACCTCAAGAAGAGATCAAAGAGCCAGAAACTGCTCTCAGTAGTGGTTTGGGAATCCCACAGCAACCCCTGTGAGCGACCAGTGTCCCCGTCGCAGGTCAGCAAGTGCCGACTTTGGGAGAGGGCCACTGGAGGCAACGGGGAATGGTTAGAGGGGTCTCGGAAGAGGGCCTCGTGCTCCCTGTGGGGAGCAGCAGAGCAGCGGTAGAGCTGGCAAAGGTGGCCTTGTTTGGCACCCAAGGCAGAGGATGGAACGGCAACGCCTGTGAGGAGCTGAGCCTCTGCCAAGAGCATTTTGGGTTTGGCCTGGGGCAGAGTCAACTGCTTTGGTGCTTAATTGGAGCGCTCGGTTTCCTTTCAGCCTTAGCACCTGAACGCAGCGTTGTGGGCATTGCTGTGAGGAGTGATGGTGGCATCCTTGTCGATGCCACCGCCCGAGTTTCATGCCAGAATCCCTTTACTGTGCATGGGCTGAAGGTGCAGCTTGGCTTGGTCTGCAGCCTGGCACTGCATCTTTTTTTTTTTTTCTGCAGAGTTTACGTTTTGCCTAGTGTTGACGACTTTTGCTGTGCACAGCTCCTTGCGTAAGAGATCAGAAGGGATTGCTGGAGCCCAAGCTGCCTATCGAGTTTCACCTGGAGGAGGCTGATGCGACTCCAGGTCTGGAATAATCTACACATCTTGTCTGAAGACGTCAGAGTGACTCAATCTGGGCGTCTTATCTGTATGTGCCGAATGTGGTCAGCATCCAGGCATTTGGCTGACTTGACAGATTTTGTCCCTGGTTGTGGAGTCGCCATGTGGGATGTTACAAGCACCTCGTGCTGCCTACCGAGAAAAGCGTCTCCTGTGTGTGTGGTAATCTGGAGGAAGGCCATGAGAAGATATGACCTGTTTTTTCCTGATGAAAAACTTAGCTACCTTACGTTTCTCTGGAACTGCACCCAATGGACAGGAGTAATGGATTGCGGCATGAGGTGGAGGACTTAATTATCTGTCCTGGAGTAATGACCAATGAATTAATTCATTTCATTCAAGCTGCTTTTGAAAGAGAAGGCGTCTCCGCTCTGTAGGGATGGCTGCCATTGGCCAAGTGTTCCTTGAGTCCCTCAAGGGTAATATTCTCCACACTCCTATGCCCTGCTGCATGAAGAGGCTGTGGAGCCAAGCATCCTCCATCTCAGTGGCATTCAGTGCCATTTATGGTTTGGATTCCTTTAGCTATTATGTGAGCCAGTTTTCCCAAGGCTTTCAAGTGTCTGTGGCTAAAGGCTGATACCTACTGATATTTTCAAACAACACTTTGTTGTTGCACAAGTCCTACAGAAGATTCTGAAGACTCAAACACACAAGGTGTATATTCCACCTTGGGAGGTTAAACAGAGTATAATGTTGGACTGCTGAAATGTTTAGGGGTCTGTGAAGTATATTTACTTTGACATTTTTGATGATTTTTGGAGTTAAACACTAGGAAAAGATATATATATATATATTCCTTAAGGTTTATACACACAACTAAAAAGTGTATTTGATTATTGTATCTTCAAAATGTCTTTCAGGTGAATTTCCTACCTCATACCTGGATAATTTGTAGCAGCAGCTGGTTTCTTAAAAATACAGTTTTCTAAAATGAATTTAGGCATCACCTCCTCTCTCCCAGAAAAGTTCCTCTGGTCTCATGTGTCCTTGCCATAGCTCTTAAAGTACACTTCATATTTTCAGCAAAGAAAATATTGCACCTCTGGCTATTTAAGAAAGCATCAAAGCTTCTTCAAACTTTTATGTGCCCCTTATTTAGAAATGATCGAGTATGATGAACTCAACCTGATCCTTTATCTACCAACTTAAGTAAAAAATATTCTTTTCACAAGTCAGTGTTATCCCTGCCCACATTTCTGTGCTATATTTCTGTCTTCAGTCATCATTACCACTTCTAGCGTTGAGTGTCCTTCTTCTCCTCTGCAGGTTCAGCAGCAGCAGCTCCTGTGCCCATTAGAAAAGCACAAAGAAGGAGTGTGGCTGTCCATGTTCTCTACTTCATTGTGCTCTGGTGCTCGGAGTCTGGTCCTCTTACCTCCGGGAGACACATTCTGTGAGAGTTTGCCCTTGAAGAAGGCACTCCCATCCCAACTGATGGTGAGCGTGCTCTTAGGAGAAGAACTAAGCCCCTCCTTTCTGGATAAAAAAGAAATGCTGACTGTTGTTAAATGTTAATGTGTGGTATTCTTGCTTTACACTGGGAAACTGCTTTTTGGAAAGCCATCAGCAATTTTCCATATAAGAAGGAGACTCAGGGTGTGCTTGGTGGGATTGTGAAAGTCTCATTCTAGCTGATTTTCACCAGAATGCTTGTTTGACACTGAGCTTCCATGCAGCAGATCCAGATCCAGATAATCTGAGAAATTGCTAAGAATGGGTAGAAAGGTAGGAGGAGGGAAGAACATGACTACATCACTATAAAACATATTTTTCCAGATGCCGCAAGATATGAGAGTCCACTTACTCATTGAGACCTGTTTCAATGCTCTTGCTCTTTTATTCTCTTCTGCATTGCAAAGCGTATTTCTGGGTGGAGTCAACAATTTGGCAAAAATCTGTTAACCGCACCAAGCTGATGAAGACAGTAAATTTGTTTCCTCTTCACGCCCATGTAGACCCAGCCCACCGCCAGAAACAGATAAAAGGGAATGCCTGAAGCCGTGGAGCCAGAGAAGACTGCACACACTTCTCTCCACATCCATCCCACAGCAGCACAGCTCCGTTGGTCTCTCTCCTCTCCTCGACTCCACTTGGAAGAAGCAGCCATGTCTCGGCAGTCAATCTGCAGAAGCTTTGGAGGCGGAAGCAGAAGGGGATACAGCTCTTGCTCTGCCATCGGTGGTGGCTTTGGTGGAAGTGGGGGCAGAAGCAGGATCAGCTATAGCTCATTCTCCACATCCAGGGGAACTGGAGGCGCCGGACGTTGTGGAGGTTTTAGCAGCAGGAGCCTCCACAACATGGGTGGCAGCGGAAGGATTTCCATGGGTGGCTCTTATGGCGGTGGATACGGATGTAGAATTGTTGGCTTTGGTGGAGGCTATGGAGGAGGATTTGGCAGCATTGGAGGAGGTGTCATTGGTGGAGGAATAGGCAGCTTTGGTGGCCCTGTGAGAGGTGGTCCTGGGTTCCCCGGAGGCATCCAGCCGGTGCAGGTTGACACAACCCTCCTGCGGCCAGTCCATGTTGATATTGATCCTCAGATCCAGCAAGTGAAGTGCCAGGAGAAGGAGCAGATCAAGACTCTTAACAATCAGTTTGCTTCCTTCATTGACAAGGTGAGAGGCTGGAACTACGTCTGCTTGGGGTTGGGGTCTCTGAGGAACTTTCCTGTGCTGTGGAGGGGGGAGCGTTGTCCTTCCCCGCTCAGTGTTGGCATGGCTGGAAGGCTGGCGGTGTTCTCACTGAGTCCTGCTAAGGAAATCTGAAAATTTTACATCTGCAGGGAGGCCAGAGGACTTTCCCTAGGGTCGCTTGACCCAAATTCTTTCTTACCTTTTGTCTCTAGCCTTCTGTGGGGAGTCAGGCCAAAGGGGTCACGGCATACCCGATTATCCTAAGTGGTTCTTTAAAGCCTGTCCTTTTTCAAAGGTAGTTTCTTCTCAAGAAACTTAGAGAGTAGGAATGAAATTTCAGTTAATTCCTGACAGTTCCTTATTTTGGTTCACACCCAGATTAATGGACTATAGATTGTCTGCACCAGGAGAACATTGCTTGTCACTGTG
This sequence comes from Anas platyrhynchos, assembly GCF_047663525.1. Classification (NCBI taxonomy): domain Eukaryota; kingdom Metazoa; phylum Chordata; class Aves; order Anseriformes; family Anatidae; genus Anas; species Anas platyrhynchos. The sequence goes on from NC_092622.1 coordinate 418,015, forward strand.
CTTCATAGTCTGTTTTAATATAGGACATACGTATTGAATGCTTTTTGTGCCTTCTGTGGTGAGTGTTCTCCAATACAGAGACACACGAGATTTCATTCATTATAATGCAGACGAGAAAGTATCTAATGCTTCTGAAAATTCATGTCTGTCAAAATTGGCAATTGGAGCTGTTAATATGGAATCTAAACATTCTTATAGATATTCAGAAAAACAATAAAAATGGGAGCTGAAAGGGGAACAAATTCAAGAATAACAGAAAGAGAAGTGGAGGAAGAAGGGAGGAAACTTCCTCCTGGAAAAATGGCTCTCAACCAGCCATTTTTTCAGCCAGACATTTGGTCATTTGGGAAATGATTCTGTTGGCCTCCCAAAGAAGCGGGAGGTTGAGGAGTGTGCCGCCCTCCAGGGTGCATAACTCACACAAGCTTCCGTGGGCTTTCAGGTGCGCTTCCTGGAGCAGCAGAACAAGGTGCTCTCCACCAAGTGGGAGCTGCTGCAGCAGCAAGGGCCCTCTGGGCCGAGGAAGAACCTGGATGTCCTCTTTGAGAACTACATCCAGAACCTGAGGAGGAGACTCGAGTCTCTAGTGGGACAGAGGGGAGAGCTGGAGTCGGAACTGCAGAACATGCGGCAATACGTCGAGGAGTACAAAACCAAGTAAGTGCCGAGACAGAGCGAGGAGGAAGGAAGCAGCAAGGCAGGAGAGCAGGGCCAGGCTGCGAGTGCCTGCTGTGTCTTCCCTCTGCTCGGGAGCTCTCCAAAGGGGGCCGGAGGCTTCTGCACAAGGCCAGGGGTTCTGCTGCTCGAGCACTGCAGGAGCCTCATCTTGTCCATCACCTTCCACAGGTACGAAGAAGAAATCAACAGGCGCACGGCTGCTGAGAACGAGTTTGTGGTGCTGAAGAAGGTGAGTGCCAGAGGCAGGAGGAGGGCGGTGAGCTGGAGGCAGGAGGCTGTAGGGAGGCAGCACTCGGACGGGCAGCTGCCTGCAGCAGGCCCTGGCTGCTGGCAGCCCCTGAGTGATGGGGAGAGGCCGGTGCCCATCTGCGTGATCTGTCCTGCAGGATGTGGACTGTGCCTACATGACCAAGGTGGAGCTGGAAGCCAAGGTGGGAGCTCTGACCGACGAGATCAACTTCCTGAGGTGCATCTACGAGGAGGTAAGAGCCTGCCCGAGCTGCAGCGAGGTGCGGGGGGAGTCCAGGCACCGAGGGCAGGCGAGGTGCCCGTGGGGCTGCGGTCTGGAGAGTCGCTGGGGCTGCCGGAATGGCTGCTGTGCGCTGCCCTCCTCTCCTGGCACGCCGAGGCTGACTCCTGTGCTGGTTGCAGGAGCTGTCTCAGATGCAGACGATCAGCCGGGACCTGTCTGTGGTGGTGTCCATGGACAACAACCGCCACCTGGACCTGGACAGCATCATCGAGGAGGTCAGGCGCCAGTACGAGCAGATCGCTCAGAACAGCCGGGCTGAAGCTGAGGCTTGGTACCAGAGCCGGGTGAGTTGGCAAGAGCCAAGGCAGCTGGGGCAGTGTCTGCCTGTCCATGGAGCACGGGGGATGGCTGAGTGCTTGTGAGGTTGTCTCATCGATGGGTTGTTTGTCTCGGTGTCATCAGTATGAAGAGCTGCAGAGCACTGCTGGCAGGCACGGGGACAGCCTGCGCAACACCAAGATGGAGATCCAGGAGCTTACCAGGAACGTCCAGAGGCTGCGGGCAGAAATTGAGAGTGTGAAGAAGCAGGTAGGGGTTGCTGAGTATCTCCTTTGGTTCTGCCATCAGTCTGGGTTGTGGGTGAGCTGGCTGGTGTGCTCAGGGCTGCAGGAGGGAAGCGCAGCCGCTGAAATGCAGCATCTGTGGAGGAGACTGCTTGCTCCTCCACAGTTTATGCCCTCCAGTTTGCCTTTCGGGCTGCTATGGTGGAGAGTGTACAGAAGGGGACTGAGGAATTGCTCTTGTCCTTACTCAGAACCAGCAGCTGCAGGCAGCTATTGCTGAGGCCGAGGAGCGTGGTGAGTTGGCTCTGAAGGATGCCAGGAGGAAACTGGAGGAGCTGGAATGTGCCCTGAGCAAAGACAAGGAGGAGCTGGCTCGCCTGTTGAAGGAGTACCAGGAGCTGCTGAACATCAAGATTGCCCTGGATGTGGAGATTGCCATGTACAGGAAGCTGCTGGAGGGAGAGGAGAACAGGTGAGACATGCTTTTATCTCAGCCTCACCAAGGTACTGCCTCTGCTTGGGGCAGACTGTGGCTTCGTCATCTTTCGCAACCCATATAGACTTGGTTTCTTATTTACTCTCAGTTTTTCCCAAATTTTTTTTTGGCCAAAAGAAAAAAAAAAAGAAAAAAAAAAGAAAAAAATACCACAGGGTCTATGTCCCACTCTTATTGACTGTCTTTAGAAGGAGCAGGAAATAAATGAAGTACCTGGGAAACTGCACTGAGCGAAAGTGCTCTGTCTTGTATCAGATTGACATCTTGTGTTCCTTTCCCTACGCAGGCTGTGTGGAGACAATCCAGCCAGCGTGAATGTCTGTAAGTACCAGCGCATCCTCTTCTTTGCAGAATGGCTTTTCTCCTGGGTTTTGTGAGGATTCCCAGGCTGTCACTTCATGCACAGTGACCCTGTCCTTCTCTTGCAGCTGTGGTAGGCAGAACCACCATTGCTGGAGGCAGAGTCGGAGGCTTTGGTGCCGGCAGTGGCATGGGAGGAGGAGTATGTGCGGTCGGAGGAGGAAGCATCGTCGGAGGCAGCTGTGGAGTGGGAGGAGGGATATACAGCGGAGGCTTCTCCTCTGGCAGTGGAAGAATGTGCAGCTCTGGAGGTGGCAGCTTCGTTACTGGAGGCGGATCCTCCTCCGTCCGGAGATGTGTCACAACCACAACGGTCAAATCTTCAGGTGTAAAATACTGAGCCCCGACCTCAGTCCCTCAAAGGAAAGAAGCATAAGAAGCATCTCCCGTCCTCAGCCAGCGGCACAGCCCCTTGCATCCAGAACCGGTATCCAGCAAAGAAATGAACTGTTTCCCTCATAACTTCCTTAAACCATTCTGCCTCCTTCCCAGAGGGAGATTTGCAGCAAAACACCACCCTGTTGGCACTGCCTGCCTCCTCTCTGCGCTCCACCACTCTGCAGGGATGAAACATTTACAGCCCCATTAGGAAATATTTTCCTTGCGGATACCCGTCACCAGAGAGTTCATCCAAGGGCCCTACCTCCCTTGCTGTGCTGTGCTGGCTGAGCAGGAGTGTGCACGAATCTGCTCTTTCCTTTCACTTCTCAAGGTCTCTTTTTCAATGGCCGTGTTCTCCTTGTGCCTTCTGTGTCCTGCATGTTGCCCACATGCTTGTTTCAGCTGTATCGGGAATTCATGTAAGCAGAAGAAAACGTGATAATGTCTCGTAGTCAGATTTAGGAGTGAGAAGCAGCTCCCTGGAGCATTTGGCAGCTTTAATATTTTATAGATTCCTTTCCCTCTTCTCCTTCACAGCTGACGTATGCAAGGCCTTATTGCAAATCTTCTGTTACGTGAATTTGAATGCATTGTTGCTTTCTACCAATACCCCCTTTCCCCGAGTTCTTTCATTACCAATAAACTGCAGACAGGTGAAAAGATGTCTTTGTGTTGTGTTATCACTAAGCATTCCTGAGAGGAGGGTCCCGAGGGGCAACAGACGTTGTTCTTTGCTATAGGAATGGCAAGGCAATGGTGCGGTGTGGGGTCTGTCCTGCGGAGCAAATCCAGCAGGACGTGGGGGGGACTTGCAGGAGGTGGCCTGTCCCCGGGAGCTGGTGCACCCCATAGCCCCATCTCTCAGCACCCCTGGGCCCTGAGGCCACGAAGTTCCCAGCCAAAGGCAGAGGGAGGAAGCTGGACCTTCCTCCTCCTCACAGAGAGCCACGTGGCAGCATCCTGCTCCTCCCCAGCAGAATGTGTCTCCGCAGGGCAGGAGAGCCGTGGGTGTAACACAGGGAGGGGACACACGGATTGAGCGCGGCCACTGGGATGTGGCTGTTGGGACGTGGCGGTCTGAACGTGGCAGTTGGGTTGGGGTGGTTTGAACACGGCTATTGGGATGTAGGCACTGGTGAGGGGACATTTGGACACATCCAATGGGATGTGGCAGTTGGACTTTGATAGTTTGAACACGGCCATTGGGACAAAAGAGGGCCGACTAAAAGAGGGCATGTTTAGATTAGATATAAGGAAGAAATTCATCACTCAGAGGGTGCTGAGGCACTGGCACAGGCTGCCCAGAGAAGCTGTGGATGCTCCATCCCTGGAGGTGTTCAAGCCCAGGTTGGATGGGGCTTTGGGCAACCTGGTCTGGTGGGAGGCGTCCCTGCCCATGGCAGGGCAGTTGGAATTAGATGATCTTTAAGGTCCCTTCCAACCCAAACCATTCCATGATGCCATGATCCGTTGGTGGTGCCTGGAGCTCCCACTGCACACAGTGGAGGCCTTGATGGTGGAGGACACGAGCAGTAGACGGGCAGCGGGTGGCCAATGCCCTGGTGAAGGCTGGCTGTCCTCCACCCCCAGGGCAGGTCGGATCCCTTGGGGCAGCAGCACCATCTGCCTGATGAGCAGGGCTCTGACACGGCCACCTCCTGCGTGAGCGGTGGGAATGCCCAAAGGTGGTGTGCGGACACGAATTACTCACGAAGAAAAGCAACGTGAAAGGATGAGACACAGCCCCAAACCTGCTATTATAACTCCAGATTGCCCAGCTGGGTTAGTCATTAGCCCTCTGTAAATTGCATCCCATTGCGCCCGAATTAATTTGATTAATGCTTGGCTGGATTCTTCCCCGGCATTGGGAGGAGCGAGAGCTGGACCAGTCAGTGAATCAGCCTTGGCTGTGCTGCTGCGTGTGCGTTGTCCTGCTGCAGGATGGCGTCTGGCAGACAAAAGGGCAGAAGTGGAGCGGAGCTTTAATCTGGAGTCCTTGACATCCAAATAAAAAAAGGAAATGAGGAAGAAAGAATAGCTCTCCTCTGAACTCTTCTTTGTATAACCAGTGACATTTCTGATTCTGAAAATTTGTAGGTTGGGGTGGGAAAGATCAAGAAGACATCTCCTACTTCCCTGCCCTGGTGAAAAGCCCAAGGACAGGTACAGGCCCAGACGACACAAAGCCCTGCAGTGTTCTTGGGGACTTCTTTCAGAGACAATGAAGGTCTCCAACGTGCTGAAACGGGGGAAGCCACGGCTCGGCTGTGCCCCAGACCTGCTGGCTCCACGCGCCGCGGCTCCAGCTGCAGGCTCGGTCCCGCGGGAAGCCGCAGGCTCCTGCGAGTTCCCTGAGTTCCTCCTGGAGAGGGGCCAGGCCGAAACGCGGAGGTGCCGGAGTTTATCGTTCCCATCTGCTGGGCTCATAAAAAAGGGAGTCGAGCTAATTGCTCAAGTGCATCCTGCTTGAAAGAAGGATGGTGACAGCCCGGTGACTGGGCTTCCCTGCGTTTGCTCCGTGGGGCACTGCGATTGTCGCGGGCTCCTGTTTAAGAGCAGATCCATGTTTGCAGTGAAGGGGGTTGCTTTGAGAGAAGTGAACTCACTTGCGAAACAGCCTCAACCTCACTGAGCAGTGATTTTGCTTCAATTATTAACATTTTTTTTTTTGGGGGGGGGACACAAGGTGTTGCCATTTTGGGCAAATAGGATGAAAGTATACAGGCTTGTTTCAGGGAGGGTTATTTGTAAGGTTTTCTGCAAGAAGGACGTGTGCTTCTGTGCCCCCAGGGACATCCTGTGGGCTCTGCCTAGGTGCTCACAAGAACCCGCTTGCATTTTCGGGTCATTTTTCACTTGCAAAGACTGACATTTAATGTGAGATGGCAAATGTCACAGTCCTAGGATTTCATACTGAGTCTCCATCACCCAGTCCAGGTAACCTGGGGCTGGCAGATGCAGGTTGCTGGCCCTCCCAGTATCCAACTGGCTCAGTCCGAGACCACTGGTGGTGGGCGCCTTGCGGCTCAGGGGACAACTGGACATGGGTTGTGGGACCCCGAGCCCTCCTCCAATGCGGGGGTATCAGGGGGGTCAGGGGGGTCAGGGGGATCAGGACCTGCTGAGGGTGAAGACAGCCCCGGATGCTGGGACGGCCGCACTCAGGGGAAGGGAACCAGCGTGGGTCGGTGTCCGTCGCGTTACCCAGCCCAGGGTGTGAGTTGTCTACATTGGGACTCGGAAAGAAATACAATAGGTGCCAAGTTTTATGAGCTTATTGAGGAATGAATTCAAATGGCTTTATATTGGCTGTAATTAGAGCTGTAATGAGTTTCTAATTGTCGCTAATCGTGTTTATGATGGGAGGGCCTCAGGAGCTACCAGGACTGCTTCCCCTGGGTTGGTCACTGAGCAAGCACGGGGAAGACTCACGCACTTTGCACTGGATGGGACAGCGGACAGCTGGTGAGCAGGCAGCATTTGCTTTTATGAGGGACTCTGCTTTGTGAAGAGGATGGGATCATTGTCTCCTGGGGTAATCTGCCTCCTCATCCTTGATGCTGTATTTACCTGTCTCATGTGTCCTGAGCAGCAGGACTCCTCGGAGTCCTGGAGGATGGGATGTTCAGGGCGGAGCTGAAGCACAGGGAGCTGGGGCTGAACGCAGAAACCAGCATCCTTCGGTCCCTTATCTCCTCTTGGAACAGGAATGGCAGCACCCCCAGCTCAGTCACCTTCAACTCTATTTGTCCAAGTTTGAAAATAGCTCAAATACTCAGCAGAAAACCTCAGCTGACCTGTGTATATGCTCCATCATCCATCAAGTATCTGGCCTTGGGAGGAGACAGGAGGGAATTTTGATTTACTGAACTTCTGGCAACCACATCACCTGCACCCAGTGCTGCCAGCAACCCTTCCTCCTCTTCTTCCTCACACTCACTGGCTTGGATTTTGGTGCTTCTGTGCCCTTTGTCTTGCTCCTATGCTCACGCTGGGGACTGGCTGATGTTCCTTTAGGTTTGCGCTCATGACCCCACACTCCACATTTTCTGACCATCTCTATTGCTACTTGAGCACCCCGGCTGTGGCACAACGATGCCCGCTGCTAACCATGGGCTGAAGCCAACCCACGCCTCCCGTGGCACGGCGTGCTGATGAAGACAGCAGGGACACGGTCACTGGGTGCCAGCAGAGGGCTTGCAGCCTGCGCAGGGACACACACACCCCGTGTGTGTGCCCTGTGCTCGCACACTCCGGGACGACGACAAATTGGCTGCCCTGAAAATTATGGGCCAGGCTGAGATGCAAACTTCAGGTGGTTGAGAAAAACACTACCTAAAGGGAGGACTGTGTGTGGTGCTTTGCTGCCTGCTGACAGATGGATGAAAGGACAAGTGAGGCATTGCATTGCCAATAAATAACTACATTTGTGACAGGTCTGTCTGAGCTGCTGGTCCTCAGCCTTGCCTCGTCTTTAGAGGGCTTGACGTGTGTCCAGATTCAGCTGGGTCTTTGTCCCAGGCACAGACCTCGCGCTGGTCCTGGGGGTCCCCAGAGCCACCCGCCTCCCTCCCTCCCCCAAAAAGCTCCCTCTGGAGTCCCTCCAGCAAGGCATTTGTGCTGTCTGCGCCTCCGCAGGTGCTGGGAGCCTGCTGGAGCAGAGGCTGGGCTGGCAGCCAAGGAGCCAAGCCCATCAGCTGGCCTGGATCGCTCCCTTCTCGCCTCTCCAGTCAAGCCCAGCTCCTTGCAGACATAGCAAAGGGAACGAAGGGCCCCCCGTGGCAGGTATTTCTCCTGTGATGAGGGGATGGCAGTGTTAGAGGTCCTCAGCTGGGAGGGTGCTTTGGTTGTATAGCAAATTTCTGGTGAAAACATTGTTTTTTGGGGGAAAAGAGAGGCCAGATCCCCTCTGCCACCTCTGCTGCCATGCACAAAGTCACTGTGGTCCAAGGTTTGCTGGCACCCCACAGCCTCAGTGTCAAAACCAGGGCTCAGAAGGTGCCGATGGAAGGAGCAAATTGAGACCCCAGCAAAACTCCTGCCTCCTGTCGGCAAGGTGGGAGCCGTGACTTTTCCCATGTGAAGTCTTGTGGTGGGCTGTGGCAGCCCGCAGCAGGTTGCCAGGTCCTTTTTCTGGGCAGGAGGGTTATTTCGTGGTGGGGCAGTGATGGGTGGTAGCATCAGGCTACCAGAGCATCGTCAGCGAGGTGCTTCAGTCCCGGGGCATCCTGTGGCTGGGCTGAGGACTCGGTGAATTGCACTGAGCTGTGCAGTTCATGGCTCTGAGAGGACTTCAAGGCACTGACTGTGGCAGGTGCCACTAGAGGGCTCAGAAAGGACATCAAGTGTGTTGTAGAAAACTTGTACATGCGCACACATCTCAGCTACTCCTTACTGCCCAGAGTTTGCTGCTTGTCTCCCTGCAACGTGCAGCAGAAGAAAGCCAAAACAGCTGGGGCTCAGGAGGAGAGCCATTTGGTGACAACGTGTGAGCAGAGAAGAAAGCAGGAGAGGATGCTTCCTGGGAAGCTCCTCTTGATAAGGGACAGCTTTGAGCAGCAGCTCAGCATGGCAAGATTAGACAAAATAGGGACAAATGAGACAAAATGCCTTTAGAGTTGGGCACCACAAGGTGCTTACACTACGTGACCTTTTGATGGAGCCTTCCCTTGCTGGGCATAGGTCTAGTCTAAGAAGAACCAAAATTCTGGTACTTGGTGTTGGTTTGCCTGTTCTCCACCGGCGTTGTTGTCCTGTGGGTGCTGTTATTGCTCCTGCAGAGCTAATGACAGCAATTGAGGCTCCAATAACTCAAAAGAGTGATTTACTCAATTGATCAAAGTCTGACCTTGATTAGACTAATTATCAGCTCTAACCAAGCGGGAGGCCAGCCCAGGTGGGACGTAGGCATGATGGTGTGGGTGTGGTGACCTTCCCAACTGTAATGACACTCCGCACAATGAAGGCAGTACAGGGACCCACTTCTTTTACCGGCTGCTAATCACATTGTTTACTGGATTCTGAACATCTGCCAGAATTATTTCCAGCTGTTTCAACTTCCTACTGGGGTGGGAAGGATGTTATTGAAATTGCTCCCATCACAAGCAGTGCCTTTGGCTGCCTGCTGTGACTCTTTCAGTGTGCTCTCTCCCACTGAGAGCTGCTGATCCCCCACCTAGCTGGACAGGACAGGCCCACTGAGCAGGTTTCCAGCATTTCCTGGGTTTCCTTGGGTTTTGTGGAAGTCCTGCTGGGCACAGTGTGGGGTCACAGCTTGGACCGGGCTCACTTTGGCTGCTGGCCCTGGGGAGCTGCTGGAAGCCAGCCCCAAGAGCTCAGACTCCTGGGGGGCTGCAACTCCTGGGGCCATTATCTTTTTCCTTTATTTGTGTCATGGGTGCCTTTTACATTGATGTTTGCCTGCTGAGGAGCAGCTGCACACAGGAAGAAGTTGGGGTTTTTCATGGCACTTGGCACATTTAACCTAGAGTTCAATCCAGTTTCCTCCTCAAGCTCATTTTTCCATTTATTTATTTATTTATTTATTTTAATTAATATTCTGCAGCTCGTCTCTATTTCTCCTGAAACCCTTTGGAGATTTCATCTCTGCATGGCTCCAGCACAGCACACCCCAGCTCCAGGGCATCAGAGCAGCCCTGCGCTACCTCCTCACAAGTGCAGATGCATAAAGTAAAGTAAGGAAAGCAACAAACTTCTGCCTCATCCACTCACTGCAGTTAGTAACAGCAGTAGAAAAATGACTTCATTATTTTCACACATTGTGTTAAATTGGTACTTTCACATTCTTGTAGGGGAAGTAAGAGATTAAGAGATATTATAATTATGATTAGTATTTTCAGAATAGATCATTTAATATTATAGGTGGTTAAAATTAAGTTATAGACTTGTTTACCTTCCTGTTACCCTGCAATAATTAGCCATTAGTCACTTGTTAACGGGTCTGCAAGGCGAAGCGATGCTGCATGTGTACCAGAAGAATACCTGCTGGTCCAGACCTGAGGCTGAAAGGGAGCCCTAGCGCTGCCCACCTCGTGCAAAGCAGATCCTGCAGGAGAGAGGAGGCAGGGAAGGACATGGAGAGGCTCCATCCTGCAGGGCCTTGGCTTTCTTGGAGCTGAGCACCCGCTCTGAAGCCCCAGGGAGGGATGATGCTCCCAGAGCCCTTGGCCTGGCTGATGCTGTCCTTGTGAGCTTGAGTGTTGGTTCCAGCCTCCTACAGGCTGATCCCCTGGTGTCTTGGTCTCCACCCAATCCCATTTTCTGGCCTTCTTCAGCCCAAAAGGCAACCACCCATGTGCCAGCAGAGATGTGGGGCTGTCCTCAGGTTACTTCTGTGCATCTGCACCATGGAGCAGCTCCTGGTGCTGTTGGGCTCCATCACTTCCCACCCTGGTTCTGCACTATGGAACTGGTGTGTTTCCACAAGGCACTTCTGTTTACTGAGGCAAATGAGTGTTTTTCCCCCCCAAAAATATTCCCAGCCTGCAGGACCTGTTGCCAGCCTCTGTCAGTCTCAAAGCCATTCCGCCTTAGGGGGCACCCAGACCTCCCAACTTTCCTCTCCAGGAAGCTTCGTGGTGTTGGTGTGCTGGGCTGGCAATTTGCCTGTCTCCGCACATGCCCTGATGTGGGGCCCTTTTGCTTCTCTTCCTCCTCTTCCTCCCTTCCAGCCTCTTCATGGCTGTCGTTGGTGCTGACGATGGAAGGTGGGGGAAAACGAAAGTCTGTGGGACAAGAAGCATTTTTATAGGTGTGCCTAAGTGACCCCAGTCCCATTTCCTGGGTGTCTGAGGGCTCTACTTACACAGGTATTTAGGCAATCAGTGCTCAAGATCTGCAATTTCAATCCCGTGTATGCGCGTCTATCTCTTCCATCTGCACTGCTATTAAGTTTAAGTACTGTATTTATTAATGGACTACTGTACCATACTGCTGTGTGTCCAGTGGCTGCCAATTTCCTTGCAGTGCTCATCGAACATGGCTTGTAAAGGGCATTGGTTTGTGTCCCTGGGTGACCAGAAGAAGATCTTGCACATTTTTCTTCCTTGGCCTATCTTAGCCATTTAAGCTTTCTATTTTGGGTGGATTAAATGGTCCTTTGCAAGAGTAGATCCATTTCCTTGAGCACGAGAAGCAGACTGGGCAGTAAATTGGACATCTTTTGGATACTATTTTAATTTGCTTCAACCCCCTACCCAAAGAACCGGGGGACTCACGTGGCCCCTGAAGGGCCTCACGCCCCGACAGACTCGGCATCATCCACCCCCAAGGGAAGGACGTGTTGGGTCTGTGGTCCTTGTGGTCTATGCGTGTTGGGACCTCTCCTGCTGTTTCTTTTTGGTCCACGTGTGCCTTGCTGTTTCCTGTGAAGTGTCAGAGCTACTCGGAGGCGTCTGAGAGTGATGCCAACTGGCTGCGGGGCAGCAGGAGGCATCTCCTTCCTCCGCAGGATGCACGAGCATCTCTGAGCCCAGACGCATCACTGCTTCTGCAGCCAGCTCAGCAGGTCCAGGCGTGGCTGGGGCCACTGTGCCAAGGTTGATTCGTGCCAAGGCTGGTTTGTGTTGAGGCTGAGCTGTGCCAAGGCTGAGCCGTTTTGAGGCCATGCAGTGCTGGGGCTGGGCCATACCAGTGCTGGTCCCAGCAGCAGCCCAGTTTACACGGCACGCGGGGCAGGATGGCTGCTCCTCCTGCAGGGTTTGTGGGATGCTGGTGCCTCGGAGAGCAGTGCAGAGCTTCTGCATGTTTCATCAGCCACGTGGTTTGCTTTGCGTGGGGAACTGGTGCGTTAGTTTAGGGCACCGGTTTTGTGTGGGCACTGTTTTTTGTGCAGCACTTCCTTGTGAGGTGCCTGCAGTGGCCTGGTGCAGCTGGAAGCAAATCTGGCATTGTGCTAATCCCCTACTGAGCCTAATGATGCTCCAAGGTTTCAGCCCACTCACTTGTAAGTACCTCAGCTCTCCCTGCAAACCTCCCATTCAGGGGGTTCTGAGTCTCTTCCCAAGGGACCCAGGGTGGGGTCTGTGAAGCCCTGGCCACGTAACCCACGTACCTGGGGGGCTCGGTCCAGCACCCTTGGGAGGAGGCGCATCCTCTCGAGGTGCAGCCCAGTGCATTCAAAAGCTGTGCGAGGGACCAGGGAGAGGAGCTTGTCCCATGGAAATTGTTCGACCCGTGCTTCTGGAGACTCTGGATTGGATTTTGCTCACTTTTATGAGATATTAGTCAAAGCTGGAGGCTTTCAGTGGTGTGAGCAGCAGGACGCAGCCTGCTTTGTGTAGCACTTACTTTGGGTGATGGCACGAAGCAAGGTGGGTCGACCCCAGCCCAAGTCACTATGAGGGCAATACCAAGACCTCACGTCTCGTAAAATGAAATGCCCAAAGCGGGGGGGAAATTCAAGAGAGGACAAACCATGGTAATGCATATGGACAACTGTGCGAGTTGTAATTAATGATGGAGGGCAGGCTAATGAGATAAGGAAATCTCGTCTGAGCAAAGCTCATGAGTCAAGCAGGATTTGGATAGTTTCACAATTCCTCCATTGGTGTGTGGTGTTTACTCCGTCCCCTATTCAAGCACCCATTAATTGCTGCCTGATGAACCAATCCAATAACAATATTAACAGACCTGCTAATTACCACGGAATGGAGGCTAACTCCCCCAGATCATATAAAGGAGAACTTCTGTCACCCCAGCAGAGGAGCTGAGGATCCTTCACTCGTTTCTGCTCCCGTTTTGCACCATCCCCACCTGCTTGCTCATCTTGCCCTAACACTCCGAAAGCAGCGCGATGAGCCACCAGTTCTCCAGATTTGGGGACGGGTACTTCAGCTCTTCTTCTGCTCACTGCGGCACACTGGGGAGTGGGAGGAGCGCGGCTGCCATGAGCCATTGGGAAGGCGACAGAGAGGAGAGATGCGGTGGTTACGGGTATGGGTACGGCAGCAGGAGTCTCCACAGCCTCGGAGGGTTTAGGAATGTTTATCCCGGTGGAGGCTATGGAGGAGAAGGAGGATATGGCAGGTGCCTGGGGTTCGGTGGTGGGAGATATTTTGATAGGGGCTTTGGAAGAAGAGGGTGTTTTGTGGGAGATTTTCACAGTGGTGGTAGCGTGTACGGAGGAGGACCAGGCGGAGGGGCACGTGGTGGATATCTTGGCCTTGCCTTTAGCGAGCAAGGGGCTGGACGGGACTTTGGACATGCTGGCATCAGCAGAGGCATCGAGGAAGTCCGCGTCAACACCAGCCTGCTGAGGCCGATACAAGTACAAGTTGACCCCGAGTTCCAGAGGATGCGGTCAGATGAGAAAGAACAGATTAAGACTCTCAACAACAAATTTGCATCATTCATCGATAAGGTGAGTCCCTGTTCTTTTTGGACTTCTTATCCAGGAGGGGGGAACAGCAGGGGTGCTTCAGTGCCCACGAGACGTGGGGACACACCTGATTCAGGCATCTGATCCCCTTTTACATTGCATCCTCTGCCCCAAAATTCCCCTGGATTCCCTTACGCTGGTGTGAAGTTGTTAATAGCTTGCTATAAATGCTTCTGCATGAATCACATTTAGCCCTGGGATAAGTATCTCTGAGTTGTCTTTTGTGGCAAGACAATAACAAACCGCCAGGATGTCACCGACATCGTAACTCATTTCCCTTTAGAGGAAAAGGTTATGTACATGGCTAGTTGTGTCCTGGGGCTCCAGAATTGTTTGTGCTAGCAAGAGGAACGGGTGGTAGACTTGGACATCCTTGGTATGTTCTGTTTCTTTTTCCCAAGCAAAGCAAAAGTCACATTTCTACCGACCATGAAGCAGAGAGTAACTCCTTTGCTTGGAGCCCTGAGCCTCTTCCCAGTGGCCGGTGGCCCCCACGTTGTTCTTTACCTTTCTTTGCGTTATGCCCAACGCCTCCACCTCTACGTGCAGTCTTATCTTCCCAGCCATTCCTACTCACAGGCACGGGATCAAAACATCCAGAAAAACACTTCCACCCACATGGACCTGGCATGTGCCTCTGTTTGGGTGTTCACGTGAGTCTCTGTACGGGGTGGAAGCTGGTGTTATTTGTCCCACGTGAAGACATAAGGGCTTCTTGTATCACCTTACAGAAACTCCTTGGTTACACCCAGCTATTTTAAGCAAGCTTATTGCTAAAAAAATAGGAGCACCTTTGACTTTTTCTTTTTTTTTTTTTTTTTTTTGGAACGTTCTGGATGTCAGCTCCCAGCTTACAACCTTTTTTGCTGTCCCTTTAGTTTTCCAAAAATGCCAGCTCTGCACAGTGTAGGTCTTTCTGATCCCCTTCTCTAAGGCGAGAGGTATTTATGGAGTGGTCCTGTGTGGTCTGTGAAGGGGTTGTTTCTTCTTGCCTATGTGCTGCTGCCATACTCCTCTGCTTTGCCTTCCAGGTTCAATGTCTGGAGCGGCAGAACCAGGCCCTGATGACCAAGTGGGAACTTCTGCAGCAGCAGAGCTCCCACCCGGAGGAGAGCAGGAACATCGCCACGTTCTTCCAGTCATACATCAGCAACCTGCAGAGGCAGCTGGAGACGCTCCAGAGCCAGAAGGAGCAGCTGGATCCAGAAGCCTATAATATGCTTCAGCTGGTTGAAGATTACAAAAAGAGGTGAATGATCTCAAGACTGGGAAAAGGCAGATTGTAGAGCTGGGATTTTCCAAAGCGGTGATAATTGTGCTCTGGGATGGTATGGCTTAGGTTCTTGCCTTCAAGTGTTTTGTAGTCACTGTAGCACTGCTCTGCGGCAGGTTCACTGTGGGATGCTGAAGCTGGAAGAGCAGAGTGGATCTGGTGGGGGTAGAACCCAGCGCAGTGACAGGATAAATCTGTGGATTTATCCTTTTGGTCCTCCTTCATGCCCTGCCTCCCCCAGGCAGCGAGCAGCCCTGGATCCCTCACCCCTGCTTCCCTGGCAGGGGTTTGGTAAACCTGGAGGCAGGGGGAGGAGGGACAGAGCTGAGCAGGGGGGCAAGTTGAGAAGAGTCACTTCTGCTGGCTCAGTGGCACCCAAGAGACATAATGCTTGTCTACATGAAACGAGTTTGAAGTCACGAGGGCATGGTAGATGATGCACAGCATGTTCTGTCTGTTGACGTAGCTTATGCCTGTGCAGAGGGTTTGCCAATGGTTTTGCAGCTGCCAGAAATTAAATGAAGTTAAATAAAAGCTTGACACATTCACTGTTTGGGCCATACCATTTGCTTTCTGAGCCACTTGACTGAAAAATTAAGACAGGCAATGAGCTACATATTTCTTTTCTCTGCTGTGATAGATTTGAGGATGAAATCAACAAGCGCACATCCAAGGAAGAGGAGTTTGTGGAACTTAAAAAGGTGAAGTAATGCGGGACGCTGAGTTAACTCAAAGCCTCAGAAATAAAACAGCAACTGGATGGTTGATGAGGTTTGCAACAGTGGAGGTTTTGCTTAACTGAACTCCTCTAACTGGAGTAATATAAAACCAGATCTCACTGCAAGCAAGGAGAGAAATTTTCAAATGAAGCTGAGATTCTCTGACTCCGGGAATGAGGGCTTAATTAAATATTATCAAGTCTTGCAAGAATAGCATTTTGGTGGAGAGTTTGCCATCAAAGACACATAAGAGTCTGTGTTTTTTCTTGCAGGAGCTGGACAGTGCCTACATGGGGAAGATGGAGTTTGAAGTTCGGGTGGAAATACTGAAGCAGGAACTTGAGTTCCTCAGATGCTTGCATGATGCTGTGAGTATGCCTCTGGTTAAAAACTTCCCTTTGGGTCAGGAAGCACACGCATCTTTGGAGGCTTCAGGAAAATTCCCCTTTGTGTTTAGGGTGGTGTTGCAGAGTGGGTCATCCTTGGCCTTACATCTAATAAAATTGTTTATCTGTGGGTGAGGAAGGGGGCAGGTATGTCATGAAGGCTGGAAGAGACACTTGACAATTACAGCTGGTGGTGGATCAATAGGACCTGGGGCGTGCAGGGGAACTCTGGTGGTAACTGTCCCGAGGTCCCGTGTTGTTCCTCCTAACAGGGCCTGAACTGCTCAGTTGGCTGTTGAAATCCCAAATCTTGTTTTCCTCGCAGGAGCTGTCCCAGCTGCAAACAGTGGCTGGCAACACCAACATTGTTCTGTCCATGGACAACAACAGGGAGCTGAACATGGATGGCGTCGTTGAGGAGGTCAGGCAGGAGTATGAAGCAATTGCTCAGAAAAGCAAAGCTGAAGTAGATGCCATGTACCGAGGCAGGGTGAGTAGGCATCATCTAGGCAGGGAGGCAAGTCCGTGCCTGGCTTGGGGTTCCTTGGCCCAGAAACCAAAAATTCTGTTCTCTTCTTGCTGCACATCAGTACCAGGACCTTCAGAACATGTGGGTAAATCAACGGGAGCAACTAAAGAATAGTTACCAGGAAATCCAGGAACTTACCAGGCAGATCCAAAGACTCCAACCGGAAATTGAAATCGTAAGGAAAAAGGTAAAGCTGATACTTTCCAACAAGACCGAACTATTCAGGTCATTCTTACACGGGGACTAAACGCAGCCTGCCCTGCACTCAGCTCAATGCAGCCTGTCCTTTGGAGGCAAACCTAGAGATGATATTTGGTCTTCAAAATGAAGCAGATTTAGATTTTGGGTGTCTACACCGGGTTGTAATTTGAGTTGATTAACCTAATCAGGTGTTGTATTGTTTGAGCTCTGTCACTGAGGCGGGAGAGCTGGAAAATCCCTGTTCTGTTGGAGGGCTACAGATGCATTCTCTCTGTGCCCTCTGCAGAACGCTGAACATGAAGAAGCCATTAAGGATGCTGAGCAGCGTGGGAGCTCTGCTGTCAGAGACGGCCAGAGAAAGCTTCAGGAGCTGGAGAACGCCCTGCAGCAGGCCAGAGATAACCTGGCTCAAATTCTTCATGATTATCAGGAGCTCCTGAATGTGAAATTGGCCCTAGATATTGAAATTGCCATGTACAGGTCACTGCTCGAGGAGGAGGAGACCAGGTAGGTACAGGCTGTTCCCCCTGGCTGCGAGCAGCCGTGCTGTGCACTCTGTCCCATCCTCTCACCCATCACTTAGGAGAACTGCTGCCTTTAAGGGATGAGATTTTTCAGCCTGTTGATAGAGCCTAGGCTTACTTTTGTATTTATTGGCTGCATCGTCTCAGTGCTGCTTTTCATCCACAGGATACAAGAAGGCGCACCAGCCACGATCTGTAAGTATCTTGAGGTTTTGCTTTGCTTTCTTAAGGGCACTGTTACAATTCTGCTGTCAGCAGCACCAGAACAACCCCATGTGCTTCTACATTACTTCCCTAGGGAAACAAAGTAAATGGTACTCCCTTCTGAGAGGGTGTGTACATGCTTGTACATACACAGTTATATGCTAATGTATGTGTCAATCTTGATCTACTAAATTTTGAACTTAACAGTTAAATTGAACCAAATCTCTAGGAAACAGGAAATATATCACTTAGAATGTCCATACGGTCAGAACTAAAATGTCAGAACTAAATGAAAAAAAAAGTCTTCAAATCTATGAAAGTAGGAGCTAAAGGAAAGACTGACCAGTGCTTTCCTTCCTAAAAGAAAAGGCTGCACTGTATGTTCACTCGCAGTGTAAGACAGGTCATGTAAAACATAAGCTGGTCAAGCCATAAGACCCAGAACCAGATCAGGCAAAATTTCATTACTATAATGATAAATTAAGAACCTTGCTGACAATACAAACTGATACCATTATGAATACTAGAGAAGCTATGGTGACAGCCATTATATATATATATATATATATATATATATGAATTTTGCTTATAATACTTACAGCCAAAAAATGAGGTGGATATGTTTTCATTCCTTGCAGGTATTGTTAAACACACTGTGAGTTCTGCTGGTGGCTTTGGAAGAGACTCCGGTGATGTGAAAACAGGGAAGGGAGGGATGAACTCTGGTGGTAGAAAAAACTCTGGAAGGAAAGGTTCGATGTCAGAAAAGGGAGGAGTGGGTGCAAGCTCAGAACCTGGGGGTGTGAGTTATGGCAGTGGAGGATCCATCTGTGGAGAAGGAGGAAGCTCTGGAGGAGGTGGGTCAAAGTATGGGAGTTCTGGAAGTGCAGGTCAAGGAGGATCGAGCTATGGAAGTGGAGGGTCCATCTGCAAAGGAGGAGGTTCTGGATCTGGAGGAAGCTCTGGAGGTGGTGGGTCCAAGTATGGGAGCTCTGGAAGCTCAGGTCATAGTGGATCAAGCTATGGCAGTGGAGGGTCCATCTGTGGGGGAGGAGGAGGTTCTGGAGGAGGTGGGTCCAAGTACGGGAGTTCTGGAAGTGCAGGTCAAGGAGGATCGAGCTATGGAAGTGGAGGGTCCATCTGCAAAGGAGGAGGTTCTGGATCTGGAGGAAGCTCTGGAGGTGGTGGGTCCAAGTATGGGAGCTCTGGAAGCTCAGGTCATAGTGGATCGAGCTATGGCAGTGGAGGGTCCATCTGTGGAGGAGGAGGAGGTTCTGGAGGAGGTGGGTCCAAGTACGGGAGTTCTGGAAGTGCAGGTCAAGGAGGATCGAGCTATGGAAGTGGAGGGTCCATCTGCAAAGGAGGAGGTTCTGGATCTGGAGTAGGGGGAAGCTCCGGAGGCGGTGGAACCAAGTACGGAAGCTCTGGGAGCTCAGGACATGGTGGATCAAGCTACGGCAGTGGCGGCTCCATCTGTGGAGGAGGAGGTTCTGCCTCTGGAGGAAGCTCTGGAGGTGGTGGGTCCAAGTATGGGAGCTCTGGAAGTTCAAGTCATAGTGGATCGAGCTATGGCAGTGGCGGCTCCATCTGTGGAGGAGGAGGAGGAGGCTCTGGAGGAGGCTCTAGCTCTGGAGGCAGCTGTGGCAGGAGAGGGTCCATTTCTGGAGGCTCTGGAAGCTCAGGTCATGGTGGATCAAGCTATGGCAGTGGAGGGTCCATCTGTGGAGGAGGAGGAGGCTCTGGAGGCACCTCTGGTGGTAGAAGGGGGTCCATATCGGGTGAAGGTGGAAGCTCAGGTCATGGTGGATCAAACTACGGCAGTGGAGGGTCCATCTGTGGAGGAGGAGGAGGCTCTGGAGGCAGCTCTGGTGGGAGAAGGGGGTCCATATCGGGTGAAGGTGGAAGCTCAGGTCATGGTGGATCGAGCTATGGCAGTGGAGGGTCCATCTGTGGAGGAGGAAGCTCTAGCTCTGGAGGCAGCTCTGGTGGTAGAAGAGGGTCCATTTCTGGAGGCTCTGGAAGCTCAGGGCATGGTGGATCAAGCTATGGAAGTGGAGGCTCCATCTGTGGAGGAGGAAGAGGCTCTGGAGGAGGCTCTAGCTCTGGAGGCAGCTGTGGCAGGAGAGGGTCCATTTCTGGAGGCTCTGGAAGCTCAGGTCATGGTGGATCAAGCTACGGCGGTGGAGGGTCCATCTGTGGAGGAGGAGGAGGCGGCTCAGGTTCTGGAGGAAGTTATGGAGGCAGTGGGTCTATTTCTGGAGGCTCTGGAAGCTCAGGACATGGTGGGTCGAGCTATGGCAGTGGCGGCTCCATCTGTGGAGGAGGAGGAGGCTCTGGAGGCAGCTCTGGTGGGAGAAGAGGGTCGATTTCTGGAGGCTCTGGAAGCTCAGGTCATGGTGGATCGAGCTATGGCAGTGGTGGCTCCATCTGTGGAGGAGGAGGAGGCTCTGGAGGAGGCTCTAGCTCTGGAGGCAGCTGTGGCAGGAGAGGGTCCATTTCTGGAGGCTCTGGAAGCTCAGGTCATGGCGGATCGAGCTATGGCAGTGGAGGGTCAATCTGTGGAGGAGGAGGAGGAGGAGGAGGCTCTGGAGGCAGCTCTGGTGGTAGAAGAGGGTCCATATCGGGTGAAGGTGGAAGCTCAGGTCATGGTGGATCGAGCTATGGCAGTGGTGGCTCCATCTGTGGAGGAGGAGGAGGAAGCTCTAGCTCTGGAGGCAGCTCTGGGTCCATCTGTGGAGGAGGAGGAGGCTCTGGAGGCAGCTCTGGTGGGAGAAGAGGGTCGATTTCTGGAGGCTCTGGAAGCTCAGGTCATGGTGAACCAAGCTATGGAAGTGGAGGGTCCATCTGTGGAGGAGGAGGAGGCTCTAGCTCTGGAGGCAGCTGTGGCAGGAGAGGGTCCATTTCTGGAGGCTCTGGAAGCTCAGGTCATGGCGGATCGAGCTATGGCAGTGGAGGGTCCACCTGTGGAGGCGGAGGAGGCTCTGGAGGAGGCTCTAGCTCTGGAGGGAGCTGTGGCAGGAGAGGGTCCATTTCTGGAGGCTCTGGGAGCTCAGGTCATGGTGGATCGAGCTACGGCAGTGGAGGGTCCATCTGTGGAGGAGGAGGAGGCTCTGGATCTGGCATAGGAGGAAGTTATGGAGGTGGTGGGTCCATTTCTGGAGGCTCTGGGAGCTCAGGGCATGGTGGATCAAGCTATGGAAGTGGAGGCTCCATCTGTGGAGGAGGAGGAGGCTCTGGAGGAGGCTCTAGCTCTGGAGGCAGCTGTGGCAGGAGAGGGTCCATTTCTGGAGGCTCTGGAAGCTCAGGTCATGGCGGATCGAGCTATGGCAGTGGAGGGTCAATCTGTGGAGGAGGAGGAGGAGGCTCTGGAGGCAGCTCTGGTGGTAGAAGAGGGTCCATATCGGGTGAAGGTGGAAGCTCAGGTCATGGTGGATCAAGCTACGGCAGTGGAGGGTCCATCTGTGGAGGAGGAGGAGGCGGCTCAGGTTCTGGAGGAAGTTATGGAGGCAGTGGGTCTATTTCTGGAGGCTCTGGAAGCTCAGGACATGGTGGATCGAGCTATGGCAGTGGAGGGTCCATCTGTGGAGGAGGAGGAGGAGGAGGAGGAGGAGGCAGCTCTGGTGGTAGAAGGGGGTCCATATCGGGTGAAGGTGGAAGCTCAGGTCATGGTGGATCGAGCTATGGCAGTGGTGGCTCCATCTGTGGAGGAGGAGGAAGCTCTGGCTCTGGAGGCAGCTGTGGCAGGAGAGGGTCGATTTCTGGAGGCTCTGGAAGCTCAGGTCATGGTGGATCGAGCTACGGCAGTGGAGGGTCCATCTGTGGAGGAGGAGGAGGAGGAGGAGGCTCTGGAGGCTCTAGCTCTGGTGGGAGAAGAGGGTCCATATCGGGTGAAGGTGGAAGCTCAGGTCATGGTGGATCGAGCTATGGCAGTGGAGGGTCCATCTGTGGAGGAGGAGGAGGCTCTGGAGGCAGCTCTGGTGGGAGAAGAGGGTCGATTTCTGGAGGCTCTGGAAGCTCAGGTCATGGCGGATCGAGCTACGGCAGTGGAGGGTCCATCTGTGGAGGAGGAGGAGGCTCTAGCTCTGGAGGGAGCTGTGGCAGGAGAGGGTCCATTTCTGGAGGCTCTGGGAGCTCAGGTCATGGTGGATTGAGCTACGGCAGTGGAGGATCAATCTGTGGAGGAGGAGGAGGAGAAGGCGGCTCTGGAGGCAGCTCTGGTGGGAGAAGAGGGTCCATTTCTGGAGGCTCTGGGAGCTCAGGTCATGGTGGATCGAGCTACGGCAGTGGAGGGTCCATCTGTGGAGGAGGAGGAGGCTCTGGAGGCAGCTCTGGTGGGAGAAGAGGGTCGGTTTCTGGAGGCTCTGGAAGCTCAGGTCATGGTGAACCAAGCTATGGAAGTGGAGGCTCCATCTGTGGAGGAGGAGGAGGCTCTAGCTCTGGAGGCAGCTGTGGCAGGAGAGGGTCCATTTCTGGAGGCTCTGGAAGCTCAGGTCATGGCGGATCGAGCTACGGCAGTGGAGGGTCCATCTGTGGAGGCGGAGGAGGCTCTGGAGGAGGCTCTAGCTCTGGAGGGAGCTGTGGCAGGAGAGGGTCCATTTCTGGAGGCTCTGGGAGCTCAGGTCATGGTGGATCGAGCTACGGCAGTGGAGGGTCCATCTGTGGAGGAGGAGGAGGCTCTGGCTCTGGCATAGGAGGAAGTTATGGAGGTGGTGGGTCCATTTCTGGAGGCTCTGGAAGCTCAGGGCATGGTGGATCAAGCTATGGAAGTGGAGGCTCCATCTGTGGAGGAGGAGGAGGCTCTGGAGGAGGCTCTAGCTCTGGAGGCAGCTGTGGCAGGAGAGGGTCCATTTCTGGAGGCTCTGGAAGCTCAGGTCATGGTGGATCAAGCTACGGCGGTGGAGGGTCCATCTGTGGAGGAGGAGGAGGCGGCTCAGGTTCTGGAGGAAGTTATGGAGGCAGTGGGTCTATTTCTGGAGGCTCTGGAAGCTCAGGACATGGTGGGTCGAGCTATGGCAGTGGCGGCTCCATCTGTGGAGGAGGAGGAGGCTCTGGAGGCAGCTCTGGTGGGAGAAGAGGGTCGATTTCTGGAGGCTCTGGAAGCTCAGGTCATGGTGGATCGAGCTATGGCAGTGGTGGCTCCATCTGTGGAGGAGGAGGAGGCTCTGGAGGAGGCTCTAGCTCTGGAGGGAGCTGTGGCAGGAGAGGGTCTATTTCTGGAGGCTCTGGGAGCTCAGGTCATGGTGGATCGAGCTATGGCAGTGGAGGGTCCATCTGTGGAGGAGGAGGAGGAGGAGGAGGAGGAGGCAGCTCTGGTGGGAGAAGGGGGTCCATATCGGGTGAAGGTGGAAACTCAGGTCATGGTGGATCGAGCTATGGCAGTGGTGGCTCCATCTGTGGAGGAGGAGGAAGCTCTGGCTCTGGAGGCAGCTGTGGCAGGAGAGGGTCGATTTCTGGAGGCTCTGGAAGCTCAGGTCATGGTGGATCGAGCTACGGCAGTGGAGGGTCCATCTGTGGAGGAGGAGGAGGAGGAGGAGGCTCTGGAGGCTCTAGCTCTGGTGGGAGAAGAGGGTCCATATCAGGTGAAGGTGGAAGCTCAGGTCATGGTGGATCGAGCTATGGCAGTGGAGGGTCCATCTGTGGAGGAGGAGGAGGCTCTGGAGGCAGCTCTGGTGGGAGAAGAGGGTCGATTTCTGGAGGCTCTGGAAGCTCAGGTCATGGAGGATCGAGCTACGGCAGTGGAGGTTCCATCTGTGGAGGCGGAGGAGGCTCTGGAGGAGGCTCTAGCTCTGGAGGGAGCTGTGGCAGGAGAGGGTCCATTTCTGGAGGCTCTGGGAGCTCAGGTCATGGTGGATCGAGCTACGGCAGTGGAGGGTCCATCTGTGGAGGAGGAGGAGGAGGAGGAGGAGGCTCTGGAGGCAGCTCTGGTGGTAGAAGAGGGTCCATATCGGGTGAAGGTGGAAGCTCAGGTCATGGTGGATCGAGCTATGGCAGTGGTGGCTCCATCTGTGGAGGAGGAGGAGGAAGCTCTAGCTCTGGAGGCAGCTCTGGGTCCATCTGTGGAGGAGGAGGAGGCTCTGGAGGCAGCTCTGGTGGGAGAAGAGGGTCGATTTCTGGAGGCTCTGGAAGCTCAGGTCATGGCGGATCGAGCTACGGCAGTGGAGGGTCCATCTGTGGAGGAGGAGGAGGCTCTAGCTCTGGAGGGAGCTGTGGCAGGAGAGGGTCCATTTCTGGAGGCTCTGGGAGCTCAGGTCATGGTGGATTGAGCTACGGCAGTGGAGGATCAATCTGTGGAGGAGGAGGAGGAGAAGGCGGCTCTGGAGGCAGCTCTGGTGGGAGAAGAGGGTCCATTTCTGGAGGCTCTGGGAGCTCAGGTCATGGTGGATCGAGCTACGGCAGTGGAGGGTCCATCTGTGGAGGAGGAGGAGGCTCTGGAGGCAGCTCTGGTGGGAGAAGAGGGTCGGTTTCTGGAGGCTCTGGAAGCTCAGGTCATGGTGAACCAAGCTATGGAAGTGGAGGCTCCATCTGTGGAGGAGGAGGAGGCTCTAGCTCTGGAGGCAGCTGTGGCAGGAGAGGGTCCATTTCTGGAGGCTCTGGAAGCTCAGGTCATGGCGGATCGAGCTATGGCAGTGGAGGGTCCATCTGTGGAGGAGGAGGAGGCTCTGGAGGAGGCTCTAGCTCTGGAGGGAGCTGTGGCAGGAGAGGGTCCATTTCTGGAGGCTCTGGGAGCTCAGGTCATGGTGGATCGAGCTACGGCAGTGGAGGGTCCATCTGTGGAGGAGGAGGAGGCTCTGGCTCTGGCATAGGAGGAAGTTATGGAGGTGGTGGGTCCATTTCTGGAGGCTCTGGAAGCTCAGGGCATGGTGGATCAAGCTATGGAAGTGGAGGCTCCATCTGTGGAGGAGGAGGAGGCTCTGGAGGAGGCTCTAGCTCTGGAGGCAGCTGTGGCAGGAGAGGGTCCATTTCTGGAGGCTCTGGAAGCTCAGGTCATGGCGGATCGAGCTATGGCAGTGGAGGGTCAATCTGTGGAGGAGGAGGAGGAGGCTCTGGAGGCAGCTCTGGTGGGAGAAGAGGGTCCATATCGGGTGAAGGTGGAAGCTCAGGTCATGGTGGATCAAGCTACGGCAGTGGAGGGTCCATCTGTGGAGGAGGAGGAGGCGGCTCAGGTTCTGGAGGAAGTTATGGAGGCAGTGGGTCTATTTCTGGAGGCTCTGGAAGCTCAGGACATGGTGGGTCGAGCTATGGCAGTGGCGGCTCCATCTGTGGAGGAGGAGGAGGCTCTGGAGGAGGCTCTAGCTCTGGAGGGAGCTGTGGCAGGAGAGGGTCTATTTCTGGAGGCTCTGGGAGCTCAGGTCATGGTGGATCGAGCTACGGCAGTGGAGGGTCCATCTGTGGAGGAGGAGGAGGCTCTGGATCTGGCATAGGAGGAAGTTATGGAGGTGGTGGGTCCATTTCTGGAGGCTCTGGAAGCTCAGGGCATGGTGGATCAAGCTATGGAAGTGGAGGCTCCATCTGTGGAGGAGGAGGAGGCTCTGGAGGAGGCTCTAGCTCTGGAGGCAGCTGTGGCAGGAGAGGGTCCATTTCTGGAGGCTCTGGAAGCTCAGGTCATGGCGGATCGAGCTATGGCAGTGGAGGGTCAATCTGTGGAGGAGGAGGAGGAGGCTCTGGAGGCAGCTCTGGTGGTAGAAGAGGGTCCATATCGGGTGAAGGTGGAAGCTCAGGTCATGGTGGATCAAGCTACGGCGGTGGAGGGTCCATCTGTGGAGGAGGAGGAGGCGGCTCAGGTTCTGGAGGAAGTTATGGAGGCAGTGGGTCTATTTCTGGAGGCTCTGGAAGCTCAGGACATGGTGGGTCGAGCTATGGCAGTGGCGGCTCCATCTGTGGAGGAGGAGGAGGCTCTGGAGGAGGCTCTAGCTCTGGAGGGAGCTGTGGCAGGAGAGGGTCTATTTCTGGAGGCTCTGGGAGCTCAGGTCATGGTGGATCGAGCTATGGCAGTGGAGGGTCCATCTGTGGAGGAGGAGGAGGAGGAGGAGGAGGAGGCAGCTCTGGTGGTAGAAGGGGGTCCATATCGGGTGAAGGTGGAAACTCAGGTCATGGTGGATCGAGCTATGGCAGTGGTGGCTCCATCTGTGGAGGAGGAGGAAGCTCTGGCTCTGGAGGCAGCTGTGGCAGGAGAGGGTCGATTTCTGGAGGCTCTGGAAGCTCAGGTCATGGTGGATCGAGCTATGGCAGCTCTGGGTCCATCTGTGGAGGAGGAGGAGGCTCTGGAGGCAGCTCTGGTGGGAGAAGAGGGTCGATTTCTGGAGGCTCTGGGAGCTCAGGTCATGGTGGATCGAGCTATGGCAGTGGAGGGTCCATCTGTGGAGGAGGAGGAGGCTCTGGCTCTGGCATAGGAGGAAGTTATGGAGGTGGTGGGTCCATTTCTGGAGGCTCTGGAAGCTCAGGGCATGGTGGATCAAGCTATGGAAGTGGAGGCTCCATCTGTGGAGGAGGAGGAGGCTCTGGAGGAGGCTCTAGCTCTGGAGGCAGCTGTGGCAGGAGAGGGTCCATTTCTGGAGGCTCTGGAAGCTCAGGTCATGGCGGATCGAGCTATGGCAGTGGAGGGTCAATCTGTGGAGGAGGAGGAGGAGGCTCTGGAGGCAGCTCTGGTGGGAGAAGAGGGTCCATATCGGGTGAAGGTGGAAGCTCAGGTCATGGTGGATCGAGCTATGGCAGTGGAGGGTCCATCTGTGGAGGAGGAGGAGGATCTAGCTCTGGAGGCAGCTGTGGCAGGAGAGGGTCCATTTCTGGAGGCTCTGGAAGCTCAGGTCATGGCGGATCGAGCTACGGCAGTGGAGGGTCCATCTGTGGAGGAGGAGGAGGAGGAGGAGGCTCTGGAGGCTCTAGCTCTGGTGGGAGAAGAGGGTCCATATCAGGTGAAGGTGGAAGCTCAGGTCATGGTGGATCGAGCTATGGCAGTGGAGGGTCCATCTGTGGAGGAGGAGGAGGCTCTGGAGGCAGCTCTGGTGGGAGAAGAGGGTCGATTTCTGGAGGCTCTGGGAGCTCAGGTCATGGTGGATCGAGCTATGGCAGTGGAGGGTCCATCTGTGGAGGAGGAGGAGGCTCTGGCTCTGGCATAGGAGGAAGTTATGGAGGTGGTGGGTCCATTTCTGGAGGCTCTGGAAGCTCAGGGCATGGTGGATCAAGCTATGGAAGTGGAGGCTCCATCTGTGGAGGAGGAGGAGGCTCTGGAGGAGGCTCTAGCTCTGGAGGCAGCTGTGGCAGGAGAGGGTCCATTTCTGGAGGCTCTGGAAGCTCAGGTCATGGCGGATCGAGCTATGGCAGTGGAGGGTCAATCTGTGGAGGAGGAGGAGGAGGCTCTGGAGGCAGCTCTGGTGGGAGAAGAGGGTCCATATCGGGTGAAGGTGGAAGCTCAGGTCATGGTGGATCGAGCTATGGCAGTGGAGGGTCCATCTGTGGAGGAGGAGGAGGATCTAGCTCTGGAGGCAGCTGTGGCAGGAGAGGGTCCATTTCTGGAGGCTCTGGAAGCTCAGGTCATGGCGGATCGAGCTACGGCAGTGGAGGGTCCATCTGTGGAGTAGGAGGAGGCTCTGGCTCTGGCATAGGAGGAAGTTATGGAGGTGGTGGGTCCATTCCTGGAGGCTCTGGAAGCTCAGGTCATGGAGGATCGAGCTATGGCAGTGGAGGGTCCATCTGTGGAGGAGGAGGAGTCTATGGAGGAGGCTCTAGCTCTGGAGGCAACTATGGTAGGAGAGGCTCCATGTCTGGAGGTTGTGGTAGCTCAGGATATGGTTCCTGTACATCTGCTGGTGGGGAAGGTTTTCATTGTGAGGTGTCCACCTCTGGGGATTCCTTCAGTTCTGTCCATGAAGGGTATAGCTCTAGTGCTCTGGGGTCAAGGTCTGGGGACCTTTCTCATTCTGGCCGAATTGGGTCTGGCTTTGGACATAGGAGCAGCTTCGGGGAGGAGGAATATCAGTGATGCATTTCAGGTTGTGGAGGACTTGAATGGTTTGGTCCTGAGGATGGGGCTGGGAATTGGACTGATGGAGGGTGGCCTGCTCGCGGGGGGAGGAGATGCTTGTCTGCCTGGGGATGTAGTCAGGGACCCAGCCTTCTTCCAGAGAACCCTACCACAATAACATCTGCATGCAAAAATCTGCAAGGGCATTGCCTTTGTTTTGGAGGCCCAGCCCCCTGTCACCGCTCATCTGCCCACATCACCTGCAACCCTGGGCGCTCTTCTGCCTGCACCGAGTGCTGTAACCTGCTCACCACGGGCTCACCTCTGTTTTATGTCTGTATTGTGATGTTTGCTATTGTTTCCGTAGACTTTCTTTGTATTGCTCTGAGCCCTTCCACTGAGGCCGTTTGGGACCTTTTTCTTTGGGAACTAAAAGCTTGAAACCCTCCTTGGTGTGTGTGTGTTTGTGTTGGTCTATTCGGGGCACACCCTGACGTGCACGAGAGGTGCAAACCTGGGGGTACAAACCCGTAGGAAATCTCACCTTCTGGCACGGCTGAGGACCTCGTTGTCCCCATGCCTTCTAAATATTGCCCTCTACAGGTGCCAGCCAGCTCCTGCTAGCGGGGAGCGTTGGACTGGGCGCAGGAGCACCACCACGGCCGGGTGGGGATGCTCAGGGTGCGCTCGATGCCACCACCTGGTGGGAGAAAGGAGCTGGGCCAGAGCTGTGCAGAGATGGGCCCCGGGCGCCATCCTGGGCGGTGGAGCTTGGGGCTGCAGCCCTCTGCCGTGCAGAGGTGGCAGGAACAAAACGTTCATTCCCTTGCTTTACTTTGGCAAAAAGCTGTGACGCTGGGCACGGCACCATTGTAGCACCATGAGAATTATGGGCCTCCTGTTCTCGCTGCTGGGCCTCTTTCCAAAATTCCTGGCGGTTAGAGGATTGACAAGCTGTGATTGCCCTGGTCGCTGTTCCCCTTGCTGCTTCCTCAGTGCTCACAAACACATACGGCCACCTCTGTTCAGGGGCACACAGAGCGCCACCAACCAGAAGGAAGTGGGCAGATCTGGTGGGTTTTAAGCCCAGAGTGCACCCACAAGCAGATGGTGTGCACACGTGCTGCCTCTGGTGGCATCCCTTGTCCTCTGGGGAGCTGGGGCCATCGGGGACACCAGGACTGTGTGTGTGTGTGGGGGGGGGGGGGGGGGGAGGCTGGTCCGGACAGAGGAACTTTTTGCTACATCTGGGAGCACACAAAAACCTGAGTTTGTGAGTTTTGCTCATCAAAGCATGTGCAGGAGAAGAAAACTTTCCAAAGCAGGAGCTGTAACCCTGTAGGCTCCAAACCCTGTAGGCTCCTCGAGGGAGCAGGACCCAGTGCTCACCCTGCCTCTCTGGAAGGCTCAGCCTCTCTTCACTGGGTGGAGTGGGTGAGCTCGCCACCTGCGTGGTGCGGGAGGACACGGGTGTCCCAATGCCCACCCCTGGGTGCAGCAATGGTCTTCAGT
Organism: Anas platyrhynchos; assembly: GCF_047663525.1. Classification (NCBI taxonomy): domain Eukaryota; kingdom Metazoa; phylum Chordata; class Aves; order Anseriformes; family Anatidae; genus Anas; species Anas platyrhynchos. The sequence continues at coordinate 446,673 of NC_092622.1, forward strand.
GGGAGGCCGGGGAGGGCCGGGCTGGAAGCACAAAATGGGTGCAGAGCAGCCGGTGCAGCTCCGGGCCAAGTGTCCTCCTCGTGGGCTCCGATCCTGCTCTTCCAGCTGGGGCTGCCACGGACTCTGCCTGCATTTAAGCGGGCGGTGAGGCACCCAGGGCTTCAATCACTGTTGCTCCTCGGAGTGTGGGTGTAATTGATAGTGCTGTCAAGAACCTGCAATTAAGCCGGTTGTCTTTCCAGCTACTGCATACCATCGATTGTCTCCCTTGCTGGGCTAAGGGCAAACTGTTCCAGCGCAGAGCATTTGCAAATAATGAGGTACGAGAAAACCTTGGGCACCAGCCGCTCCAGGAGCCGGAATACCAGCAAGGTTTCTGGTAACCCGTTTTGCTTTTCATCAGCCTTCTTGCGAAAGGTGGTGAAAAAGCCCTCCCATGAAATGAGGAAGTGAGAAAAATAATTTAAAAAATCCCTGCAAAGCCCAGAGAAGAAATGAGCAATTGAAATGCTTTTTTTTTTTTTTTTTTCCTTCTCCAATTGAAGCATATAAACATTTAATTGACAAAAAAAAAAAAAAAAAAAAAAAAAAAGCCAACTAAAGCCAACTAAAAGTTACGGATTAAGATGGCATAATAGCAGGGGAAAACCTTTCATTTCAAGCCCTCTGAAATGAAACCATTTGCCTTTCTGTTTTGAAAGAGGCTTTGGAAAGAAGCCACCAGGACAGAGATGTAATCCTGGCCCCACCTCTGAGGCATTGTGAGGCTCTCAGCAAATATATTAAACGTATCAGCCTTTTCTTCCCCAGCTGTCAAGCAACTCTAATAAATCATTTTTATTTGCCTTGAGGTATCCCGAGAGTTTTAATTACAAGCTCAGGTATAAAGGATAGTAACAGAGAGCAGCCATACAGCGGCCCTATTAATAAGGTACATGTTTTTACCTGGTACTGGTTGCTGGTGCATTCATAGTCTTCCCACCAGGGCTAAGCCTGCCGCTGTTCCCAATTAAATGGTTAACGAGCATCCAGGTAACAGCTTTGTGGCTAAGTCTCCTATCTAGGGTATTTGTCATCTTCAAGAAAGTCTCATTTTTTTGGTGTCTTTTATAAAATCTGGGCTAAAAACTTAATGAGATGTTAGAACTGCTCTAATTTATGCTTCCAAAAGCTGGTCATCTAAGCCTGAGCTTGTCAGCTTAGACTTTTGTTGGAGTTGACGAAGAAGAGAGAGGCTGCTAGTGAGCAGCCTCAGCACAGGGATGGTGTCCGGAGGGCTGTTTGTAAAAATAAATATTTCACCCTTCTGTACCAATTGGTGCGTCTCATCCTCTGTGTTTCCCAGCTTCCAGGTGTGGGGCTGCCTGTGGCTGGTGGACACGTGCTGTCTTTGCTTTTGGGTGAGATGCCTCGGAGACTCCCAAGGGAGTGACTGGGGAAAGAATAGATAATGCAAGGATCAGTTTTAATTTGCTGTTCAGCAGAACATTCCTCTACAGAGTTTCTTGGACAGAGTGGGAGATACTCTTAAGGGTATGTCCTTCTTGCTAAGCTGTAATTAATGGAAGGAAGGAGGACAAGCTGAAAAAAGAATCCTTACAAAACCCAGCACACGGTGTCCTCCAAGCTTGGAATGCAAGCAAAGCAATTCAAAAGCAGCACAATTCCACAGGATTTCACAAATGTTCAGTGTTATGCATTGTTTTGCATATTTAAACCTACAAATTGCTGCCAGGCAAGGCAAACCCCATGAAAACCCCAAATTATTCATCTGCATCAACCAAGCCCCAATTCTGGGATGCGTATAAAGGAGGCGCTCAGGGGTGTCAGAGCAGAGGGGCCCCTTTTTGAGCTGCTCTCCTCCAGCAGCCCCACATCCCTGATCCTCTCCCCCACCACGTCTGCCAGCATGAGCCAGCAGCTGTCAGCAGGGAGGTGTCTTCATGGGAGGAATTTCTCAGCATCTTCTGCTGTGAGTGGCGTGAGCTGCTGTCGGAGCAGCACCTTCCCCTCTGCTGCACCACCAGGAAGAGGGCACAGAGCCTGGAGCAGCCAAAGCCTTCGTGATGTTGGGGGCTGGAAATGGATTTCTGCTGGCCACTGCCTGGCACAGGCAGGCTGTGGAGGGTGGGGGCGCAGGGGTGTCCACGCCTGTAGTGGAAGGGGGGGTCAGGGGAGTGCCTTCATCTGCAGAAGTGAAGGTATTCGTGCGGTGCACGTCAACGAGAGCCTGCTGCAGCCTCTTGATGTGAAGATTGACCCTGAAATGCAGCACATCCGAAGACAGGAGCAAGAGCAGCTGAAGAGTCTCAACAACCAGTTTGCCTGCTTGATTGACAAGGTGAGAGCTGAGGCGAGATTAAAGGAATGATGGGCTTTAAGTATAAAGGAACCCTTTTTTGTGCTCAGGTCTTTGATTCCTCTCCTTTTCCTGTCCCATTACATGGCCCTGATGCTGGTTTTAGCATGCATGGCTCCAGCACCATGAGATGCAAGTGCAGATCTAGCTGATAATGTTATTTTAACCTGATTATTTACGTGTTGACAAGCTGCAGCTGTATGCATTATTAGTAGCTGAAGCGAGCTGTTCTTCCAACGTACCTTGCTGCGCTTCTGCACTCTTGCCCTCTCTGCACAGATAGACCTTGTAAAGTTGTGTTGTCAACAGCCAAAGGATGATTTCTGCTACCAGCCAGTTGGCCTACAAAGGTGTTTAAATACCCCATAACCACAAAGTCTGTGGGGCTTCCTTGGAGACTGGGAGAGCAGCACACCCCGTTTGCTCTTGGATTCTTGGGTTATGAAGGTTGCAATGCTCCCCTTTTGCCCTCTCGTCCCCTTCGAACCATAATGAGCCCCTGGAGCATTAACTCGGAAGAGAAGTCCCCTTGTTCCCCCCACCTTCATCTGGTCCCTTTTTGATGCACCAAAGCGTGTGCCCAACGAGGGTGGCTTTGCCTTCTGAATGCAGGTGCAGCATCTGGAGCAGCAGAACAGGCTGCTGGCCACCAAATGGAACCTCCTCCAAAAGCAGGTCCTGCCATCACAGAAGAACTTCAGGCAGGTCTTTGACAACTTCATCTGCAGCCTGCAGAGGCGGCTGGACTCGCTGCTGCATGAGAGGGAGAGGATGGAGCCTGAGCTGAACAACACAGAGAAGCTGGTTGAAGAGTTCAAATGCAAGTAAGTTCATGGGGCAGGGAGCTAGACAGATTTTTCTAATGGACTTCTATACATATCGACAGACTTCTCTCTAACAAAAGGCTGAGGTCCAAAGGCACCCTGAGCCCTAAATACCCAGGATGCTGGAAGGTCTCCAGCATCAGCATGACCCAGCAACCAGTCCCTTCTCTTCCCCAACAGATACGAGCAGGAAGCCAGCAGACGCACAGCTGCTGAGAACGAGTTCGTGTTACTGAAGAAGGTAAGGAATTGGGATGAATGGAAGTGTTGGATTCAGACATCCAAAAAGTTTCCTCTGTTTTGCCATAATATTTTGAGAATATTGTAAGTCATTGGACAATTATGGACTCAGAAAAATATGCTGCAGAGTATTGCCAGGGAGCATAAGAACTCAGCAATATTGCATAAGCCTCTGGCACTCCTCAGAGGTGAACAACTACATCTCCTAAACAAAATTTCCTATACTAAAAACTCAGTAAAGTTACTTAGGTCTCCACGTAGCCAACATTTTGACTTCAAAATGTCTGGGAACTCTTTTAGGATGCGGACTGTGTCTATCTGACCAAGGCAAAGCTGGAAGCAAAGCTGGAAACCCTAAGGCAGGAGACAGAGTTCCTGAAGTGTGTGTCGGCTCGGGTATGGATGCTCCTCTCCCATTCTTGTTGATGGCAGCTATTCTTACCAGCCACACCTTGTTTACACTGATTTAGTCCCAGTTAAACCAATCCATCAGGGTCCCTATGAGAGGCAGCGGGAATAAAGAAGATCTCCAAAAGCCCCAAACCCTCAAGCTGCATGCATGACCAACTCTAGCCACAACTCACGGGCTGTGGCTCCAGACAAACTCTCAGGGGTGGTGTTACGGCCACTGGGCTGCGAGATAGGAAACCCAGTGCTGACAGCCACTTCATACGGCTTCTAGGAAATTGCTGAGCTGGAGACAAGCCTCTGTGATACCTCCGTTGTTGTGAAAATGGACAACAGCCGAGGCCTGGACATGGAGGGCATCCTCAGGAGCGTTGAGTGCTGGTATGAGGATGCAGCTCAGAAAAGCAAGACAGAGTTGGATGCGTTGTACAGAACTAGGGTAAGTTGCAGCAAACAGTAACATGTCCTTCATGTAGCTGTCAGAAGGCAGCAGTTCAGAGGCAAGGACTTCTTTCATTCTGTCTTGACTACGTAACTTATGGACCTAGTTTTCTGTTCTGCTAAACTTGGCGGAGTCTCCAAGTCAGGAGAACATCCCCAAAGCAATAGCATGAGGACTTTTCTAAAGTTAGTCTACTTTACTTTGGAAACAGAGGCAAGGCTCCTCTGCTGCCTATGCTACCAGTATTGATTGCCAGCTCTCTTTTGTCTTTCTGTCAGTACCAAGAGCTTGAGGAGGCAAAGAGGAGTCATTGCAGTCAACTCAAGTCCCACCAGCAACACATTGAAGAGCTGAGTTTTGCGATCCAGAGGTGGCAGTGTGACCTTGAAAACATGAAGAAGCAGGTATCGTGGGCCATATTTACTCACTGAATCTCCTAGGTGGGATATAGCAAGTCTGGTTTTCTACATCTCTTGCATTTATTTTGTCTTTGCTGAAGAGCAGTGCCTCACACTGGTCCCACTACTCTAGAGAAGATCTTAGCCCTGTGGAGCAGGGAAAAAGGGTAATCTGCTGTGCTGCCCTGTTTTCTGCTGGATCATTTTGATTATTGAAAAAAAAAAATCGCCATATTAGATCATTGGATTTACTACAGCACACAGACAATTGCTCCAGCAAGAATTCTGGCAGGAGGCAATGCTTCTGACACAGGTTCAAAGCATCCAGTAAGTAGGGTAGAATTATGAGTCACCAGTAATTCACCACCCATTGGAACTAGTATAATTTTCAGACCATCTGATTCATTATATATTTTATAACGGGAAGTAATGGAAAACCATAATTATCAGTTCCAATTAGAGCTATTAGAAGTATTAGTATCCTCAAAACAAAGCTTAACACAGCCTCACAGTACAGAGATCTATTCTGTAGTGTTTCAGAACTGAGATTTGATTTTGGAAATATTTGCCTTCCCTAAAAGCAACATCGATACTTCATTTCAAAAGAAGACAGAATTTCTCTTTTATACGAAAATATGGAAGACATTGGGCAGGGAAAGTGAGGAATTCTGTGCCTCCGATACAGGTGTTCTCTCTGCAAACATCAGTTAAGGATACTGAGCAGCGTGGGGACTGTGCCCTGAAGGATGCGCAGAAGAAGCACACGGAGCTGCAGAATGCCCTCCAGAAGGCCAAGGACGAGCTGGCTTGCATGCTGCGGGGTTATCAGGAGCTGCTGAACGTCAAGCTGGCCCTGGACATTGAGATTGCAACCTATAAGACTTTACTGGAGGGTGAAGAGAGCAGGTGGGTACCTCTGCAACAGTGTGCGTGCAGTGCTCAGTTTCGGGACACTTCAGCAGAGACACGGAGACTGGAAAATGCTAGAAATGCTAGTTATATGACAGATACCCTTCTGACTTTCTTCCCCTTCAGGATACGCATCTGGAGCCCCATGAGAGTATGTAAGTAAGCTCGAGGTTTTCTGTTTTCCTTATGACATTAAAAAAGCCAGTGCTGGTTTGCAGCGGGGTGCAGAAAGGCTGCACTATCCCCATGGGAAGCGCTCCCCGAGTGATTCAGCCTGTGTTTTCCCATAACAGCTATCACCACACCTTGCAACAGATCCTCTGGCTCCAAAGCCAGCCCGGGCTGTGGACCTGGTTTGCAGTGCAGAAGACACGGGTCCTTCTGTGGTGCTGGGAGAGCATCCCAGCCGGGAGATGCTGCAGCTCGCCATGGGGGGTTCACCTCGAGAAGCGCCGCCAGCTCTGCAGGGAGGTGCTGGGTCTCTGGTGCTCCCAGCTGTGGCTGCTTCCCCAGGAGTAGCTCTGGATGTGGGGGCCATTCGTGCCAGAGCTCGGCCCCCATGGGTGCCGATGGGCTCTGCAAAGGGGCTGGCAGGCGGTCTGGGGAGAGCTGCGGAGCTGTGCAGAGCTCAGGAAACCCGGCTTGCTCACAGGTGGTGCACTGGCCACAGAAGGGGATCCCAGTTGGGCCTCTGTGCCCCAGGAATACCTGCATCTGAGCACCTGCTCTGCTAGGCAGGATAAGCAGGAGGCAAGAGCTAAAGCAGAAAAACATAGCCCTGTTCCACCTGCAGCAGCAAAATGTCCCCCACCCCACCTTACACGAGGGGAAGAGGCATCCTGGGTAGAAGAACATTAGGAAACCACATCAGAGGAACTCCACCAGGATCGCATCAAAAAATAGATGCTTAACACATATGCTTCTTGCTTAATGCTGCTTCTTTAAAGGTCTGGAGGTTGGATTGGGGCACTTGTCATGTTATCACTCAATTCCCACTTCCCACCAGCCTTATCTTCCCTTTTTTTTCCTGATTAAGCCTTCGCTTTCTATGAAACAAGTTGAGATATTTAATTCAAAACCTTTCCCTAAATTGCCTCTGGAAGTTTTCCTGGAAATGAGCCTGTGGGACTCTCCATTTCATCAAAGTCTGCCCGATGTAATTTTAGACGAGTTGGCGGAGTTGTGCTGGTGGCGCAGGGTCACGGAGGGGAGGGGCAGGACTCCAGGGGCTCTTTGTTCGCTGTCTTGGAGCTGATGGGTCATCCATATGCAGGCAGGCAAGTCATAAAGGAAATCTCAATTAAAAAAAAAAAAGATACATTTCACCTTCTGTAGTCAGCAAAGAGTAATTGCATTGCTTGTGCTTCTATTAGCTTCCTTCCTTAGCGTCCTGACAGGCGGTCTGTGCTTTGACATCCGCATGAATTACAGCACCCTCGCTTCTACCTTGGTGACTACAGAGCTCTGCTTTTTTTTTTTTTTTTTTTTTTTTCCCCCAAATAAAGTGCATGGAGACGAATGTTTTGTTGCTTGGGTTTTAGCATTTCCCAAGACTACAGAAAAGCCCAGTTCAGGCGTATCTGTTGATTAGAAGCCTTAACAGCTAAGCCGAGGTAGCAGGGTTGTCCAGTGAGTGTTGTGCAGCACCGACTTTGCTTGGAGTAAATTACACAAGCCTTTTAAAGTCAGGTTATTTATGCCAATTTGCAGTAAATTTGGCTCCTTCCCAATGCTATTCAATGGGTGTTACAAGATTCACAGAGACCTCATCTCAGTTGCTTTGCATTTTTATAGCGTGTCTACTACAGAGGTGTGATGATAAAACACATTTTATAGCTGTTCAAAAGCTTCTGCAATAGGGTCATTATAGAAAAGAACTCAGGAATATGCTTGGTTGCTTTTTTTTTTTCAGCATCATTTTGAAAATCCTATGACTACCAGTTTAGGATTTCAAAACTGATCAGAGGGAGACATTTTGTTGTTCGCTTGAGCAGATTAAAAAAGAAGCCAACAAATTGGTGCCATAAACCAACCACAAAGGACTAAACTGTTTTGCGATTGAACTGATGAAAGCTAACTAGCAGAGCAAAGAAATGAACCATGTAGGTGCCAGCCAGGCAGATACGTGTTTTACAAAAGGGGGAATCCAGAGGGAAGGTCTTTTCTATCGGAAGCAATTATCGTGATTCAGAACTGGAAGAGCTTTCTCTCCCTCCGTAATTCCTGTGTGATAAGATGCCCTTTCCCAATCATATACAAAGAGAACAATCAGGAATACAAAAGAAAACAGTCATGATCTTTAATGAAGAAAACCACAGGAAAGATTTGACAACAAAAGAAAATGGAGCAGTTGTAAATATTCATGAAGAGGGGTTTAAGTATCTCAAAAAGGTTATGGTGTTTCCACTGAAAACAGGTGGTTCTGTCACAAGAGAAGAATAAGAGAGGTGACACAGAATTAGTGTTGCTGTCTCACCTCCAGCCTCCCCCCTCACCATTTCAAGGCTCTGATCTGATAAGTTAATTTAGGAAGTGCTTTTCTTTAAAGCTGTGACCAGCCTCTCTGAACATCAGTGCTTCATGAATCAGCCGGGCGCTTCATCAGGAATTCAGCAGCACATCACAAAGCTACATGAATCAAGTCAAACAAGGGCTTGGGCATTAGTGCCTTAGCATAACAAAAGGCAGAGGTATCTCCTGCCACCTGAACATGCTTCCCAGGAGGACCTGGCCCAGCCTCTGTGGGCAATTCTTCCTCTGCAGGGCTCACAGAATCCCTCCTGCCCAAGCAAACAGCTTCAGTGGTAAGGGAGAAGAGTTCCTCCAGCTTTACAGGGAGGCTGCCGTAGCCTAGTAATAGCCGCAATGTTTTCCTTTCCTTTTCTGATCTTATTGCTTTAACAGGCAGTGTGATTCCACCCCATTCAAGGGCCTGGGTTCCCATACATCCCACACTTATTTCCACTGTGCAGTTCTGTGGGAGGAAGACATCAGCGTGGAAAAAGATCAAACCAATCCTTTGCTTTGTTGGGAGCCTCAGATTTACAGGTGCTAATCACCACGCGGAGATATGACATACGTGTACAGCAGGAACCGAGCAGATCTAGAGAGCGTGTGATGTTGTGTACTCTCATTAAGACTTCAAAGGTGCTGAAGAAATTCGGCGCCCAAAGGGTGGGACTAATTTTGCCTAACTTTAACCATCCAGAAGTTGGGCGCCTGGTCTGGTTGTCTGGTTGTCTAGACTGCCTCTGGTAGTCAATAAAGAGCGAGGCAAGTGCCTCCAGAGGCTGCTTCCTCCCACCTATCCTAGCTGCCTATTTTAGGATGTGATGAATCACCGTCTGGAGATGCCTATCTCCTTACATTAGCCATAGAGGGAGTCTCAAAGATGAAATTAGAATACACGGCCAGTTTGATGGCTGAAGTTGGGAGGGAGGCAAATCCAGGCCCAGTGTTTGATGAATTTTATGAGGAACATCCTTTGAAAATCCCAGCCTCGACTTCTGACATAGAGTAGACAGAGGCTAATGAGAGGAAAAAATACATTACCACACTGAATTCTCATGGATGACCTTGGCTTTAGGATACAAGAGGATGAGGATGCACTAACCAAATCAATTCTTTAACACCTTGTGAATGTCATGGACAAGAGTCTATATAGTCCATGAAGCTGTGCGTGTGTAAAAATGCATATTACAACCCAATCTTATGCCTATCAAACGCTGTTATTGCCATTGTCCTATCTGAATGCAAGGAGTTTTCTATGGCTGTCTATAATTACAGAGATGGAGCATGGTTCTTTGAGACTATCGCATAAAATATATTTTAAGAGCTAGTTGAGATTCATCTCCAGAGGCAACAAACAAATTAGTGAACTTCACATGTTCTCATAATGAATTCCATTTTCAGCAGCACATACAGGGAGAAGAATGCTGACAAAGGGAGAGATTGCTAGTCGTTAAAATGATTCATTCAACCCCTCATCAAAATATTTTTCTTCTTTCCTTCCTCTGTCCCCCCTTCTCCCTCAAAAAAGAAGTAAGTATGATGAATTACCTTTTCTTAAAAAATGCAATTTTTGCTTCTCCCATTTCTCATGTCTTTACTCACAACAAGTTGTTGGTTCCTGAGATCTTACATGTCAATAGATGAAACATTCGGTGCTCCTTGGAAAGACCTAGAAGACATTAAGTGAACCTCCTGCAATGCTGCCTTCTCAGCGTGGCTCATGAGCAACAGCAGGAGTTTGGCCAACACCAACATTTTTCTCAATACTGGACAAATCTCTTACCTTGCGTGAAGCCGGCAGCACTGGTGAGAAGTTTTGGAAGTGGGGCTGATGCAGCGCAGTTGGTTTGCAGACGTCTAATTGCAGTCTGTGATAAGTTCCAGGTGTCCCTCACGCAGCCGACGTGTATAATGGGGTGCAGAAAGGGAGCGGCAGCACGGCAGCTCCCAGCCCGACTTCTGATTCAGGACGCAGCCTTGCCATGTAGAATGCGTGGCAGCTCTAGCTGAGTGAGAGAGCTGAAACAATTGCCTTTTGTACTGTTTTTTGGATTCAAATGTGCATTTCACTTCCGATCAACCTTTGTTTAGAATTTAAAAGATTGTAGAAGTTACAAGCTTTAGCTTGAAGTCTCCCGTATTTGCCAGCGGTATGTTTTAACTGATATTGCCAATTGTGCTGGCAACCCAGCATGAACAGTGAGCCTAAAATATTACAGACAAAGGTGTAATCTGAAAGTCATGCTATAAACATGTTGAATTATTCCAGTTGTATAAGGCAAGAGCATCAGTTTACGCAACTAATTTATACCACCAGACCCTCAAACTCATGTAAGTTGCAATTACGCCTTCAATTAATAGCCTCGTGAATCTCAGCGTTGTAGTCACGTCTTATGGCTTTCTGAGTTTCGATGCGTGTATCCTTTTCAGAGAGCTTGATATTAGAAGGCTTAACATTTTAAGGAGGTTTAGCGTTGGTTTTGTGATTTGCAATGAAAATGCCTTCAGAGGGGGGTTAAAGAGGGTGAGGGAACATGGCTACTGGCTGCCTCCAGATACCCTCACATCTATAGGCAGCAGCAGCCTTCTCGGAGCTCAGATCCCCTTTGGTGAGGAAGGGCTGAGGGCTATCAGTTGTGTGCACGGTAATGTCTTGTCTCCCAAGGGCTTTATCCCCAAAGAGCTGGAAAAGCCCGGTTGCTCTGACTTTCTGAGGTTCAGTTTGTTGAAGAGCCAGAGATGGTTGTTTCAGTGTCTCACCTCCCTGGGCTGGTGATTAGGAGAGAGGGATTCTCTGGCCAATGTGAGTCAAAGCCATCTCAGGTGTCCGTCTAATCTACTCATTAAGGCTTCCTCTGTTGATGGAGAAAGACCAATGCCTGTGGAGAGTGAATCACCCCAGTTCCCCCAGACACCGGCCCAGGGGCTGTTGTCTCTCTCTGAGTGCATCCCTATTGAGTCAAGGACGTGCCTGGCAAAGTCACCCATCCTTCAGCTGTTGCTTCTTGAATGTGGTGGATCTCACCAGCCTGAAACACGCAGCCAATCATTTTTTGCTACCTGCAGGTACTGCCAGAAGATGAAGCAAAAGGTCTCTGACGTCCAGATGGGTAGGAACTTCCACATAGCGAGGGACAAAGATTTAACTGTGTCAAATGGACCTCGGGTTAAGAATTTTCAGCACTGCTTGAGTGAAAAACATCACTGGGATGTCACAGGACATAAATCTAGTGGCCAATGGAAAGGTGCCTCATTTTCTGGATGAATTTGCTCTGTTTTGGTGGTGTTTTGTGGTGGTAAGTGAAGGTTGGTGTGAAATGCTGTAAGGGAAGTGGTTTTTTTTTTGGTGGGGGGGGGCACTCTGAGTCGTTGCATATGAATCCAAACCCATAACTCAGTAAATTTACCAGTGTTTCAGGCATCATAACATAACTTCCACTGGTTTTTTTTTTTTTTCATGGCTGATTTCTTTTTTGTTGTTATTACTTTTCCGCACCCAAAATGAGCCTGGTGAGAGAAAAAAGGAGAGATTGTGAAATTAACCCCACAAAGTGCAAGTCTGCAAAATATGCCATCATACACAAAACCCCATGAGACACAAAACCCCAAACGACACACTGCAAACAAATCACAAAGAGTTTCTTCAAAAATGTTTGCTAAACTATAATTAGCGTAAGTTAGGGGAGCACTTCAAACCGTAATGTATTCTAAGCCAACTTGCAAACAGAGCACTTTTAGATTCCTTTTTATTTCCTCAGTAGTTAGTATTTGCTGGGCTGTTTTGCATTTTGAGGAGCATTCATTGCTGCCAGGCAAACCAAACCCTTAAGCGCTTTAAATTAATGTCCTGATCCTATCAAGGCCAGCTTCCCAAATATATATAAGGGGTAGCGTCAAGGTGTCACTGCAGCGGGATCTCCGTTCCTCTCCTGCAGCAGAGCTTCCCCCGAACCTCCACATTCCACCTCCACGGGAGCCGCGATGAGCAGACAGGCGCCCACGGTGAGGTCCGTGCTGGGACGGAGAGGTTTCAGCTCAGCCTCGGAGATCTGCGGCCGAAGCTTCGCCGCCTCCGCCTGCCAACCTGCCCGCTGCGGGGCTGGCGCCTACAGCAGCAGGAGCGTCTGCAACCTGGGTGGAAGCAGGAGAATTTCCTACGTGAATGGGGTCTGTGGTACTGGATGTTTCGGAGACTTCGGCTTCGGAGGTGTAGGCTACGGTGGTGTCGGAGGAAGGGTCGGCCTTTGTGGCCCCAGGGGATACAGCATCATCAGAGGCTACCCTGATCGCAAGGCTGACGGCATCCAAGGAATCTGCATCGACGAGCGGCTCCTGAAGCCCCTCTGCGTTGGGGTCGACCCACTGGAGCACGAAATACGCTGCCAGGAGAAGGAGCAGATAAAGACCCTCAACACCCAGTTTGCCTGCTTCATCGACAAGGTGAGTGCAAGGCTGCTCCCTACCCACGTTTCTCAGTGGAAAAACAAGGGGAAACAACCCAAACCCTCCCCAAAACATCAGTCTTGCCTGTACCCTGTGCTACGGAGCTGGGTCCCTGCAAGGGTCCAGATCCCACCGAGCTGTGTTTGTTCAGACCAGGATCTCCACTGCTGGAGAAAGGCTCACTTCAGCCTGAGTATTTGCTGGGGTCAGTCCCATCTGTGGCAGCACCGGACTTCCTGAAGTTGTCCCCTCTCTGGATGGCCTCAGTCCAAGGCTGATTTCTTGTTGCAGCCTTGTTCTGTCTCAGAAGTTAGAGCTCAGACGGGCTCATCTTTCTGTCCTGTGTTAGACTCTCTTTTCCCCTTTGTCTTTACGTGGAGTGGCTGTTCCAAAACTGTTCCTGAAGGCAGAGAAAGCTGATCTCAATTCAGGCACCCAAATGTTAGATGTTTAAGGCTGAGCTGCCATGGTAGGATCCCTCTGTAGGGAAGAGACAAACAGGTCCCTCCAGCTGGGGACGTTGTCTCATCCTACAGCACATCAGAGGCAGCTTCTGGAGGAGCTTCATTTGCAGTCATCAGTGAGAAATGGAGTTAGCAGAGATTCAGACATGTGACTTCTAGATTCCTAAATAGGGGCTGGATTTCATGATAATTTCATGAATATTATGGCATATTGCCCCACGCTTTCCTAAGGTCCTATTCATACGCCTGCAGGACCAGCTCTGGTTTCAAAGTCGGGGCAGACAGTTAAATCAGGTGTGGGTTATTGCCTTCCCTTCTTTCTTTGAAGAACTGCTGCTTTTTGGCCCTCAGGTCCGCTTCCTGGAGCAGCAGAACAAGGTGCTGGAGACCAAATGGGGCCTCCTGCAGCAGTACGTGCTACCGAAGAAAGGGAAGAACCTCGAGCTGTACTTTGAGAACTACATCTGCGACCTGCGGAAGCGCCTGGACTGCTTGCTGTGCGAAAAGCAAAAGCTGGGCAGCGAAGAGTGTGCCACGAGCCAGCTGGTGGAGGAGTTCAAGTGCAAGTAAGGGCCCTCGGGTCTCCTGCTGCTGCTGGCACTGCTCTCCTGCAGGCAACCGCTCCCAGCCCAGTGGCGCAGCCCCTTCGGGGACGGCGCATTCTTCTGCCTCGCTTGCAGGCTCTTTGCATTGGTAATATCATGACGAGGCTTCTAATCTCTGGTTGGCCTAATGCTTGGTTTCCAGACACTGCTCTTCCAGCGCCTGATGAGAGTCTCTGGGCAAGTGAAGGCTGTTATTGCTCGTGGTGGCTGCTGTCTGTGTTTGAGTGTTGCTTGCCTCAGCCTTTTTCTTCTCCTTTTCCAACAGATATGAAGAGGAAATCAACAGGCGTACAACTGTAGAGAACGAGTTTGTAGCACTGAAAAAGGTGAGAAGCACAGAATAAATGGGTTGTTATACCTCTAACGAGCTTATTTGGTGTAAAGCTTGGCTGAAATAATGCACTGCTAGCAAACGCCTGGCAGAAGCGAGCAGGAAGAGGGAGGCCTGTAAAGAAGCACAGTCAGAAACAGAGACAATGGGAGTAGAAAGCAAGAATAATATACCCTCAAAGTCCACATCATCAGCACTACTACAATAGTTTTCTTAGCCCAAACACGTTCTTAAATTGTCATGGGAGGGTGTATTCGTGGAAGGGGTCAGAGTGGGAGAGGCTGCACTGGCACACTTGATGTTAAAGAGGCTGGTTATTTCCTGATGGTCTCTTTACATCCTTTATACTTGGACATCAGAAAAGGAGAAATCATTTGAACAATATTAAAAAATTATGTTTATGCACTCATTAGTCAATTCTGAGTTTGTAGCTAAGTCCTAAGTAATAAATAAACTAATCCCTGTAAGTCATGTTGGAATGGCTTTGTTTTCCTTGAGGAGACAGTGGGGCATCTTGACTCATCCTCTCACACCTTTCTGCTCTTGAGATCTTGTTGAAACATGCATCTCTTTTATTGGCGCTGCCTCTGTCTTCTCTGAGCTTCCCCAATGTTTCAGCGAGATTGGGCTGGAGTGCATCTCATCTCTTTCAGGACGCAGACTGTATCTTCTTGAACAAGGAAGAGCTGGAGGTGAAGGTGGATCTGCTAAGAAGGCAGCTGGAGCTGCTGAAATGTGTGTTTGAGGAGGTGAGTTCCTCTGGTTTGTCCCCAGAGCCAGTGCTGCCTCACCCTTTGGGTGCCCCCAACTTCTACAGCTCCCAGTCCCTCTTGGACTGCTCTCATCCCAACCCCTGAATACTTGAAAGCACAGAACTACAAGGTCAATGTAATATTAGCATGATTGTGTTGGAGGTAGGGTGGTTCCCCCTCTCTTAATGCAGCTCCAGGTATGAATTGGCTGTCCTAACTCTACCCCTGAGAAAAGAGATGTGTCTGTCTCGTTACTCCGGATTGCAGCTGGCTGATTAGAGCTCAAGAAACTCCCAGCTTAATCCTGTCATTAACATCACTAAAGCAGCCGAAGATGACAGGATACCAGGGGTTAAGTCACCCGCATTCCTTGCCCTTGATGTGGACAGAATTACTGCAGGTCAGCACGTAGGTCAGCAGCTGACGTGCTCATCCAGCAGGGAGGATTTTCTGCTGAGCCAGCCAGAGGGACATTTCTTGACTCGTGCCCGTAGCTGGGCAGTGTGGCTCTTTGTTCCAGCCCTCCCTCCCTCCCTCCAAAGTCTGAGTACTGCCAACAGCTAACATTGCTAACAGCTGCCATTCCCCACTGTGCAGGAACGAGCTCAGGTAGATCGTCAGTTATGTGACACCTCGGTCATCGTGAAAATGGACAACAACCGAGACCTGGACATGGAAAGCATCATTAAGAACGTGGAGTGCTGGTACCAAGAAATAGCCCAGAAGAGCAAAGAAGAAGTGGATGCTTTCTACCAAACCAGGGTGAGTACGAAGCAACCTGGGTGTCTGACAGCAGCTCAGGGGGCTGCAGGTCAGAAATGTCAACTGTCCTGGTTTTGGTTTCCAGTTTCAGGAGCTTCAGGATAAAAGGGGCAAGTACTGTGACGATCTGCAGAGCAACAAGTGTGAGATTTCAGAACTAACCCGGATGATACAGAAGTTGCAGTGTGAGCTGGAGAATGTGAAGAAGCAGGTAGGTGAGGCCTGGAGGTGCCGTTGGCAGAAAGGGCAATGCCTTGGAGGACCGATGAGACACGGGGGAAGATGATGCATCGGCCTTTAGTAGTCGTAAGACCTGCTTTAGGCTAAGTCCCAAATCCAGCCTTCAGTGGTGACCAGAGCTGAAATGAAACAGGGAGAAATTTGGGAGCTAAGCAGTCTTTTAAAAAGGGAGTTGTTTTAGTCATGCATTGTACAACGTAGTAGAAAAATGGACTGGGAGAAGAAACCCCTCCAGGGAAGCTGGTGTCTTTCCCTGTTTGCAATTGGAAGAGCTGATTAATCCAGATGCAGATTACCCAAGGATTAGGAAGCAGAGCCCCTAACACACCTGCACTGTCATCCTCTCCTCTGACAGGTCTCCTGCCTGCAAACCTCCATCTGTGATGTTGAGCAGCGTGGGGACTGTGCCCTGAAAGATGCACGGGAGAAGCATGTTGAGCTGCAGAATGCCCTCCAGAAGGCCAAGGACGAGCTGGCTTGCATGCTGCGGGATTACCAGGAGCTGCTGAACGTCAAGCTGGCCCTGGACATTGAGATTGCAACCTATAAGACTTTACTGGAGGGTGAAGAGAGCAGGTGGGTGGCCAAGGGTTTGTCCTTTTCCTCCTGGATATTGCAACTACAGGCCAGATGATTCCAGCTCCTAAGTGAAGTTAGCAGCTCCAGGATCCTGCCAGCTCACAGAAACTGGGGCTGGAGAGATGGCTGGAGGCCATACAGGCCACCCTTGTGCCAGCAAAAACAGTTCCTGTCCTAGGGATAGTCAGACGTGTTGCAACAAGGGATTAGGAGACAAGTGGGCTGGATGAGTGGTTGGAAGTTATGAGTAACATCAAGTTTCTAGATGTGCATGCAACTGGTTAATGGGATAACATGCATTTCTCTTCTTTTCCCTAACAGGATATGTGTGGGGAACCCGGTGAGCGTGTGTAAGTAACCTGAAGATTTACAGCCTTGAGGGTTTCTCACGGTAGGAAGGGCACTTTACGGAACAGCAGTGTTCCATAAATCCTGGCTCCCTCCTCCTTTGTCTCCCTTTCCAGTCCAGCCCAGGCTGTCAGGGAAAAGCTTTTGTCCCAGAAACCTCAAATGCCTCCGAATTTCCAGAAAATCATCATTTGGATGGAGGGGGGGAAGGTCAAATTCATGCCCCTTTTCTCCTCTTGGAGGTGACAGCAAGCTGTCCTGGCCAGCCCAGCAGGCAACGGGCTGGTGTGCGTTGGGTCTGGGCAAGAACAAGCCTCCAGCCTGGAAAGCAGCGTGGGAGGTAGGAGGATCTGCGAGGGTTGTGCGGGGACCTGGGGGAGGAGGAGGAAGGAGCAGGGGCTCAGGCTGGTTGGATCAGTGCAGCGGCGATCAGGTTTGGTTGGTTCTGTCCCTCATGAAATGACTTGCCTCTGAGCGTCTTCCAGCTCCAAATAATTAATCCCATGGGCTGTCTTGCAGCTGTGGTCAGCAGCGGCTACAATATCCCCGAAGACTGCGGGATGCTGGCTGCGAACGCAGCCGCGTGTGGCTACGGCTCCCTGGGGAGGCGGTCCGGACGCCACAGCTCCCAGAACGGAGGGTTCAGCTCCCGGAGCGCTGGAATCCATCCCAAGAGAGTCATGAGCTCGGTGGCGAAGCAGTGTGTCCCAGAGGTGTACTGCCAAGCTGGGGGAGTCAGCTGCAAAAACGGGGGATTCAGCTCCCGGAGCGGCGGGTACCCGGCCCGCACCGTCATCAGCACGGGAAACCCGGGCTTGAATGCCAGGATGGGGGCTTGCCAAGCCGGTGGTGTGGTCAGCTTTGGAAACCAAGGCTGTGTCATCAGGCAGCTGGGGGGCTCCCCAGTCGTTGTTGCAAATGGCCCCGAAGTGGTGGGGTGCAACAACGGTGTGGTGGGGAATTTTGGGGTTGTCAGAGACCCCTGTGTTGTTCCATAGGAACATCCACAGGGGTGGCACAGCCAGGACCATCAGAGCTCAGTTCCTATCACTGAGATGATGCAGAATTGTTTCTCTGCCCACAAATAGCACCATTGTCACCAAGTCCATTCCCAAACTCATTAGCATCAGACATACATGTACACTCCATCAGGTAACGTTTTCAGAGTCCCCAGCCCTAAAGTCACATCTAGCAAGCTTCTGCAGCAGGTGCTCAACATGGTGTTGTTTCCCTGAGTTTATACTGCCTAGGTTAGTGCAGCTTTTAGGTTTTGTGTGTTCCACTGCCTTCCCTCCCTGGCTTTCCCATAGCGAGCAGATTCATTAGTGATGTTCTTCCTTACAAGACACCTCTTCTTCTTACAGCACCTCCAAAAGCATTTCAGAAAAGAGCGTGATGGTTTAACTTTCCCAGGAGGCACCGCAAAGCGCATGTTCCTTTTCTTGTCAAAAAATAAACCCTGAGCTGCCAATCTGAGCTTAAATTTTAAACAGGGCAATTGCAACTTTCAAAGCACCTGCTATTTACACTGCAGCCATAGGCTTTTTGTGGAATTTGCTTACAGATGAACACGTAGTACTTTCATTTGCTTCTGCATGTTAGGGGTGGCTAGTTCAAAGCGTGCTGATTTTTAGAAGAGCTCACCCCCATCCCCACCCCTGAAACACCAAGGAAGTTCCAAGGCTTCTGAGTCTGACATCTTTTACTCACATAAACTGAGCTTCCTTCATTGACTGCTCAAAATTCCCAGCTTTCCACTGTGCCTTCAATAAACTGCATTGAAAGTATGTGTTTTGTCCCTGAATTTTTCCATAGCTGGTGTTTAATGAAAGTACAAAGTGGGGAAAGAAGTGCTCTTTTGCTGCCTGTGTGTCCATGGGCAGAGAAAGGGCCAAACTGATCTCTGGATTCTCTGCAGAGAGCTTGGGGCGTGGTGGGACTCAGATGCCAGGAGTCCAGTGGTGTTTATTCTATTTACCTCCTTAATGACATTGCCCTTAGGTATTTTATAGCCCAAGGTGCTCTTTGCTTAAGTACCAACTGATCTCAAAGCTTGCCAGGATCCCCCCAAATGCTTCTGAGCATTGCACAGCCTCCTGCATGACAAGGGTGCCAGCCCGAAGCTTCACTCCCCACCATGAGCTCCTCCTGCTTGCTCCTCCCAGGTCACCGCACGGAACGAGGACAGATGCCCGTGCTGACCTTGTCCTACGTGGGCTCAGTGGGACTGCAATCAGGGCTGTGCTCTGCCAGATCCGTATCTATTCCAGATATAAACTACCTCTGCTCCAGTGGCACTAGGGCTGACAAAGGGTGACGCTGCCCCATATGGTTCAGAGGCAAAGGGACGAGTTCTAAGCTCTCGGCTGTAACGGGGTGGGATCGACTTTGTCTCAGTTCTGAAGTCTCCCACGCAGAACTCATGCGAGCTGGTTGCTGGGGGCTCATTTCATGGAAAGAAACCAACATTTCCATTGGGTGATTCATCTGACCAAACACAGACGCCTAATTTAGCATGAAATGCATCAAGCGCTAGACTCTACTGACTGCATCAATTAGCTCTCTTCTGGCTCTACAGGCAGCCCGGGGCAGGGGTATTAGCGCAAATGGAGACATCGCCATGCAAGACGCCTGCATACACTCAGACGAATACACCCTGCCTGTCATCCCCGGGATTTGCAGACACTATTATCACACTGAATTTCTTCCTGTCTCCAGCACATGAAGAATTACAGGTCGCACGGCGCCACTGATCTCTGTGCTCTCATGGGGCACAATTCTAATAGCAACCTAAAAAAAAAAAAAAAAAAGGCAAAAATTAAAGACTGATGCAAAGAAAAAAGATAAGTGCCTTTGAGGAAGGGCATGAGCTGTCAGTTCCTTGCTGAAAGTGGAAAATGTCTCATCTAAGCTTGGCCACTTGACAGACCCAGGTTAGGTGGGATGGACAGCCCGCCATCCAAGCCCCAATCTCTAGCGAGGAAACACAGTTCGGTGGTTTATCTGAAGTGGCTAAGATTAGATGAGACAGAGCCCACCTCATCAGCTAGTTTTGCATCTGGGCATAATGTATTCACCACTGCGTGCTTGTAAATGCAATTTGGAAGGAAGGCCAGCCCAATGCCTCGAGCCCCTGCTGAGATGCTAGGCAGCTCCAGGGTCCTTCTTGGGGCACTTGTGATCCACAGCCAGAGTGACTCTGCTCAGCCTTCTTTTGGAGGCCACCGTGTTATCCGGGGCTTTCCCCTCATGGCCACGACAGGGATGAGGCCGAGGTTTGGTATCCCCTGATAGCAAGGCCAAGGAAGAGGCAAGAGCCTGGGATATCGGGGAGCAAAGGGCAGCGCGCCCCCCACTGCACCTCTCTCTGGCTTCAGGGGCGAACAGGAGCCTAAACCTGTTCAAAACCCTGACGTCAGCCAGGGTGACTTCTCCCACCTCAACCAAGGAAGCAGTAGACGACTGCCTAATTGCAACAGGAGAATAATTACCTTTTAGTGGACTGAATAATAGTGAGAAGAAAGGAAGGTGATACTGCCTCTTCCAGAAGACGGGCAGCACCGCTCCCCCTCGTGTTTGAGCCAACACCCAGGTGTTCTCAGCTATAATTTTGGAAAACCAAAGAGGAAAATGAAGGCTACATTTATTTTTTATTTTCTGTGTGGCTATGGCTGAATGGGTTAGCTGTAAAGATTTTGTCACAGTAACAAAGGGGAAAGGTTCATCTCATATGGTTTGCAAACTATTCATTAAGCCTTGTATTACAAGCTTTGAGAAGCTGGGAACATTTCCAGATAAGTGATTACTATTTTTCCTTCCTACTCTTTTTGTGACTGTTTGTTTTATGAATCGAAACAACGTTCCCATTTTGAATCATGGCAAAATAGCAAAACCCACACTATTATTTTATTATTATTATTATTATTGAACTTTTGCCAGCTATACAGTTTCATTACAAACATTTCAAAGGACTGTTTTGACTATTTTTCCAAGAAATATTTTTGCTCTTTTTTCTAATTGCAGTTATCTAAAACAAACTGCTGTTTCAGGCTGGGCATCTGGATTTTCTGTCATGTAAAAATACCCAGAGAAAGCATGTTGATAACTGGGAAAAGCTTCTGTTCAGTTCTTTTAGCAATTAGTAACTTAAAAATACCATTCCAGAAATTTCATTGTGTGAAATGTTTTGGTTTTTGTGTTTTGCCTGACCAGTACAAGCACTCTAACCCAAAGCCTACTACAGTCAAGGGGATGAAGAAGAAAATGGGAAGAAGCAAAGCCTCTGGGCTAAGAGCATGGTCCAGGTCCCCTCCATCACCCACGGGAACAGACAGGCAGCGTGGAGGGTGTTGTGCCCCCTCCAAAAAATGGTTATGGCCTTGGCCTACAGCAATTTAAAGACAGGGTTGACTCCATTCTTGCATCATGCAAAATCCTTCAAATGTCTCATCCTACTTTATAACCAGCATTTTCCATTTCTACTAACCTGGTTAGGGTGGACCTCTTCTGACATAAATTAATCTTCAAAAAGGACAGCCCTACCCCACTGACCCGCTCACCCTGAACCTCATTTACAGCCCCGGAAGGGTGACTCATGCCTCCCAGGGCAGCTTTGCGATAAATACACCCAGATAAGAACGTGGGAAGAGGAGGAAGAGGTGGGTCTGTTACAGGAACAGACCAAGGGAGAAAGTCATCCCCATGGTGCTCGTGTCAGTCTGCAGAGCCCCGCAGCACCAAGCGGACGAGGTGGCACAACCACAGCAGACAACCCAAAAAACACACTTTGCAGCAAATATTTGAGCAGGCAAACTGAGTGCCAGGCGTTACACAAGGAAGTCCTTCAGACCAAGCTTGTCAGTCAAGCATTTTCACTTGCTCACTATTCTCCATGTGCATGTGATAGCAACTGTAATGTTTTTTCATGTCATAACCAAACATCGCTTACCTCTAGCCAAACCAAACCAAGCAGGTTCAAAGCCATTTATCTCATCCAACTGTGCCCAATGTAAGGGCTGTTTTCAAAGCATGCCACCAGCTGGGCTCTTTCCCTTCCTGCTCTGCCCTTTGCCCACAAGCAAAATGCCATTTTCTTCTCTCCTTACCTGGAACAAGCTGAAGATGCAGCCCCGGAGGTTCAGCACTTTGGGTCTCTGTTTCTGCCTTTTCTGCTGCTGGTGAGATAAAGGGACTTCAAACACGTGCAGCATCAGAGCATCAGTAGCAACAGCGATAAGTATACAATAAAATAAAATAAAATAAAATAAAATAAAATAAAATAAAATAAAATAAAATAAAATAAAATAAAATAAAATAAATAATTCAATAGCTTTTCTGAAATCAGAACTTGCCTTTGGTCTCTGTTCAAGTCTAAGGAGATCTCGGTGGTGGACAACAAATAGGCTGCAGAAGGTGTGAGAGCTTCACAGGACTGGCTTTAAAGATCCCAGAGGTTGTAGGGACCCTGGTGAGTGCAGCAAATTTGGATTTTATAGCAGTGAAGAAGCCTGCAGCGTGAGTCATGGTGAGGGTGATCCTGGAGGTCCCATGAAAACTGCCAATGCACCAGTGTAGATGAGAGTTCCTGATATCAGGGAAGCTTCAGGGCCGAACAAGAGGACCATGAAACATGCAGCTAAAGAAACCTCAGCAGCCAATCTGCCTGCTATGCTAAGGTGGGAGCAGGAATTTTGCTTTATTCTGTTGTGAATACCTTACACAGCCAAACTGGGAAGTCCCCAGCCACATCAGAAAGAAATGGTTTGAAACATCTCACTTAAAAAAAAAAAAAAAAAAAAAAGTTGACGTGTAATTTCACCTTTTTATCCCAGGTGTGAAAAAAAACAATGTTTACACAGCTCAGAATTTCCTTGGGGGATAGAAGTTGCGTTTTTGTGGTCTGACAAAGCAGACGCAGATTTATTGCATTTTTTAACCATTACTCATTTTAATCATTATCAGGGATCATTTGCATTTCTTTCTTTTTTTTTTTTTTTTTTCTTCAGATACCCAATTTTCACACAAAAGGTTTCCTTTCCCTTTTCTGCACCAAATGGGACGGCCTAGCTGTCTTCCTGATACGTTGCTTTCTCCTCTTTAATGAACACGCCACTGCCTATAATTATTACTACGTTATTATTATTGCTAGCACACGGGGCTGGCAGCCATGGGGTGCCTCGTGGCTGCACACATGGGAAATCCGAGGCTGTGTTTTCAGCCCCAGGAAGCGGATAGACACTTTGCACAGCAGGTGGGAACAAACGATACCCGAAGAGCCTGCCACAAAGCAGATTGTGGATAAATACAGGTAAGAAATTAGCCAGTAATTAGTCCCTCCTGTGAACACTCATTCCTCGCAGCCAGACGGCTCCACAATCCACACTACATTCAAAAGCAAGTTGTTTCTTGTGATGTGGTCAGTGTTACTAACAGGAGGGAGGGGAAGCTGGAAGTTGGAGATGTCGCTTGGAAAGGGATGGCTCAGGGTGGCAGCGAGATGTCCTGGCCCACGCTCAGCCTGGGGCTGGAGGATCCCCCAGCTCTGCGGGTGCCAGCTGCTGGGCTTTTTCCTGCCTCCACTTAATCAAACTGCTTTCCTTTTAAGCTGCTGTTGATGGAAAACTGTTCGTTTTCTTGTACTTCAGCTCAACAGCACCAGAGCAATGTGAATGGTGGCCCTTTCTGCTTGGTGGCTGAACCAAACTCCTGGGTGTGCTTTGACTCACCTGCCCCCAAACGTGTTTTGCTGCCTTTGGTCAGGATTTCTCTTCTACCACCCATGAGACACAAACGGCAGATGAGGAAATTCTCAGAGGCAGGGACTGTTTGTGGTGGCGCAGCGTGAGGAAGGAGGAGACGCAGATGAGTACGAGGCTGTTTCTTTTTCTTCCTGAAGTGTATTCAGGCCAGAGCAGCACAATAATATCTCCTTGCTATCAGCATGCCAGTGTTGCTCTCATTATTAATTTTTCTTATTAGGAGGCCAGATAATGCTTAAGAATTACTGCAGTGTCTTCAGAAGGTCTGCTCCTCTCCAAACACAGGCCAACAAGAGGCTGAGCTTCCCTCCTCCACTTTTTTGGTGTCAATGAGGTGGCCGGAGGAAGCTCCTAACCTCAGGCACCTCCGCCTGCGAGCCCAATTAAAGGAAGCGCAGGGAAATGAAGGTTTCATCCATCCTGGAAACATCCTCATCTTTAGCATGGCTCGGTTTGGCATAGATAGAATTGGGTTTCGGAGCTGGAACAGCTACATATCCAAACTAGGCACTCACAGGGCTTGTGTTGCATGTGGGAACCGAAATCCCACAGACGTTCTCCAGGGCTCGGGTGGGTCGAGGCGCTGCCCACGCGCTGCGGTGGGGAATCCTCCGTCTCCACCCAGCGCTTGCTGGCTGTGCTCCAGCTCAGCAGGTTGGTTTTTATCCTTTTTCTGGATTAAAGGCAGCTCGGTCTGTTCCTCAGCAGTGAGTCACTCCAGGTTAGCTGCAGGAAGAGGACTCACATTATACAATTAGTTCTGCATTTCCCCAAAAGTGATGCAAATGAGGGGGAATCACTCCGGACTGCAACTTTTTGCAACCTTTGGGCACAAGCTTCGCAATGCCTCCATCACCGATGAAATGGACAAGTGATGGGAGATGGGCTCCATCAGAAACTGCAACACTGAGTAGGGCTCAGAGCAGAGTGGACACAAGGCTTTGCACCATGCACGAAGGACACACCAGCTACCGAATACCAGCACACACGTATGACTGACAGTGCTGGAGGAGCCCAGACGTTGACCTTGGATAGGTCCTTAAGAAAAAACCACTGACAGATTTCTTGAAATGAGTTATTTTGCACAGCAGAAGGCAAATTAGCTCTGCTATTATTCCTGGGCAGTGACAGGTTGAAAATGCAAAGACAGCAGATAGACAGAGGGTAAAGCATGGAAATATTTTGCATTCAGGGGTGCTTTTTCAGTTCTGGGGTGAAGGCAAGGGGACTCAGCATACCTGACGAACAGGGCCTGACCACTCGGCACCCGATTCCTCCAGTGCTGGAGACGAGCCCATGCGGTGCCCTGTAGCGCTCGGATGGTGGCAGTGATGAAGGGTGAGGGTGGGAAGGAGGTGCTGAAGCACAGCAGAGCAACAGGCAATTATGCCAAACCCAGTAGCCATCTCATAAGCAACTGCTTCTCTTTATCATATACTCTTGGAATAACTTGAAAGAAAGCCACTGGGACAGGGGATGACGTTTTGGGGACAGTCCGCCTCTGGTGTTTGCCAATCCATAATTGAAACGAGGACAAGGAAGCCACAGTTGTCACACTCAGTAATTAGAGGGAAAGTTGAGCCACCCGTCCATCCTCTGCCAGGTGGCCTGTCTGCAGACAGGTATTTTCCATGCTGAGCAGCATGGTGACAGTGTTTGCAAAACTGCCCAGGGGAGAAACACCAACTGCTCTCTGCAGGAAGCCAAGGAGGAGCTGGGAGGCCAGGTGTGCAATTACTGGGATGTCTTGAGCACCAAGCTGGCTTCTGGTCATTGAGATTTCTACATGCAAGCCATTTCTGGACGGAGAACAAGAGAGACAGGTGCTAAACACTCCCTGGTATCACACACTGTGCCCAGCAGGTGGATTACCCCATAGGATATTCAACGAGAAAAAGCAACCACATAATAACAAGAACAAAGAGGATAACAAGGCAACACACCAATGCGTGGACGTGGCTTCAAGAAATTACACTGGAGTTCCCCAAATGAATCTTCTCAGTGCATGAAACCCCACTGAGCTCAGGAGGAGCCTGGGTGCCTGATTCACGCAGGATTGTGGGGCACAGAGTCAGCCTGGCTGTGAAATGTGACCTGAACTTCTCAGGTCCCACTCCGTGCAGCTTCTGAAAGCCTTAATGATGTGATTTCTTTTATCCTCCAACAGAGGGTGGCCAGGGTGTCCTTTCAGTACAGCCAAATAAAACGTGATTCACAGCAAGACTTGCTCTTTTCCATTTTTCTCTGCCTTTTTTAGCTTTCTTTTCCAGTTACTGTGTGCAGGGTTTTCTTGCAGCGCAGGTTCCCAAGTGCAGGGCAGTAGTCGGTGACAGATGCCCAGCTGGATTTCCAACTCAATATGGGCATGAGAAAGAAACTGCTTCCTAGAGTGGGAGATTTTGGTGAAGACGTTTAGGAACCCATCCCAGAAACAGATCGAATCGAAGCATGGTTTTGCCTCTCCAAAGGCACAGTGACCTGGCTCACCGAGGACGTAGCTGCGAGAGCTCAGCTTTGGCAGGAGGGATCGCCAGTCCGGAGCGATAATCACTACCGTTGCTTGTCTTTATCTCCCTGGATGTGTGGTTTGCTAGCAATTCAGAGCACTCATCTCTGGAAATGGAGGTTACGAGCCCGTAGGCTCAGTAGGGAAATGAAGGCTGTGGTGCCCGATGCTGCAGCTGGCTGCTCTGCGGGGCAGAGCGCTGCAGGTCCAGGTACCCCTGGAGCAGGTAATGCTGAGCATTAGGGCTGCGATGAATAGAAGCTGGTTGCAGATTCCTCTAGGACAAATACTTCTCTTTATCATGTTTAGCCCAGTAGAGACAACCATAATACAGAGCTTATGCACCCAGCCACCACCTCTGGAATGACACATTGTGAGTTTTTTGCGTGCTGGTGGCAAAATGAATCACAAAAGTGACTCCAACCATTCATTAAGATAATAGGTACATCTTCTAGAAACTATACCTTCTGTAATCTCCTTAATCTGAGTGTCCATCTGGAAGGCTTTATGAATAGCTGGGTGCTTGTAAACACAGCATTGTTGTTCCTCCTGGTTCATATTTCTCCTTTTATTCTGCTGAGGCTGGCAGCCGACACAGGAACACCACCTCTGCTCCCGGATCATGCCCCCGTGGCCCTGCAAAGGGTGACTCCAAGTTTTTGCACTGGTGACTTTAGAACACAATCTTTTGCTTGATGATACCAAGCTCTCTCATTGACTATTCATGGGGTCCATGCCTCTAGCTCCAGCTCGGTGACTTGTGAGTTCAGGTAAGAGGTCTCCCACACCAAGAGTGTGTTGCTTCTTCCACATTATCTCACCAGCCACATTGTTCTTACCAGGCCGCCGAGGGGGTTGCTCTCTGCTGAACATGCTCCATGTCCCTCTCTGTAGAGTGATGCCTCCTGATTCGACATGGCACACGGAGATTGTGCTGCTGATAAAAGCCTCGTGTTTTCTGCTGTGCTGCCAGTAAGCTGCACGCAATGTTTCTGTATCGGCTGTACTTCATTTTTCTGAAGAAACCTGCCTGTAAATTTGCAAAATTAATTCTATTACATTAACCACACACACTGAACAGCTACCTTCTATGGTCTTTATGGTGCGCACACAGATTTACAGAGCTATCGATGGGAACTAGTTGAAATTCCGTGGCTGGATTTCCCTCCTCCCACACCCTCCCCTTTCACTCAGCTGCTGGAGGGCATCTCTGGAGTCCCCGGTTGGCTCCGTGCATGAAGGAACATGCTTTCTGGTTAGAAAAGTTGGTATCGTAGAAGAGGCAACTGTCCCATGACACAGCAGGGCAGCATTTCCAACCCCAGCACAGCTGGTTTTCACCAGGAAGGCCCACCTTTCCCCAGAAGAACACTTCTGGTGCCAAACTCACGCCCTGCCCTTGGCATGCGGTTGCTCTCCCTCTGCAGGGGCAATTCCCAGTGCTACTCCTGGCTGTTGCGCTTTCATCATGACCCTGCCATACCAATTCCACCCCATTACTCAGAGCCCTAATGATCCACCGAGCCCCGAGTGTTAGCACAAGGTTGGTCGGATGATGCAAAAGGGCCTCACAAATTCCTATGCAAACAAGGAAAGTTACAAAGGAAGAGGGTGGACACCCGTGGTGTTTGGTACAAAACCTATTTGTCTCTTACAAAATTAGATGGTAAATAAGAACTATGAAGGAGAGTTTCTCAGCTTAGGTCACCCGGTAGCACCATCAAAATGGAGATTTTCAAAATCCAAACAGGCTGCCGTGTGCTGCTGCTGGCTGGCTGTTGAGTCACTGCTGCAACATTTCCAGCAAACACCCAGAAGTCACACAAGCTGTGTCCGAGAACTGCCTCCTGTGCCCAGGTATCCCACCACATGAACAAAAACTTGCCCAGCCCATGCCGAAGTTGCCCCGAATGAACCACCTGCTCTGCCCAAAAGGTTGCTCTCCATGGGGTCAGACATCACCCTTGGGAGCAATGCTGTCTTTTGCTTTGCTTGCTGCCACAAGACCCCAGCATCTTCTGAGCAACACCACTGACACGGGCGTTTATCACTGCTCACGTCCTCTTTCCAGCAGAAAGGCTGCAGAGGGAAGGTAAAAGTTTTGGCAAGGTTCTATTTGGCAGCCTGGCAAATAAAGATGGTGCACGTGGACAGTGACCACCATTGGCCTGCAAAGTATCTCAGCAATTACCTTGTCCATCTTTTTGCAGCAAAAATGCTATGCAATGGCCAGGGAAAAGCCAGGCTGAGGGCAAATAGCTGTTTCGGAGCAAGGTCAGGAGGATTGCTCCGATGGCCGGTGGCGATGGAAGATGCTCAGACCATGGCCTCTACCCGGGTCCCCACAAATCCACTGCCTGCTTTGATGTGGGAGAAGAATCAAGCTGCAGTTAAGCGAATGGGAGCAGCCATCTTCGGAGGGCTGGACCCATGAAACCAGAGGGAGATGTCCCAGGGGCCTCATTAGCCATCTTAATGGTGACTTCAATGTCCCTTTCGCAGGGAGCCACAAAAACTGCCCAGCTTGAAGGCAGGGAGGGAGGGCACCAGTTGAAAACACTGAGAGCACGGTCCAGCCCTGCCAGCCCCATTTTATCAGGAAAGGGTCTTAAAAATTTTGTTTTCTCACTGCGGTAGAGCAAGCTTGGATGGCTGGGTCGTTACAGCTGGAATCACACCAGGTTGGAAAGCCCCTTAGGCTCTCCTTACCCACACAGATGGCTTAACAGATCCCAATTTAGCAAGGCACTTAAACAGAACTAATTTATCCTAATGCTGGGTACATGTAAATCTCAAAGCCTTCAGTCTTATGGAAGCCACCACAGTTCAAGGCATGTTTAGGGCCGAGGACCTCAGGGGTTTCCCCTGTGTAAATTTAGGTGTAAGCTGCTGCTTTAAAGCCTTGCTGAATCCCATCAGCCTGAAAACTGTGGTTTCATCTTTGCCTTGTATCTTTACATGCATCTTTTTTTTGTTTAGGTGGGTTAGTCCCTCCCTGCAGCCCCTCCAATGTCACCAGACCCGCACTCAGCCAGGACAAAGCATGCAGATGAGAGAAAAAAAAAAGTCTTTGCGAAGACAGCATTTACATCCGATTTCAGCTAGTGCCTGTGCGTGTGTGTGGCCGATGGAATGAAGGCGATTGCAATCCTGCTCTTCAGAAGACCAAATCACATCAGAGCGCTTCCTCCTTTGAAGTTTATGTAACCGGCACTCAGGGCTTCCACCATGTGACTGCGCAGCAGCTTTGTGAAAGCTCAGCAGCTGCAAACCACAAGCGCTGCCCTGAACCGTCTCTCTCTGATGTGCAAGGCTGGGCACCTGGAAGCAGCCACTTCTTAGGGTGCGAGGAGGAGCCGAGGGTTGGAGCGCAGGTTTGGTGCTTTCCATCCGTGGGGAAGCAGCCTGGCAGCTCTTCGCGTGCAGGGAAGGATCTCAGGGCTGGCAGCTGGGGGAGGAAGGTGGACGGTTGTCCCACGAGTGGCATTTTCCCTGCTTTCCAACAAGACCGGGAGCATGAAGGGTCCACAGCCTTCAAACAGCGCGCACATCACCATGCGGCACAACGCCATGCGGATGATCCGAACCAGATCCAGGTTTCTCACAGCTGGAAAAACCAGCAAGTCGCTGCCCTCTGGGATTAAGGGCCCCGTCTTTCTTGCCATGCAAAGAAGCCGGAGCCTCCCTCTGCGCTCCTGCTGGATGGAGAGCTCCAAGCAGTGGCAGCACCCCGGTACCCCCATCAACACCCCAATGCCCCACCTCTGCCCTGCCACAGCAGCACCCAGCCAGCATTCAGGGCACGCAAGAAGCAAACTCCTTGTGCCAGGGGCTCTATGGCCTGGCTTCTGCCTATTTTGCAGCTTGCCCATGGTTATGCCCACCTAAGGTCACTTTGCATAGACCTACCTACGGCCAAGTGATGCTTTAGCCCAGCTGCGAGTGCCCTGATTCCAGGCAGTGCTCCAGGCTTGGCTTCAGACCAGTTGCCCTCCACAACGCTTGCACCAAAACTTCAGCACAAAATACATTCCTGAAATAATTCCACCTTTCACTTACTAGCAAGAGGCTCAGGTGCTTGGATTACCTTGGGCTGAATGACATGAAGACTGCAGTGCCCAAAAAGCTCATCTGCTTTCTCCAACTCATTCAATCTCATGAATGAAATTACATCTCATTGCAAGACTTGAATCGTAGTACACTCAGACCAATGCAGCAACAACAGAACTAGTACACAATTAAAAGTGCGTATGGTATTTTATAGTTCATTTCAAACCCCTCCCTCCCCCCCCCCAACATGAGATCTGAAAATAAATAAGAAGATCTTTACCGGGGAGACCCCACAAATATTATAAAATCAGCATACTTCCTTTGTGTTATTTTTCATTCAAGAAAATCCGTTTCAAGTTTCCGATATCATTGCCTAGGAATCCTTCCAGAACCAGATAACTTTGTCCTAGCAAAGACACAGAACCTTCTGAAGGCAAGCTATGCAACCACTTGTGATTCTGTGATTAGACCCCTTTGTTAAGGCAAAAAATGCACTTTATTTGTTTCCAAGCAAATTCAAAAATCTTTTAAAGAATTTTAATTAAGAAGGTATGGTGCCTTCTCATTAACAGATATTACTAGAATAATTTAACGTTGAATAGGTGCGTCACAGGAATAAGAGGAAAAAAGTTCACTCTGGCTAACATTTCTCAACCTGTTTGTAACACTTCGCTTCACTTCTTTGTTACATCTCCAGCTATCACTTGCGTGAATTCGCTGCGCGCGCCACTCACATCACACCCAGATACTAAACACGATTATCCCCTTCCCTACGCATATAATTCAGCAATAAACACTCTGCATCTGCAGCGAAGCACTTCCCAGAAACGACATATTTCTGTTCCATGTATTCTAAGGGGCACAGCCCAGCCCAGCCAGACCAGCGCCCCGACTTCATGAACCCCATTCCCCGCAGCATCCCCCCCAAATTCGGCCTCGGCACCATCCCACACATGCTCCACCGGTGCAGCCACGACCGGCCCCACGAGGCTCCTCTCCTCCTATTTGGTTGCCAGCACACAGGGCTTCAACCGAGCCACCTGCGAGAGCCGCAGCCATACCCATGGGAGGAAGAAACGAACGCTTACACGAACGCTCCCAACGGCGTCAGTGCCGCGCTGGGACAGATCCGCCTTCCTGCTCCCCGCCGTTGCTCAAGAGCCTGCCCTGAGCTGGCGAGAGACCCTGGAAGAGGCGGCATCGCCGCGACATTTTGCAGGAGGTCCCGAAACATAATTAAACGCTGTGGTGAAACCGAACCGTAAACAAGCCATGAATAAAAACTCCTTGAATTATTTTGCTAAACTATAATTACACAATAAGGAAGCAGATTAATTAAGTAAAATATAAGTCCTGAAACTGAAGCTTGCAAGCAAAGCAGTTTATTTTAATTTCCACATTATTTCATATGAGATAGAAGTGTTTGCTGTGGGTTTAAAATGTTGGAAGCCATTCCTTGCTGCCAGGCAGACCAAACCCAGTGGATAAATTAAATTTTTGCATCTCAGGCACCTCCTGAAATGTATATAAGGAGACGGGCCGTGCCTCAGAGAAGCCAAAGGAGAGCTCCTTCCTGCACCCTCCGCTCCTCTCTCGCTCCGCTGCGTCGCTGTGTCCGCTCCCCGGCCGCCATGAGTCGGCAGTGCTACACCTCCAGCTCCCTCCTGGGCAGACGGGGCTTCTCCTCCGCCTCTGCCGTCTGCGGCCTCGGCAGGGCCAACAGCAGCTCGGCCTCCGTCTGCCAGCCGGCGGGACGGCGCTGCGGGATCGGCGGCTTCAGCAGCCGGAGCGTCTGCGACCTGGGGAGAGGGCAAAGGATTTCCTTCGGCGGCAGCTGCCGCAGCGGGGTCTATGGCGGTGCCGGCGTGGGACGTTGCGGTGTGGCTTACGGCGGAGGCCGCTTTGGCGTGGGCACGGTCGTGGGGTTTGGTAACTGCGGAGGCTACGGGGGCCTGGGCAGCTTCAGAGGCCTTGGGGACGGCGTGGCGATGGGAGGCTACGGCGGCGGCATCGGCATCGGCCTCGGCGGAGGCCGCTCGGAGGGGATTCGGGGCGTCAGCATCCACCCGGAGCTCCTCAAGCCCCTCTGCGTGGGGGTCGACCCCGAGGAGTGCCAAGTGCGGACCCATGAGAAGGAGCAGATCAAGAACCTCAACAACCAGTTCGCCTGCTTCATCGACAAGGTGAGCCCCCGCTCTCCGGGCTGTCTCTAGGGACAAGCCAGTGGCTGCTTCGCCCGGAGCCCCCATGTCTTGTAATGGCTCTGGTAGACCACGCTCCCAACATGGAGACTGCTTGGATGTAAGCCTTGTTCCAAGGCAACCGCAACGGTATCTGACCTCCTGATGGTCACCAGCCTGCTAAATAGCTAGAACAGGAGCAGCTCCAGCAGTAAGCCAAAGCCTGGGAGAGAAGGGACGGAGACGCTGAAACGGTCTAGAAGGTCGTTCCCAGCTTAGATGATGCTGTGCTTCTAGGACATGTGTTGTCTTCAGTTCCTACCCTACTTCTATAAACTCCAGGGGACTTGTATTTTTTTACAGTTCACTTCATCTTGCAGAAGTAGAAAGATAGATGTCTGGCTAAAATGAGATGAACAACTTTATTTTTTCTGTCCCTCTACTCTGAGGGCAAAAGAGTTTTGCGATTTCTTAAACAAATGTAATTTCTTGTTGTTACCTTAGCAAAGCCTAAGGGTTTTTCATTGCTGTTTAGAGATTCATTATAGAAAATGATTTTTCAAAGAGCAGAGGAACCTTTGCTCCATCTGATCTTGATTTTCTTTGTGAGCTGTTCTGCAGCTGAAACAACCAAGCCCATGTAAGAGGAGCCACCCTACTTCCTCCCATTGAAAATGACTTATTCATGATACATAAAGGTTCCCAAGTACTAGAGAGCTCTTTAATCTAGAAGTGAAAGGCATGATAAGTATCCGTGGTTAGAGCTTAAATCAGATACATTCAAATGAGCTCCTGGATGGCTCTTTTAGCACCAGGAAAGACTCATTACTCTAATCAGCCCATCAGAGGAGGCAGATGATCCTCCTCCAGCCGGTTGTCACAGGGAGGAGGCAGAGTTTGGCTGAAGCTTGCTTTGGTCAAAGAGATGATCAGGCTCAACACAGAGCAAATGCATGGATGTCGTTCAGCCTCGGGAGTCCTGGGTGGCACCGGGCTTAGCTGGGAGAAGATGCTCTTCTCACTCAGGCTGCTGAGAAATCAGCACTTAACCTTTGGCATTTCTAATTTTATTTTTATTTTTTCCTCCTGGAAGTGGAGGGACCTGAAGTGCCTTTGCCCAGGATGAGAGGCGTGGATGACTCTTGCATCTCTTCCTTCCCCAGGTCCGGCTGCTGGAGCAGCAGAACAAAGTGCTGACCACCAAGTGGGAGCTGCTGCAGCAGTACGTCCTGCCGGCCTCCAGGAGAAACCTGGAGCCTGTTTTTGAGAATTTCATCTGCAACCTGAGGAAGCAGCTGGAGTGTGTGCTGGGGGAGCGGGAGAGGCTGGAAAATGAGGAGCGGTGCCTGAGGGACCTGGTGCAAGAGTACAAGTGCAAGTAAGTAGCATGCAGAGAGAACATGGGGGTTGGGGTGTTGGCTGGCCTGGAGCAGACTTTTGGAGTGTGAAGCCAATGCAGCAGCAGCAGACAGCTCAAAAACTGGAGCACAGGGAGGGAGCAGGGCAGGGCACACCAGCACTGGGCTGGATTCTGTGCTGGGGTCCCACTGCTGCATCTCAGGTGCAGGTGATGCACTGGGAGAGCCCCCCCTGCAGTATTTCCTGAGGGTGAGAGACAGGGAACCTCTTTTCCTCTCCCTAGCACTCCTGCACTCCCCTGTGGTTTTGCTGTATCAAATCTCCCACGTCATCTGTGGCTCCCTCAAATCTCCTGCCCCCAGTGCCATCCATTCCCACAGATCCCTCAGCCCATTTGTTTTCACCCCACACTTTATCCACATAGTCTCCACTGGGGTTCATTCCCTCTTCCCAGAGGAAATGTGGGAATTGTTTTTTTTAATCTAAGATGCAGATATTCCTTAATAGTTCCCTGTGTGCTGCACTAAGCTGTGAACGGTGGCTGGTGATGCACAACACGCATATAAGAGTAGTCTTCTCCAAAGACCTTACAGACAAGCCTCTCAGATGTTTTCTCTCACTGAGCCACCACCAAGGAGGTCAGACTCATCTTGTGAAAGCTCTTCCAGGTCACAATTACATGGTCATTACACACCAGCTTTCCTTTTCATGGCACCTAGGAGTTTCACAGGTTGCTCAAGCTCCTGACCTCCCTTGGGGCACTTTGGCCACAGTCTCCCCATAAAGCTGAGAGCAGAGTCCTGGATGCTTCCAAAAAACCTCACACGCAGCAGCAGGGCTAGAAGCAGCAAAGCAAGCCTTCAGCTTGGTACACGGTTTGGCATTTCTAGTGGTTTGGCCTGATTTACTGCCATCTCACAGCAGCTACCGATACTGCTGGCGTGGGCTATTTAAAACTGCTGAACAAAGCTCAGCACAGAGGAAAAAAAAAATAACAAGAAAGCAAAACTCTAATAGGAGGTACAAAGCAAACAGGGAGAGGCCCTGGTTTCAGTCACGCTTTCTGTGCTGGCTGCTTGGGTGGTGGGGATGGGACCACCGGGACTCAGCAGCCCACCCCTCTCCTTTCCTCCTGCAGATATGAAGATGAGATCAACAAGCGCACAGCTGCGGAGAACGAGTTTGTGGTGCTGAAGAAGGTGAGCTGTGCTACAGACAGCACCAGTGAGCTCAGCTGAGGGTGGCTGGTGTGTATGCAAAACCTGGGTGTGGGGCCGGGGAGTGAAATGGAAAGCCATGGCACCATGGCACTGCCTGAACCCTCACTGCGCAGCCCCAAAATTGAGGCGACCCACCTGGGTCACCTGGAGAACCCTGCCAGGTTGTAAGCACACATAAAGCAAAGCCAGGCAGCCTTAGGGGCTGGCTGTGGGGAGGCTTTTCCAAATCTAACAGAGAAAAGGGGCTTTGCCACAGCGTTTTTTTCTTCACCTCTTTTCACCAAATCCACGGTGTCTCTCCAGGATGTGGACTGTCTCTACCTGACCAAGGAGGAGCTGGAGGTGAGAGTGGGTCTCCTGCGGCAGCAGCTGGAGTTCCTGAAGTGCATCTATGCCGAGGTAAGAGCGCACTCATTTGCTGCAGCAGACAACACAGGGAAAGGTGTCTTTTCTGAAAATCCTACAGGTGCATCCAAAAAAATCTGTATCTCTTTATGTGTTTGGTAGCTATGCTGTTACACACGCTTTGGGCAGGCACAGGGTGGATTTGGTGGTCTCCTGACTGCAAAGGGAGGGACCTTTTGCATGAAAAAAGCCCCTATAATTCTCACCCAAACCATGCCTGGAGCCATGGAAACATCTCACTCTTGAAAACACAGATATTTTTAGCATTTCACTTTTTTAGCTTCTTAAGTCATAATACATTGGCTTTTGTCTAAAACATAGCAAGTTCCTAACAGAACACACAGGGGACACCGTGTTTGCTTTCCACCTTTTCTAACCAAACACTTCCCGGGAGTCTGCAGTGCCCAAAGCACTCACCCCGAGGGATGCACAGCCCACAGAACTGCTGACGCAGCCAGCAACACCGGGCTGCATCCAAGCGAGTTGCTCCACCAGGACTCCCCACCCTCCTTGGGGAATTACCTGCAGCAATCCCATATTGTGCCAACAACAGGTCCCAGCTGCCAGCTCTTGCTGGAAACCAGCCAGCCATCTGGAGGACCCCATGCTGGGCATTCATGGGACAACCTTCCCCAGCCATACATTTTCTCTCCAGACCCACCCCCCCCCTTTGCTGGGTCACTGACCTGTGATGGATCTTGCAGGAGAGAGCTCAGCTGGATTGTCAGCTCTGTGACACCTCGGTCATCGTGCAAATGGACAACAGCCGTGACCTGGACATGGAGGGCATCATCAAAAGCGTTGAGTGCTGCTATGAGGAGATTGCCCAGAAGAGCAAGGCTGAAGTGGAGGCTTTCTACCAAACCAGAGTGAGTATCCACAGCACTGGCACAGATGGCAATGAAATCCCCTGGCCAACAGAACCCCGAGGACCATTTCTGTCCTCCATGAACCAACTTAAACCTGCCCCATGGTGTGCATGCACTGTAGTTTGCTCAAGAGAATCATGCCAAAAGAAACAACAACAAAAAAAACACCTAAAAATGTGTTTTATAAATTCTCCATCAAAACAGAACCTAGCAGATCATGATGCTGCTTCAGAGAGGTCTCCTCTGTGCACACCCGCCAGGCACACCATCCCCTTCCCAAAGGGCAAGTGCTCAGGGCTCACACGGGGCTGTTGCCTTGTCCAGGCTGAGGTCACATCTGGGTGCTTACCAGGAGCACCAGCGTTGGTGCAGCTCCGGAGCATCCCCACCTTCCCTGGAAGGGGCGATTCAGGCGCTTAATGTCACCTTCTTCCTGCACCACAGCTGGAGGAGCTCCACAGCAGCCGTGGCAAGTTCTGTGATGACCTGAGAAACAACCAGAGCGAGATAGCCGAGCTGAACAGGATGATCCAGAAGCTGCAGTGCGAGTCGGATAACGTGAAGAAACAGGTAGGACAAAGGGCTGAGTGCATGGGTGTGCATCAAAGGGCTTCGTCCTCACCAGCTGCTAGCCTGCAAGGCTGCACAGAACCCCCTGCCCCCACCAGAGTTTGCATTCGTAGCTTCTCATCTCGAGGCTGAAGATAGGCAAGGAGGAGTATTTATTTCCACCCAGCAGAAGCCACTTGTCTTGGCTAGGGCAGAAATGATGTTGGCTGCATGCTCCCTATGGGGTGCAGCCAACACATCCCTTACCTGTTATCCCAAAGAGCTTGGCCATAGCAGGGGTCCAGCCAAAATCCAGGCTCTGGCAGTTCCTAACTGAGAAACAAAGGGGATCAATGTGCAGCCCTGCAGAGATGCTCTCCATGTCACAGCCAAGCACCCTCTCATCTGTCACCGTTTGCAGATCGCAGCGCTGCAGACAGCCATCTGCGACGCTGAGCAGAGGGGCGACTGCGCCCTCAAGGATGCCCGGCAGAAGCTGATCGACCTGCAGACTGCTCTGCAGCAGGCCAAGGACAAGATGGCATGCTTGCTGAGGGACTACCAGGAGCTGCTGAACGTCAAGCTGGCCCTGGACATTGAGATTGCCACTTACAGGACGCTGCTGGAAGGAGAAGAGAGCAGGTAGGCGCCTCCTCAGCTGCAGCTTGCAGAGATGCCTGGCGAAACCCAGCAGGGGAGGCATGAGAAATGCTGGGTGGCTGCGGCTCCCCATGGGTGCAGAGCAGAACAATGTCCCTTTTCTCTCCCCATGAGTGCAGGGAGGAGCGTTGCTTCTGTTCCCTCCTCATCCTCCCAAGGCAGCTGGATCGCAGCACACCAGGCGTGCCATTCAGATCCCCCTTTTGCAGGACAAATGGATAGGGATGGGATATTCAGACATCCCTGGGATTTAGGGGTCCAACCCCACAGTTGTTCAGCGAGCAATAGGGACACCCGGGTGCACAGAAAAGCTGAAAAACTTGCAGGGTTTCTAAGGAGGCAATAACTGGGTGGCATCTCCATTTGCTCATTTGTTTGGGGAGCATTTCCCTAAGCACATCTTTGAGACATTTCTTTTCCAACAGGATATGCACTGGCAACCCGGTGAGCGTAGGTAAGCCATCGAATCATCCCCTTCCTTCCCTTTTAAGCTTGTAAGTTTCCTTATGAGCCGGGCTTGAGCTGCTCCGGGAGTGACACGGGACCTGTTTTTCTCTCGCAGCCGTGGTCAGTGGCGGGGGCACGGTCGGGGAGTGCCGATCCCTATCTGGAATCGGAGGCAAATGCGCCGTCAAGACGGGAGGAGCCGGCGCGGGCTTGGGGGTGGTCTCCTCCTTCGGAGTCAGCAACGCCGGCTTTAGCACCCGCAGCGTGGACTGTCTCCCTCGGGTGGGGGGCGGCTTCGGGGCCAGGAGCGCGGTGAGCTGCGTGGGCCGGGAGGTGATCACCGGTGCCGAAGGGGTGCAGTGTGCCCCCGGCGTGGCCAACCTGGGGAACGTGGTGTGTGCCGGCGTGGAGCAGTGCAGCCCAGGAGCCGTCATCATCCCCGGCCCGGGGGTGTGCGGTGCCGGGAGCAGGTACAGCACAGCCGTGCGCGTGGTCAGAACAACCCGGTAGAGGTCCAGAAGGGCGACGCCGCAGCACATTTTAAAATAATCAGCATTTCTGCAATAAAACAGTATTCCCCTTCCTTCTGACAGCTGAAGCACACGAGCACACACTGCCCACACGCACGCAATTAGGTTGGTAGCTCTGCCGAAAACGGTTTGCATGATCACAACCCACCTTCTCTTTCACAGTTCTCCAGGGGGAGGGGAGGGGGGGGGGTAACCAACCCCCCAAGACCTCAGCCAGGTGAGATTTTCATTTCAGACAGGCTAGAGCTGTCTGCTCGCACCATCCTGGCTCTTTGCTCAACCCCTTTTCCACAGGGATTTTCTTTCCCTAACACAGCTATTGCAAAAGGATTAAAAATTTGGTCATCCCGATTTCAGAAAGAGAAGCCACATCTGAAATCGTCTAAGATGGAGCTGAAGCCATTATTTTGGCTTCTTTAATGACACCAGAAAATCCAATTTTTCCTGTTTATGAGAGGGTTGGTAATGGTTATGTAAATTGGTCCAAGTTGCTACACCAGGTTTGGTAGAGCAGATTTTAATTACACACCGACGAGCACCTTATATTTCTGTAGTTAAATGCATGCGTTGTTTTTCCTGTGTGTGTACTAGATAGACGGATTTAATGCTTTTAATGTGTAAGTGAACAGTTGATTATCCTTCGCTTACTCCAAACTTTCAGCTGTATCTTCAATAAACTACATGCATAATTCATGCTCTGCTTCATGGGTTTTATTTCCCTCCCTGCCCTTACAAAAGCAGGGATGTTTTCTCAGACATGAAACTCCACAAGGGTGGGGATTGTAGCTCAAAAGATGTGGAGTTTTAACAAAGTTTCAGAGACTTTGTTTGCTCTCCTTCCTGATGCACTTTTGCATACCTTTATTCCATCCAGAGATGAGTGTGGTCACAAGGAAGTCTGGAAACTCAGCTTTAAGCAGGGAATTTAACCTCTCGTGAGATGTGCAGCTCCCTTGGGATCTCTGAGGCAGAACAAAAAGCAGCCAGGCCCCCATTTAAAGCAATCAGTGAAAACCAGCTCAGGTGGAAGCAAAAACCCAACCAACCAACCAAACAAACTGAAGCCCTCTCACAAGAGCAGGTTAATTTTCAAATGAAACAAAACTCTGCCTTTCCAAAATACAGCACCAGGCCCTCTCTCCTCGAACACCCACCTTCTGTCAAACACCCAAGCCTACACAAACATTGGGGGCCATGGGCTGCAGACAGGTGTCACCCACTGACACCAAGGAAGGCAGAATTCCTTCCAGGTGGCTCAGCTTCAGGTAAGGTCAGGTTGCCCCATCCTTTTTCTGTATGAGGGTCCCCAGTTTCCAAGGTGTGGAGACCCGCAGGAAGGTCTCTGCATCACGGCTGGAAAGGGTTTGTCGTGGTGGCTCTCACCACAGCTGAATGCGCAGCTGCCTGCCAGGAAAACCGTCCGCCCCCCACGGCTGCTTCCCTCCCACGGCTTGCCCAGGCACCACCAAAAGCCCCTGAGACATCTGCACTCCAAATTGCCCTTTGGAGAAATCTGTCTCTCTTCTCCCAGTCTGGAAGCAGCGCAGGGCGTGGGCAGGTTAATTTACCCCCTGAAAGGTGGACTGAGCAGTGGGTGTCACAATTTATTTCCCGACTTCCCGCTCCACTTCCTAGACTTTGCTGCTGACTCATGGCTCATCTGCCCCATCTGACCACGTCTCGCTCCCTGATGGAGGAGCTCAGCCACCCTGCCGGGCTCAGTCTGCCCGTGCCAGTGCCATGGGGATGCACCCACCGCCGGTTCCTAGCAGCTGAGCATCCACCCCTGCTGCTCTCGTGGTGGGTTCGGGCTCCCTGCGTCTGCTGGGGGGCTTTTCGGACAGAAAGCACAAAGGTTTATGGGATGTGGTCACCTTGGAGCAGATTGCTAATTATGTTTTAACAAACAATATGGCTTAGCAGCACTGTCTGGGTTGGTGGGTGGTGAAATCCAAACAGATCATCCCTTGCCGAGAAGGCAAAACCCACCCACCTAACGAGGATGTCTTCCGAAACGGTTATCTTCAGCTTTTCTGTCTCATTGCATATGACTCGGACTTCATCTCATTTGTATGTAAATAACAAGCCGAAACACCCAACAAGAAGATGCCGGTGCCCTAACAGCTCATAATGTATTCTGATCACCTCCCTGCAAAACAGAGAGTGCACACCAATAACCAGACGGCTCCCCAGGGTACCAAAGTGGCCCAGCAGCTCTTGCATTTCTGGGAGAATGCCTTTAATCGTCCCTGCCCTTCTCAACTCCCCAGAATTGCAAAACTCATGGTTTTTGCTGCCTGCCTGGAGACATTCAAGTAGAACAGGTTGTTTTGGAGGAAAAAAAAAAAAAAGGCCAGCAGTCCAGATTGAGGACATTTTGGGGGTGGTTGGAGCTAAATCCCACTCAGTGTCATTCGGGATGTGCACCTCTGCTGTTTGGTGGAGACTCGCAGAGCTGATCCAAACGGACAGGTGTGAAAAGCCACATCTGCCCCTGGGTACGGAGCCCACAAATGCCAGCTCCTGCACACAATAAACAAGCCCAGTAAAGAAATGGTGCATCTCCCCCAGCCTCGCATACCTTGTGACAGCGGGCTGAAAGAAGACAAGTGTGGGAGCCTAAAATGACAATTCCCTCTTTCTTCTGGCAGCCCCACCCTTAATGCCATTATATTCATTCACCTCTAATATCTGATCAGAACTTGTTTGTCAGCTTCAGGACAATCTGCACTTACTGGGGTCAAGAAAACATGAAGACAATCTCATTTTCCCATCGCACCTGGGCTTTGAATTTTATGCAAATAATGAAGACGTTCATGAATTTCAGGTAACATCCCAGGTAGCTTCAGCCCAACATTCTTCCAGAGAGAAGCAAGCCGATGTGCACCAACCAGGAATTTCATACTGCAATGGGAAATTCAGTCTTAGTGACCCAACTGTCCTGGTTTGAGCCTGACTGGCAGCATTTCTCCAGGGATCATCAGACATTTGATCTTCTGTAGTTGGTAGGACACGAAGCACCTGCTTAATTTTTCTTCCAGAGATGCCAGTGGGACTTTAGCTCATACTTAATGATTTTGTGCCACTGGGGCACATGAGTGAATTTCGAAGGCATGTGGAGTCCTGTCCTGCAAACACGGAGGCAGATGTTTAAGCCCTAGTCATGCGCACAGCACGGGCAATGCCAGCAGGAGAACAACATGCTGAAAATGAACAGAACTCTTAAACACGAAGAATAAAATACTGTAAACATAGCAGTTCCACACAGACTGAGAGGCCAGAAAATGCTACCACACCCTATTGACTTTGCTCTATTTTCCCAAGGATGCCAGGAAATAAAATAAACAGAATTTGTGGGAGTATTTTTCATGCTGGTTAAATCTTTGCTTTTGGCTGAATTTTGAATGGAAAGGTTCAAAGATTTCAAAAAGAAATCGCACCTGTAAAGAGCTAGAAATTCAGGACCGATTGCACCCTAATGTTAAACATGCAAATAATACAATTCCACAAAGCTGGGCAACATTTTTCAGAAAATCTGCCTCTTTCATTGAAATGTTTTTCAGATCAAGATGGAAATGTATCAGCCACATCATCAGATGACTGGAGGCAGTGCAAGGGCCACCTCTGGGTGGGATGGAGTTGTCTTCTGGAGATGCCAATATGTCTAGAAAGGCAGCCTAGAAAACCTGCCATAGACTAAACACCTAATATTAAATGGTCAAAATTTGAGATGACACCCAAATATAGTGTCTCAGAGGAAAATCATCAGGACCTCTTTGTGATAGGTATCGAGTCAGCTCAAAAGATGGTCTCTGCCCAACAAGTGTGAACAGTCAAGGGCAACTGGATAAATTAGAGCCCTGAATGAGATGTCAGGCTTCATGAACATCACACCTGCACTTTGCCTTTGGGCAAAGAAATGAAATATTTTCATTCAGATGAAATATTTTTGTTCAGTTTTAGCCATTTTAGTTTCACTACCTTTCAATCAAGTTACTTCAGAGGAGCCTCCACTAAGCTCCACACTGATCTACTACATCTTGTAAGTAGGGTAGGAGTATCAGGGTAGCTATTTATCTTTTTCACCCTTTTTTGTTTCATTTATTTGGCTTTGCAGAAAGGAAATTAAATGCTCTGCAAGCATATAGCAGCTTTGCACTAGGGCTGCGCAATTCCTGCCAGAAATCACAGTTAGATAACTCTTCTAGCTGAGCAGATTCACACTGGCTCCAAGAGGTGTGTTTGAGTGCAATCACTGTTTAACAAGTTTCAAGAAGACAGCTGGCTGCCTGGCATGTCAAAACCATGAAGGCACTAAATTGATCTCTGGACTTCCATGCAACCAAGCCCAGATCCCCAGAGGGATAAAAAGGGCATCCTGCACCCCCTTCCATCAGAGAGCTGCACTCTCCCAGCTTGCT
The DNA here is from genome assembly GCF_047663525.1 of Anas platyrhynchos. Taxonomy (NCBI): domain Eukaryota; kingdom Metazoa; phylum Chordata; class Aves; order Anseriformes; family Anatidae; genus Anas; species Anas platyrhynchos. Next base: position 489,242 of record NC_092622.1, read on the forward strand.
GCTTCGTGCCTGTGCCGGGCCGTGATCTCCTGCTGCGATGAACCGGCAGACGTACAGCATGAGAGCCGGCGGTGGAGGCAGATCTTACAGCGCTGCCTCAGCCGTCATTCCCAGTGGCAACAGGGCTGGCTTCAGTTCGATGTCTGTGGCACGATCTGGAGGAGGTGGAGGAGGTTTTGGAAGGCTCATTGGAGGAGGTGGCGGTGGCGGTGGGTTCGGCAGCAGGAGCCTCTACAACCTTGGTGGTACCAAGAGGATATCCATCGGGGTTGGAAGCAGCTACAGGACTGTTTTCGGGGGTGGAGCCGGTGGCGGCGGTGGACTTGGTGGCGGTGGAGCTGGCGGTGGTTTTGGACTTGGTCTCGGTGGTGGAGGTGGCGGATATAGCTTGGGCGGAGGTGCTGGCGGGCTTGGCTTTGGTGGGGGACAGGGAGGTGGTGGAGGGTTTGGCTTTGGTGGAGCAGGGGGCCTGGGAGGACTTGGTGGAGGGCTGGGTGGTGGCAGGAGTCCAGCGGGATTTGGTGGTGGCCCACCGGGAGTCGGTACCATCCAAGAAGTGACGGTCAACCAGAGTCTCCTGGCACCCCTGAACCTGGAGATCGACCCAAACATCCAGCAGGTGCGGAAAGATGAGAAGGAGCAAATCAAGACCCTCAACAACAAATTTGCTTCTTTCATTGACAAGGTGAGATTTCATCAAGCGCTGTGGAACCGTGCTAGGGAGCAAGACAGTCTTGTATCTATGAAAATATGGCTTCAGAAATCTTCAGTCTATTGCATATTTCCTATCTGCATGTTTTAACAAAGTAATCAAAAAAGAGCCTACTTCTGAACAGTTACAAGGCAGAAAGCTAGACCTTGAAAACTAGTAACAAAGATTCAGGTTTCGTGCCTGAGAAATAAATTATCTCAAATTACAGTAAGCCAGCTGCTTAGCCTAGCTGTCTCTGCAAGGAATCACAGCAGAGGTGCTGCTTCTTGTGTGCAGCTTTATTGTCTGAAAGCTAAGGTCCTTCTTATATAGACTCAACTTAAGTCCTTTCTCAGCTTTTCTTTGTCTAAATACCTTATATGTAGTACACATGAGCAATACAAAAGGCAATTAAGTACCTGTCTTTTAACCTGTAGCACTCAATATTAGCATTAATGAAGGAAGATAAATATCACTTGCAAAGAAGGAAAAAACGAAGGATGTTAAAGAAAGCGAGTGATGAAAGAGCTGAACCCACATTTTCTAATGATTACTCATTGGCTTCCTGAATTAAATTGTCTCTAATTAGAATTGTCCACCAGTGGCAAATTTGCTTAGCTACTGGATGGGCAAACATAGCACTGGGTAATCTGGATGATACTCACAGCTGGATTTAACACTCCTGGTTTGGGATTCACTTGGTTTGTGCTATTCGTCAGTCCCAGTTACTGCCCCTTGGCCATCAGCACCCTCACAGGCTTCTTATGCTAACCCCCTTCTGCTTCCCAATGCTCAGGTCCGCTTCCTGGAGCAGCAGAACAAGGTGCTTGAGACCAAATGGACCCTCCTGCAGGACCAGGGTCAAAAAAACAGTGCAGGCAAAAACAACCTGGACCCACTCTTCGAGGCTTACATCAACAACCTGAAAAAGCAGCTGGCCAACCTGCTCAACGAGAGAGGACGCATGGATGGGGAGCTGAAGAACATGCAAGACCTTGTTGAGGATTTCAAGAACAAGTGAGTGCCTGTTCAGTGGCACATTCAGGCAGCCTGGGGTGAAATGGGATGCAAATGGTTCAGTTTAGCATTAGGCAGTAGGATTCGTCTCACTTAAACCTAGCTTTCTCAAGGACAAGCACCTAGCCTGAGATATTCATCAAACTTTCTATGAGAAAGGGAAAAAAAAGGATCTCCAGTCTGTGCTCTAGTCCGTAACAGGGCACCTGATGAATCTCCCTCTAATAAACAGCTCTCATGAGGGACCTCTCCCTGCAAAGCCCCTGCCTTCTGGCACAACAGGGGAAAAATGGTCTATCAATTTTTTCCAATCAGAAAATGCAGGCTCAGCCAGGACATGACAGCTTGTGATGAGACTTGCAAAGGAAAACCCTCTGCAACTGCTTTACTTAAAACGTCATACCCAGCCCAAATAATCTCATAGTCCTCCCTGTACAACTTCTCTGCTTATTGAGACATGATCCAGCACGTCTTTCCCTTTATCCCTCTAGATATGAAGAGGAAATCAACCGACGCACAGCAGCAGAGAATGAATTTGTGGTGCTGAAGAAGGTGGGTGAGACAGGAGTTTTAACGGATGCTGAGCATTGCGTAGGCTGGGAGAGCCCTAGAGGGTGGGAGATCTCATGGAGCTGCATCCTTGTCCTTTAAAAGCTGGCAGTTGGGTTATGGTTTTGGGGGAAAGGAATGAAGGGGGTTGAAAGAGGATGGAAGTAAATTCTTGTCCTACAATGTACACGCTCACCTGGGCTGAACAGACCACGTAGAAATGAAGATGCTTGGCAGTGCCAGGAATTCCAGGTCCCAAGGAATCCCAGGTCCCAAGCCCATTTCTGGGCTTGGTCAGTCCTTGGCTGAGCTAAAAAAGAGCTACCAGGTGCTGCAGACAGGCCCATAGTTGTTCTTTTCCAGGATGTGGATGCTGCTTACATGAATAAGGTGGAGCTGGAGGCCAAGGTGGATGCGCTGACTGATGAACTCAACTTCCTTCGAGCCCTCTATGATGCGGTACAGACACCCCCTCCCTGATTTCCGTCCTGCTGCCACCCCGGGCACGTGAAGAGGTAAGTACAGCTGGCACGGAACCCTGTGTGCTTCCCCACAGGAGCTGGCTCAGCTCAGCGCGCAAGTGTCCGACACTGCTGTCATTCTGTCAATGGACAACAACCGGGACCTGGACCTCAGCAGCATCATAGCTGAAGTCAAATCTCAGTACGAAGACATTGCCAACAGGAGCCGGGCTGAGGCAGAGGCTTGGTACCAAACCAAGGTGAGCAGACCCCTGGATGCCGTGGATGTATTTCTGGGAAAAGTCACTGCTGTCCCTGTGTGAGGCTGTTTAAGCCACATCTTGCCCGCTTGGAGAGCTCAGACTGTTCACTCTTCCTCCTGAACCTCAGTACGAAGAGCTGCAGGCCACAGCTGGGAAGCATGGGGATGACCTGCGCAACACCAAGGGGGAAATCTCTGAGCTCAACCGGCTGATCCAGAGGATCCGGGCAGAGATAGAGAACACGAGGAACCAGGTAGGAATGGCACAAGATGCCCACAGAGCACTGCTCTGTGGTCCCTTAGCAGCTCTCTGCTGTCTGCCACCATGCTGCTGACTGGAGAGACATCAGCAGCCGCAGAGCATGATGTACCAGAAAGGGTACTGCACCACACCATGCACAAAATCATTCTTGTAGACTGGCATTTCAACTCCAGCAATGCTAGCTATGGTAGAATGACCCCAGTCTGAACTGTTGCTCATAAACACCCTGGCCAGAACAGTTTTCTTCCATGCCTGAGTCTTACCCAAAGAGACAAGCAGCAGTCAGGAGTTCCAATCCCTCCCCTTGCAGTGTGCCACGCTGCAAACGGCCATCGGAGACTCCGAGGAGCGTGGGGAGCTGGCTCTCAAGGATGCCAAGGCAAAGATGACAGAGCTGGAAGATGCCCTACAGAAAGCCAAAGCTGACATGGCCCGGCAGCTGCGCGAGTACCAGGAGCTGATGAACGTCAAGCTGGCCCTGGACATCGAGATCGCGACCTACAGGAAGCTGCTGGAGGGCGAGGAGAGCAGGTGGGAACAAAATCCCTGCAGAAGGAATAGTGAACATCACTGTTCCCCTGCCAGCGGGTTGGTTCCCCCACCTGCCTCCGTACTTTGTCTCTGACCTCCCCTTTGTCTGCCCTCCAACAGGCTGAGTGGCGAGGGACTCAACCCCATCAGCTACTGTAAGTATCACTGTGCTCATTGTGCCTTGGGCCCACTGGGAGCAGAGCCTTTGAGTAACCCTGGGAAAAGGGAGGTTTTACCCAATTGCTCCACGTAAGACATTCAGAGCCTACCGGAACCAGTAGTGGGTGGGGGCAGAAGTTGGGTTCAAGTCCCATGGGTCCAAGTCCCGATGATGGTGCTTTCTGGAACTGGGGGGTTGCCAGAGCAGAGGTTCAACCCTCTGGTTCTATCTTCCTGCAGCGGTGATCAGCTCCAGCTCTGGACCAGCTGGTGGAGGTGGCCTGGGAGGAGGATTTGGTGGACTGAGCCTAAGCGGAGGAGGCGGCGGAAGCGGTTTTGGCCTTGGAGGAGGTGGTGGAAGCGGTTTTGGCCTTGGAGGAGGTGGTGGAAGCGGTTTTGGTCTTGGAGGAGGCAGTGGAAGCGGTTTTGGTCTTGGAGGAGGCGGTGGCCGTGGAGGCTACAGCTTTGGAAATGGAGGAGGACTTGGACTCGGTGGTGGTGGTAGTCTTGGAGGAGGATTTGGAGGAGGCAGCAGTCTCAGCATCCCTAGCAGTCTTGGCTACGGAGGAGGTGGCAGCGGCGGCAGCAGCGGGCTGAGCACCGGAGGGGGGAATTTCAGCTCTGGAAGTGCAAAAGGCTCCAACCCAGGTGTGAAAATCGTCTCCAAAACCTCCTCCAGCAAAAAGAGCATAAAAAGCCAAAGCCTGAAGAATGCTACACAGCCTGAGTAAAACCGGCGCCAGACCCTCCCCGAAACCATCGCTTCTGCCTTGCTCCCGCATCGCCCCCGCACACCACCACCCCTCCACCTGCTCTGCCCCGGCTCCTTGCACCATAGTTCTTAAGCATTTGGGTCCCACCTCAAGAAAAACAGCGGAGCGTGAGCTAACCAGATCTCTCAAAATACCTGAAACAGGTTTAAAAGGCAAACACGACTCTAAGTGATTTTCTGAATTGGGAATTGTCCTTTGGGGGATTGGTTTGTTTTTTAATGAGTCTGAGCAGTTTGTAATTGCAGCTACCTGACAGCCATCAGCCAACACAGATCAAAAAGTGGTGTAGATGCAATAACTGGGTTTTTTAGCTTGGTTTTGCATTCACGGTTCTGGCCTGCAGAAGACCAGGGACAGGCTGGGACCTTGGCTTCAATCCAGCCTGCTTTGCCCTCCCTGCTGGGACGAACCAAACTCACCCCTTCAAGTTAAGCAACTTGTTTTCATACACACGTGAGGGATTTTTTTTCTGCTATGTAGAAATACTCAGGAGGTTGCTGAAAGATCCCAGGCAGTGATTTGCAAGCTCGTTGCCCCTCTTAAAATATCCCTTACTATGGGAGCACAGAGCCTATTAGGAGTGATTTTTGAGTCACTGCAAAACCAGCCTGAAGGGCCACGTCCATGCTGCTCCTTGGGGTATTTCGGCTGTTCACCGTGTGTGGGTTTCTCTGCCAAAAGAGATGCATTTGGGGAACCAAAAAGTGAAGTCAGGTCTCAGCCCAGCACATGGGAAACATGGCAAGCGGGAGCAGGCACCCAAAGGGACACCAGTGCCCCCCTTCTGATAGAATTTGCCCCTCTAGCACTCCACTCTGTCTTTTTTTATTTTTGTGAATATACCATTAAAAAAGAAAATTGCAGCTTTTTATACTTCAGTGATAGTGAAATTATGCTGTTTTCCTTTTCCTCTCTTTCGGGAACGTGTCCAATAAAACTGGATTGTAATTTATTTGTTCCTACATGTTTTTGCTCTAAAGCACAACCAGCAGCATGAAATACTCCCAATGTTCAGTGAAGTGAACGGGAGGAGGCTTTCGTTTCACTTTTGGGGGAAAAGTTTCAAAATTCTGATTAAAATAAATGCTGAAAAGCTTGAAATGAGGTGCATGCTGTCACGAAACAAACTGAAGAATGTGGAAAAAGAGGAGGAGGGGGGTGGTTTATCCATCAAGTAACAAAAAAAATTAGTCACCATTCATTTCTTAGCCCATTGCTGTGGTTAATCCAAAAGCCTTTCTTCTTGCCAGGGAGGTTTTTGCATGGCTCTACTAGCTCAGACAGAAAAAAAAAAAAGAATTCAATTTTTGCTTTCTCAAAAGACATAGCAAAACCTAGCATCTGGGGGAGGATTTTATCAGGACAATCTAGACTGAGGATGGGTTTCGGTGAGCTGGAACTGAGCAACATACCACATGATGCAGGTGTTTTGGTCACTGTAAAAGGAGAAAAAAAAAGAAAAGGGGAAAAAAAAAAGAAAACCTCAGACAAACACTCATACCTTATTGCATTTCAAAGAGTCAGACGCTTTGCTCTCCCCTGACCTCTCAACATCCCAGCTTTTCATAACCCTGCACAGCAAATGGGCAGGAGTGAGTGAGCACACACCAGCCCCGCGGGTTTGCAGCAGACGCTCACAAGCGCTTCAGCAAAACCTTGCTGAAACCCAGATGCACCCAAACACAGAAGCACCCAGTCTCCCTTCACTCAGAAAATCAAGGGAGCCACAGTAAAAGAGACCAAAGTCTGGGGACAAAACCCCTCAGCCCCTGCTGCTACGGAGGATGCTAATTTTTGGACAGATTGGTCAGAAATTAGCAAAGGTTAAAAATAAACTGTGAGTCATCTTGATTTCTGTACTTGCCTGTGCTAATGCTGACTTACACAGCACAGCATGAATCAATGCAGCTAAAGACAACCTAACCTTAACTAACCCTACCAGTTCTGAATGTCTTTCTTCCCAGTTTGGGGTGAAAAAAAAAAAAGCAAATAACAGCCCAAAAGAGAGGCGGTGATACTGAAAGGCAGCCAAGCTCCTATAAACATCTCAAACCTCTCGGCTGGCCCCGTTCCCCTCCCCAGGACATGATTCCTCCAGCGGTGCCCTCCCCCAGCAGGCAACCCCTGCACAGATCCTGCCTCCCAAACTGGCACCCGCTCTGCGAGCAGCCTTCCCTTCCGAGGGGGCAAATCTGAGGAGGACAGTGCATGCGAGTGACAAAAACACACAAGGGAATTTTGTGGGACTGAGAGATACTGCAAGAATTTTCCGTGTTTTTTTTTTTTTTTTTTTTTTTTTTTTGTGCCTAAACCATCATTTGCTTTGCCCTTTGTAATATTCCACTTAATTACCGTTGTCTGCAGCAACAGGCTTTCCTAGAAGAGCTGGGGAGGTAATGACTGCCTTAAACATGAATCCTTTCTCTTTTCTTTAATTAAAGCATTTGCAGCCTGTGCTCTGGTTCCCAGGTGTGACTTTGCATAGCTCTTTGGAAGTCAAAGGCAGGCTCCCGGCCGCTGCTGCCTGGCCCCCTTCCACCGGATCCAGCTCACATGTGCCAACTCCCATCTGCAAGCTTAGGAAACCAAATCTCCATACATCTGCCACGTTTCCAACACAATTTATTTAGTTTCAATACCAGTATAAGCCTGGTAACATTCCTGGGATTGCTGCTGACCCAAACCAGCAGCAGTTACTGGGGTTACCTGCATCACCCATGAAATCAGGGTTCAGGGCTGGCTGCAGCAGCTTCAGGACACGCGCGTGGGGGTGCAGCTTTCCTGGGAATTTTGGCATTTCCAGCACATTGCGCAGCACCCGGCGGGTTCCCGGTCTCCACTCCCGAGGCGAGAGCACCCCCTTGCTACCGCCCGGCTTGCTCCCGTGCAGCACGCCCGGCGATCGGCTCCCCGATAGCTCGCCTGAACGCGCTTCGGGTGCTCGTGACTCACACTATTGGCAATAGGCGGTGACAGGAGCGCTTGCAGGAGATGATAGTTGTGAGCGCCGGCTTTTATGATTGCAATAAGGAAAACAAAAAAAAATCCCTTCTGCTCAGGTTCTTTCAAGTTCCCAGACAGAGAAAACGGCAGTTGGAAGCACATCAACAGAAACAAGCTATGAGATGCTGCAGATACCCTTAAGCAACTCATTTTGGATTAAGTTCCCGTACTTATTGCTCACGTAGCCAATTTCAAAAAATCTTTTTGATTCAGTTTTATCTCTCCACTGTGCACTGAGACACAACCCGGCGGAGGTCGGTGGCCCTCGCAGCACAAGGATGTGGCTGGGCTGAGTTCGCTTCGCAGACTTGCTTTGGGTGGGAAGGAGGGGACATCTCTTGTAACCCACGTTTTGTGGGCACGAGGGAAGAGGTCTTGGCTTTCCTGCCTTTGTACCATCCCAAAACACAACCCAGCCCCATCGCAGCTCCTGGGTTCACCTGAGAGCTCAAGATCAAGGGGCCAAAGATGTTTTAGAAAATCATCCGACTGCATGATCTCAACAGAGTGAAGGAGGGGTGGGAGGAAGCTGTAAGGAAAGTGGGCGAATTCCCCTGGAGAGAACATCGCAAGGAGCCAGCAGTGACGTGGAAACTGTTGGTTAGAGGGTAAATATGGGGGGGGAGTGATAAAAATACCACTTCACAGAGAGCTTTTGAACCCTCAGCCTGACGAGAAGACTCAAAACAAATGCAACCCTTTCAATCATCTCTTTAATATCTATTTTAGAAGTGCCAGAGTACTATTTAACGCAGTTTTACATTTTTTGGAAGGGCGATTCCCTTGCTGTCTTTGAAAGCCACGATAACTAATTTCTCAGTTCCTCCTGCAAAGAGGAGAGGCGACTTTTTGGTAAGATCCCAGAAAATACTACCAGGAGACAACTTCCACCCAGCTCCTCTCCACCAGCCTGCAATCCTTTAGAGCCCTTTTCCAGAAGAAATCAAAGTAGCAGTGCTGAGAAGTAAAATAACCTCCAGCCTCAGCTTTCCCAAGCCAACCACAGGGCATGCACACTGCAACAAGGCAGTCTTGGAAAGATCAGCCCCTGTCTGTGCTGCCCTGCTTGTCGTGTGATGTGTGGAACCCTAAACTTCACCTTGCAAAGGCTTCAGCTCAAGGAAGCTCGCTGCAACGGGTGAGCCCTGGCTGGCATAAGGAAAACTGGCTCCCAGGGTCTCAGGAGAATCGTGTTGCGTCCTGCTCGTGAGCGCAGACCTCAGCGAGTCGTCCCATTCAATTCTCATTTCATGACTCAGAGCGCCAGGCTTTGGGGGTGGGGGGAGCTCCCTCACTCCGTTACTTTCTTGCCTGCAAACAATGCATTTTTCAGCGCCTCGCCGTAGCCTAGGTGTGTTTGACAAGGCAAGTTGCTGCAAGGCACGTCAAGTTCTGAATTCCCGTGCCAAGTTTTCCAAGCAGATAAAAGAGGACGCTCCCGAGCTCTCCCATCACAGGGGTTTCTGTCTCCGTTGCCCTCTGCTCCTTTCCTGCTGCTCAGCTTTTATTCACCAGCTTTTTTTTTTCCCCTCCTGCTCTTTGCATTTCCAATTGAACAAGCCACCATGAGTCGGATCTCTTACAGATCATCAACTGGAGGGGGCATGAGGGGCTTTAGCTCAGGGTCTGCTATCGTAGGAGGTGGCAGTGGTACCAGAAGCAGTTTTAGCTCCGTCTCTGTCTCCAGAGTTGGAGGAGGAAGAGCTGGAGGTGGAGGAGGCTTCGGAGCTGGTGGTGGCTTCGGCAGCAGAAGTCTCTATAACTTGGGTGGAAGTAAAAGAATTTCCTACAGCTCGGTCGGCGGAGGTCTACGGAGCGGAGCCGGTGGCGGATACGGCTTTGGTGGAGGAGCTGGCTTTGGTCTTGGCTATGGTGGTGGAGCAGGCGCTGGTTTTGGCTTAGGAGGAGCTGGTGGTGGTGGCGGCTATGGGATGGGTGGTGGATTTGGGCTGGGAGGTCCTGGATTTGGTGGTCGAGGTGGCCCCGGGTTCCCTGTTTGCCCACCCGGTGGCATCCACGAAGTGACCGTCAACCAGAGCCTCCTGGCACCCCTCAAGCTGGATATTGACCCAGAAATCCAGAAGGTGCGAACACACGAGCGGGAGCAGATCAAGACCCTCAACAACAAATTTGCCTCCTTCATCGACAAGGTGAGAGTTCGGTCTTAAACACCAGCCCGTGCATATTCTCAGTTGCCTCGGGAAAGAAGAACAGGAAGAAACTTCCTTTGGATTTGGGGGCTTGCCTGAACTAATCCCAGCCGACAAACAGCACAGGTTTGGCAGAAAACTAAGAATTGTTTTATGCTCTTTGCAAGGATGAGTTTTTCAGCACCTCCTTTTGCTAAATTGGAAATCCTCCCTTCCCCATAAAAAATTGCCTGGGCACTGGATGGATCTTGCACTGGTTGTAAAATTGCAAAGCTCCACACCTCTCAATGGGATACTACCAGTTTAAACCAGTAAGGTGGGCTGAGCATCCAGTGGGGGGAGAAACAGCTAAAGTTGCAATTACAGGCGCTTGGCCTGCTTAATGGCTCTTGAAAATTCTCCCCAAGCATCTCAGCTGCTTGTGCTACTTTGGAGAACCTGGTGCCCTAAAATCCTGCGGGAAGATCTTAATTTCTGTCTCTTTGTTGCCTCTTTCCATGTTGAACGATCCCTCCTTTCCCTGGCAGGGGGTTTTGTGTGCTGTTCGGACAGGTTTCAGCGCATGCCTGTTTTTGTTTTCTCAGGTGCGATTTTTGGAGCAGCAGAACAAAGTGCTGGAGACCAAATGGAGCCTCCTGCAAGAGCAGGGCCACACGGTCACCAGGAAGTCCCTGGAGCCCCTTTTCGAAGCCTACATCAACAACCTCAGGCGGCAGCTAGACAGTCTTATGGGAGAGAGGGGACGGTTGGACTCTGAGCTGAGGAACATGCAGGACATGGTGGAAGACTTTAAGAACAAGTAAGAAATTGCGCTCTGTAGATTAACAGATGTGAAAATCAGGGCAGGCAGTTCGTGCTCTCTGGCACATGCCTTGCATTTGCACTGGGTTCCTCTTCCCGGCAAAATGAACATACAAAACCTAAATTTGGTCGCAGTTACCTCTAGCTATGTCGGTTGCATGCAGGCTCGGCATTTAGCACAGGATTCATGCACCCATGGAAGCAGCTCCATATGGAGCTCCTGGTCAGATCCCTTGGGCGTCCCAAAACAATACCTGAAAATAGCAAAATGCGTAGCTCATGAGTATGAATGACATGCAAAAGGAGATGAAACATAGCCATAAACAGCCAGCTCCAAAAATCCCCAATTTTCTCTTTTTGCAAAGGAAGTTCCTAGCTTCCAGAGGGGCCCAGGCAACCCGCATGTGCTCGGCCTCGCTCACCTCTGATCACGTGGAAGATGCTCAGCTCTATTTTTTTGCCCATTGCCTCAGCTCCCCCTCAAGTAAACCAGAGAAAAGAATTTTCCTGGGGTGGCAATTAGTCCCAGATTATCCTGAGATAAGGCATCCAGCAGAGGCGGGATGAATCATTTTAAGGGCATGCCAGCCGGTGTCTGCTGACTATGAGGGACATTTAGGTGCTTTTTTTAGGTGAAGAAGTTCAATTTTCTTTGGCTGGAGTTTGGAGAGAACAGTATCTTCCTTATGCAACCAGATAGCCAAGTGCAAACTCGAGAAAAACACCCTGGAGGATTGAGATATGTTTATGCTAGAGAGCAAAGCATGTGAATAGATTTTTGGGGTGGGGGGTATGTATCAGCATTTAGAGCTGACAGGACGGGCTGACATGAATTAGCTTCTGGTATGTTGTCCTTGGGTACATTTCAGGTCTCGGTATGCATTATAGGCTTTTAGAAACCCTGATCAGTCCAAAAATGACAAATGATATTGTCTGGATTTTGGAACTACTACCTGGGCAAGAGAATGCGTTTTGTTTCAAGTCTGGAGCTAGCTCCCAGTCCACAGGCTCATTTTCACTTCATCTCCTGTCCACCCCGAGATCCAGCTGCAGGGATATCTCTGCCAGTGGGAGTTAAAGGACTGGCACAAACCTGCCTTTCAAATCCAGATCTTTGCTGCAACAGCCTCCACGCTCCGTCTACTTTCTAGCTAAGCCCTGCCCTGATTATCTGATGAGAGGATGTTGCTCAGAGCCATAAAAAGTTCCCCAGAAACATAATCTGAGGCTTACTTAATGATCCGCTCTTGCACAACCATGGTTAAAGAATCACAGAACTTTTTTTTTTTTTTTAATTAAATGCTGCGGCAGGTTATTTGGAGCCATTAGCATTATTAAAATATCAAATATCAAACTATTACATTATTAGCTATTGCAGTCCAGGCTGAAAGCTTTTGCATAACTTTGCTTTGGTCAAAGGTCACCACGAATACTTGCTGCTGCTTCTTACTGCAAAGGGCTCTGATCCTGCTCACATCTACGCATGAGCTTGACTTTAAGGGCAGTGATTGGATTCTTTTAATTTTAGCTGGGACTACTCACACCATGGAGTCCCTGCAGGTTCAGAGTAAGTGATCATTTGCTCTGCATCTGCTCTGGACTGTAAACAGCTGGGAACAAGGAATACATCTCTGAGCCAGAATTAATGATTTGGGACCGGAGTGGTCCCACCTCTGCTTCTCTGCCTCAGCCCTTCATTTCCACCCAAACTCTCTCCCTTTTTTATCCTTACAGATATGAAGATGAGATTAACCGCCGCACCAGTGCAGAGAACGAGTTCGTGGTTCTCAAGAAGGTGAGTGAAGTGGGAGCCAGGGGGAGGGCAATGAAAGGAGCTCAGCACACAGAGCCAAAGCAAAGCTGACAGGAGCTGGGGTCCTCAAACCCCAGCACTCTTCTCATCCTAAGCCAAAACATAGCATTCTACCAGCTACTAGGAAGAAAATTAACTTTGTTCTAACTGAAACCAGGACACCCTACAAATGGGCACAACCGGCTCCATGCCAAGGGTGCAGCAGCTCTGGGCACAGTCGGAGGAGCCGTCTGCTTTCTGCAGGTCGCTCCTCCGGCTGCGGTGCCAAACCGTCCGGCTGCCTGCTGTGCAGTCCCACTCCAACTCCAGTCACATCCCCATGAGTCTGAGCTTTGCTTTCTGCCCAAAACCTCGTTCTGGCTCACAACCAGTGCCTGGCATTATGTTAGAAAATGCCTTGATCATAGCAATATAAAAACAAGCCTAAAGATTAACGAACCTGGAAGCAGAGAGAGGGTCCTCCTGGTGTCCTCTTGTTTTGTGGTTTCACCCAGAAGTCTTTGGTTTTCTTTTCTTTAGGATGTGGATGGTGCTTACATGAACAAGGTTGAGCTGCAGGCCAAAGCAGATGCGCTGGCAGACGAGATTAACTTCCTGAGAGCTCTCTACGAAGCGGTAAGTGGTCAGCCCTCCCTACGATAACATCCTCCACAGCTCCACGCTGTACAGTTTCCCGTGTCCTGGAGCTCCGTCCATCACGCTCGGTGCTATACAGCAGTAAAAGAGAAAGCAGTCACCACCTTTTTGAAATTATAATGTAGCCATAAGATAGAAATGATAGATAAGGACAGGCAGAGTACAGAGAAATGCAAGAAAATGGCTTGGCAGAGAGGGCTCCGAAGCCATCTCTCATCAGTATGGTTTCCACCCCTGAGACCAGACAACTCATTTTTTTTTTGCATCTTCCACAGGAGCTGTCCCAGATGCAGCAGCAAGTGTCCGACACCTCCGTGGTGCTGTCCATGGACAACAACCGCAGGCTGGACCTGGACAGCATCATCGCAGAGGTCAAGGCGCAGTACGAGGACATCGCCAACCGGAGCCGGGCAGAGGCTGAGGCTTGGTACCAAAACAAGGTGTGTAACGGGAATGACAGACTGATCTCTGTGCATGTTGCAATGGACTCTTGGGCTGATCTGCTATTCCATGGGCAGGATGCTCAGGGGGCTGTAGTCCCCCTAGACCTGCACCTCGTGCCCTGAAGGCCCCTCACCCTTCCCAGTCCCACTCAGCCTCCCCACGGCTCCTAACCAGTGCTCTCCTCCTTTCTGTATCTCAGTACGAGGAGCTCCAGGTCTCCGCCGGGCGACACGGTGACGACCTGCGTAACACCAAGATAGAAATTTCAGAGATCAACCGGATGGTCCAGAGGCTGCGGAACGAGATTGAGAGCGTGAAGAAGCAGGTACGGTGGGGATGCTCCTGCATGGTGGACAGCAGACTCCAGGCATGGAAGGAGCCAGCTCCTGGCTTTGGAGCAGGGCTGGAAGGCAACGGGTCCCCCCTGCACTGAAGAGGGCATGGCCGTCTCTGTCTCCCTACTGGAGAAGGTCCCTTAATGTGAGGATGTGCTATGATAGCTCCTTTCTTGCTGGGGAAGCAAGTTGTGAGCTTTCAGGTCACCCCAGCAAAGCAAAGAGCTGCAGATGTTTCTTCTTTTTGTGGGAAACTGGACTATGGCTGCAGCTCCCCGCTCAGCTACCCTGTGACACCTTTCTGACAGCCCCTGAGGACTTCTCAGTGCCATGCTGGGAGCCACCAGCCAGGATCCACGATACCACAGCAATACTCAGCTTTGGGTAGCTATTAAACAGCCATTGGCTTCCCTTCTTTTAGTGTGCCAGCCTCCAAGCAGCCATCGCCGAAGCGGAGGAGCGCGGGGAGATGGCCCTCAAGGACGCCAAAGCCAAGCTGGCCGAGCTGGAGGATGCTCTGCAGAAAGCCAAGGCAGACCTGGCCCGGCAGCTGCGCGAGTACCAGGAGCTGATGAACGTCAAGCTGGCCCTGGACATCGAGATCGCGACCTACAGGAAGCTGCTGGAGGGCGAGGAGAGCAGGTGAGGACAAGCACGGGGTCCTGCTGCGTGCTGCTCTTCAGAGTCGAGCGCGTTTCTTTGGGTCCAAAGACAGAGCTCGCCCCAAAGGCCCGAAGCATCAAGAGACTTAAAAAGAGGGTAGAGAGAGGGGATATTTTAAAATGTGAGGTTTCCAGGAAAAGCTGGGTTCCTCCAGCTCTTGGCACCCGATGCACTAAGAAAAGTGAGCAGTCACCTTCCACCTGTGATGCAGCCATACCCCACCAGTCCCTGCTGAAGGCCACAAAGTCTGATCAGCTGGTCCCAGTGGCCAGCGCTGTGTCTTGCCTGTGCTTTCTCATTCTCACTTACGTCCCCCTTCCCCAACAGGCTTGCTGGAGAGGGAGTCGGAGCCGTGAGCGTCTGTGAGTACCTTCCCCCCCTTCCAGCCCTGGTCACTCATTCCCCCGCCGTGGGGGCGATGGGCCAGGTACCCCCGCCTCGGGGACCTGCGGGTCCCTAAGGTGGGCACGCACCGTGTTCCCCTGCAGCCGTGGTGAGCAGCTCCAGCGGGATGGGCTACGGCGGCGGCGGCGGCAGCTGCCTGGGCATGGGCGGAGGTCTCGGCATGGGCGGAGGTCTCGGCATGGGAGGAGGTCTTGGCATGGGAGGAGGTCTCAGCATGGGCGGCGGAGGTGGCAGCTACAGCATGAGCAGCAGCGGCGGCGGCGGAGGCTTCGGAGGTGGAAGCGGAGGCTTCGGCGGGGGGCTCAGCTACGGCGGAGGCAGCAGCTTCAGCTCCAGCAGCAGCCGAGGCGTCAGCTCCAGCACGGGAGGCAGCGTGAGGATCGTTTCCAAGACCACCACCAGCAAAAAGACCATCAGATAAGCCTGGCGTTCCCCGTGCGGACGACGGTGTGTTTCCTGCCTTCCGAAAGCAAGTGCTGCCCTCCAAATCAATGGTGTAAATAGCTGAGCTGCACCCTCTCCTCCCTCCGGCCTCATCCACTGGGGCAGTGGCAGGAGGCTAGGACCCCACTGCCAGAATATGAAGCACTTTTGGCTAAAGCATAGGTTGTAACAGGTCACCAACAGGGCTTTGGAGAGCCGTCACGGTCCCCAGCGGTGGCCCTCTTCCAGCACAGTCCTCAATCCTCTCTTGTTCTCCCCACGGAGTCACAAATGTAAAGCAAAGTGGAAGCACTTTGCTGAAAGGGGAAAGCCACGCTTGGCCACATGCATTCGTTTCATTCACCCTAAGATGATGGGGACAGCCTTGTGAAACCGCAGTCCTGGGTCTTCAGCAAGGAAAAGAGCTCCAAGACGCTCTAAAAGCCTCTGCCCACAACACGTGTTACAACCTCCAAATGTTTCACCTGCAACTAAAGATTTTTCCAGCCCCTTCTGTTTTCTCAGGCACCTGTGGGAAAGGTTACTGCTTTCTGTGTGTATGAATTGCCACACTGATTTCTAATCCCTTGTCCCCATGGCTATAGCCTCTTTGTTTCCTACCATACTGTATTGTCCAATAAAGAGCATCTCTCATTTTTAAATTTTGCTGCTTCATTCTATTCTCTGCTGGGAACTGGGTATTGATGCGTGCTGTGCCCCAGCTGCAGCAAGGACTCTCTGTAGGCACTTCATGAGAAAGGACCTTGAGGAGACCGAGCTCAGGTTTAGGACTCAGACTCCCACACGGCTCTGGGGAGGATGGAGAGGAGGGTGGGATGGATGGTCAGCCTGGACACAGGTTCACACCACAAACAGGGGCAAACCTCCAACATATTGGCAAGGACATGGCAAGAACAGCATCAAACAGGGGTGAGGGGTGGGAAGACATCACCACAACTGCAAGGGGAGGGAGGGCAGCACTACCAAAGAGGGGCAGACACAGGGTGAAGCGCCCAATATCCCACCACCTGCAGTCCTTGGGCATCAAGGTTTCCCTTGCACCCATGAGCAGCTTGCTAAATGTTCCTTGGGAAGAGCTGTTTCGGGGCCTCAGATTTGTTTTTGACTGAACCTGAGGTCTTCCAAGCTGCCTGTAGCACCCAGCTGCCCAACTCCCAGCCACCCCCCAGGAGCTGTCTGAGACCTGCTGGGACGAGGGTTTCAGCCAGGCGCCCGTGCTGTCCCCGGGCTCCCTCCTGTGGCTCCGAGGGCATCTCCTGGCTCTTGCTGCCTGCAAGGCTGCAAGGCCAGGCACCAATCCTGGCAGCTGGAAAAGCAGGGGGTGAGCTGGGAACCCAGCCTTAAAGGACCCAGGAGCTGGAGCATGAAGCGAGGGGAGCAGAGGAGGGGTCCGCAGCCCCTTGGGGATGTCATGCCCAAAGGACGAGCATCCCACCTTGCTCCCTGGTGACCACCAACCCACCCCACATCCCCTGTAAAATCCAACCGTGGGTACCCCCAGGGAGGTCTCCAAGGAGGGAGAGGAGAGGCTGCAAGACAAAAATATCTCGTGCTAGAGTGCTCACCGCAGGGAAACACTTCTGAGCTCCTGACACCCCCGGAGCCCAGGCACCCATCACGCCGCGCAGAGGTGTGCGAGCACCAGACAAGCCAGCCTGGTGTCTCCAGCAGGTGGGGACCCAGAGCAAGAGAAAGGCAGGGAGCTGCCCTGCAAGGGCTGGAAGCCGTGATGGGTCCTACCATGGGGCTTGGGGCTCACACCCACGGGAGAGCTGGGTGGTTGGGCTGCATCCGTTTACCTGCCTGCATCTGTCTGCAAGCATCTGACCACGATTCGTAGACTTTTAAGGAAATAGAGTGAAGCTGGCAAAGCAGTCTTCTTTGTAACAGGCAGGGCATCCCAACTGGGCTTTTATTATCAAACCATATATATATGTATATAAATAATTGAAAATTTCAAAAATCTGTTTTGTTTTGTGTTTTACAGAAGTGTACATTACACTCTGCTGTGCCATCAGCTGC
Source organism: Anas platyrhynchos (assembly GCF_047663525.1). Taxonomy (NCBI): domain Eukaryota; kingdom Metazoa; phylum Chordata; class Aves; order Anseriformes; family Anatidae; genus Anas; species Anas platyrhynchos. Next base: position 506,663 of record NC_092622.1, read on the forward strand.
ATCTTGGCTGCAGGGAAGGTAACGCAGGATGCAGCGAAACCAGCAGCGGAGCAACATCCCCAGCTCCCGTCTGCGAGGCACATTCAGCCTGAGCGTCATTGTTTAACCAGGGCAGCGACATCCCAGCCGGGTCGGAGTCCGGCAGGCGAGCCGGGCTGCAGGCGATGCCACGCGCCGCGGGACAGCACCAGGGACCTCGGGGCTCACGCGCGGTGCAATGCAGCACTGCACCCTGAATAAACATAAGGCCCCAGTGCACCGGGACTGGGTGCGCTTTCCAGGACTTGTGAATAATGCTTGTTTATCTTACCGGCTCTGAGAACGGTGCTGTTTGTTTTAATTGGGAGAAATTAAACTTCACACGAGCGCGGTGGCTCTCTGCAAGGAACCTTGAACCGGGAGCAGTCTCGGTGCAGGACAGAGCTGGGGGGCGTGCCACGTGCCTGCACAGAGCTGATCCGAAATAACGGGGCTTTCCAGCGGCACTGCTTCAGTGCATGGGCTTCTTTATCAGGAGAAAAGTTATACCCTAGGGCCACGCGAAAGGAGGAGATGTTACAATACTGCTGCGATAACCTCCAACACTGAAAGATCTTGCTTTCCACATGGTGCTTGGTGGAGAGCAGAACCCCATCAGCCCTACTCAGGGATCAAAGTTGCTCAGCAAGCGTTACAACACAGCTTGGGGTGTTTGGGATCCTTCAGGTACCACCATGTAAGCACCACTGTTGCATGTGGAGCAGGAGAACGGAGGTATCAGCTAATACCAACCTAAGGTCAGAGGCTCTTTTAAGTGCAACAAAGCACGGGGTGAAACGAGACCTCCCTGCTCTGTATAAAGCATCTGGCAACAACAACAATAATGAAGGCAAAGTTATTCCAAAACCCTGGGCTGCATCGGAGTCTCTGCGCTAGCACAGAAAACAATTATCTGGGGAAAGCAGGTCACACCTACACTTCAAAGTCATGTAGTACTTACAGCTGACTGGCCTCCAGATACTGCTGGGAACAGGCTCAAAGGACTGCAACGCCCATCACGGGGCAACACCTATGGGAAAGCTTCTGAGGACTTCATCCTAATTCATCCCTTGGGGAAATGAGATTCACGGACACTTGCCTCCTGCTCAGGAGCTCTCGGAGGTTCCTGTCCCCACAGCGCAGGGACCCTGCAAGTCGTGTGGTCCACCGTGGAAAAAGCTCAGGGCAACCAGTGGGACTTCATTAACTCGGGATGATATAGTAAATTATGGTCAAAATGAGTAGGGTTTGAATTTAGGTTAGCAGCCCAAGTTTAACCCAAAGGCTTTAATTTAAGCAATTAACGTAAATTACAGCCTTGACTTTACTGATAATTAAACTGAGATTAGGTAGCACAGGTGAACCAACACAAGTTAGTAAGACACGCTCTGATTTTATAAATGCGTGTGTTTTTGCAAAGAAGACATACGGAGGCATTCCGAAGGATTTATTTCAGCCTCGTCTGAGAAAGGGCATCCATCACCAGATGAAGGCTTCCAGGGCGAATGCTGCAGAGAGGCAGAGATGGACAGGAGCTGATGAAAAACTGTTGGAGATATCTGCTTCTTGCTGGCCGGGTGCATGGGAAACAGTTCAGATTTCTCACTAGAGGGGCCTGAGTTGCATTTATTGCCCTGATGTAGCCAGAATGCACTTTTCTACCCTCAAAGGAGCGTTATTACCTTGCTGTCAGCATGATGCCAGAACCAAACTCAGCCACGACTTCACTCCCAGGTTTACAGCATGGCATAAAGGGATCTCCTGCCTCTGGGTCAGGGACTCGCACCGCCGTCTGCCCCCTCTGCTCAGCCTGGGAGGAAGAAACAAGGAGGGGAAGGGATGGAAAAGGCTTCGGAGCCTGCTCAGCCTCGCAGCCTGCCTCTGCCACGTCATGGGGGCTCTCAGCCGGCAGGACCTGCCCAAACACAGCTCCCTTTGTTTGATTAGGAGGAAGAACTACAGAACAGCTTGAGTGAGAGCTAGCATAATGCTCTGGTGGAGGAGGAAAAGTCCATATCAGGGCAAGCTATCTTCATCGGAGCAGCAAATTCATTTACATGCCCGGAGCTGCAGTGTGCACGGGAGACACTCCCCCAGGAGCTACCTGGAAACCCAGTGTTTCATCAACAGAGCAGGGTGGAGGCCCCCTTGCCATCACCCCATACCCCAAACCTGTAGCTACAGCTCCTTGTGCTCACAGTTCTGCCTTTTGTAATTACCTCTCAAATTCCTTCCAGATGAGTGACAACCGCATCACCTCCACCCTAGTGCAAATGTGAAATGGAAAGAAATTAATTTCTTTTTATTTGGTTGGAGGAGCTGTATTATTACTATTATTAACAATGGACTCCAACGCAGTTGGCGTATTCTTTAGCCAAAAAAGACAAGTTTCATATGTAAAGGGAGCCTGAGGGGAAAAAGGAAAGTACTGACGCATCATGCTGTTAGTAACCAAGGGTGGGTTTCAGCCTGGCTAACCCTGCACACCCTGAGTCAGCCTCCTGGTCTCCCCACATGGTGCTGGGGAAGGTGGAAAGCCATCTCCAGCGGCCTCTCCTTCCATCCAACTTTGGATGGGAGAATCCGCCGTTTGGCAGTGATCTCCCCTGAACACACGAGAATAAAAAGAAAAGCTTTTAGATAGAGTTATGTGGGATGGACAGCACCCCAGACAGCGAGTCCAAAGGAGTCTTAGGCACTTAGACAACCTGCATCTGCCTTCGAGTACCTTGTGCCTCATATGAATCAAGCACACCACGGGGGATCACCCTCATGCTTGCACCTCATGACATTCACCAACTGGTGGGCAAAGCCCCAGGGTGGATCAATCATCCACGACCTTTAGGGTGTAGATTTGCTGCTTGTGATCCGTTTACTACAGTTCCCATGTGTGCCAAGGAACAGACCCTCTGGGCAAAATGCGCAAGATCGAGCTCTTGCTCACAATAAAAGCTCAGTCTTGTAATAGACACCAAAATAAAATAATTGCTACTTCTTCCCCTCCACCGTTTCAAAACACAAATGTAAATGCAAACTATTTTGAAGGCAAGTTGTTGTGGGACCCAACGCACTCGTGGGGGTTCCCTTTGCCTCGCGAGGCGGGGGCGGCTCGCAGCACACCCCCTGCTCGGCGGTGACTCCTCGGCGTTACGTTATCCCTGCTCCGCAGCCAGCAGCTGCTCAGCCTTACAGGCAACACGAGAAGCCGTTCGGGGGGATGCGGTTGCAAGTTCACTTTCTTGTATAAATAAATTACATATGAATCATCTTTTCCTGAACTACCTGAAACAAAGCGAGGGCCAGAAACACTTGCTGTGCCTCAGAATGAAGTTATTTTTCACGTTTTCTCTTCAACTTGCTCCTCAAACTGCCCGCAGTGCTACAGGCAAAGCAAAGGGCTGCATCGGTACCTGTGGCTGAGAAAGGCCAGGTCCAGGATGTCTTTGTCTGCAGACCGCTGTGGATCTGGGCAGAGGGAATCCTGTGGAGCACTCTTCTGCTGGATTCATACAGGCAGGATCACACTGTCAGATGTGCAGTGCTGAAAGAGCTGATTAAATCTTTGGGAAACTACTTTGTGTTTATAAACGAGGAGTTGGGAACAACCCCGGAGCACTCCATTTCCATAGAGACAGTGGATTCAAAGCAGCTCCCATTCCTACACTCTTGCCTCCTCCTCAAAAATTTTGTTTTGTTCCTTTGTTTCCATCCTCCTAAAACACCAAAATTGAAAGTTTCGAGCCAGAGGACCAGCACAGCTACTTGTGCTAGAGCTCAGCGGCGGTTGTGAATATCACTGTCAAAATACACTTGTGAACAAAAGACCCTGACAAAATGTTTCATTTTCATTCCTAGGCTAATTTTATTTCATTCCTTTTAAGAGTGACAGAAGAATTAGTCCACAGGAGCAGAATTTTCAGAACAGATCAGCCCTGGGAGCTGAGCCTATGTAGAGACAGAAGCAGAAGCATTTCTGCAGGTATATTGCAGAAGGGAACCTTGCAGAATGTATCACAAAATAAAACATAAAACAATATACTGCAGGGCATGCTGTAAAGCACTGCTCTGCCTGACACAGATTCCTTTCCCTAAAACACATGGGACTGTAATTTTTAAAAACCCTACTCATGAACAGAAAAGGGGCAAAAGCAATCCTGAGGGATGAAATTTTCAAGCAAGAGGTGTTGAGTGACAGGCATTTTGAACGGTGTTTTCCTCCCTGTGCCCAAAGTGACTCAACTGCAACTTTCAAATGCTTTGATATGGCGAAGAGTCTGGCTGTCTACAAAGACGGCAGAAGGCGACAGTTATTCCCAAACAATACCACTGTTGCTCAGAACCTGGCTATATTATTTCAGAAGGGCGTGTGTGCGGAGTGAGTTCTTTCTCCAGAATGCTGTTGGACATGCCAAGCCTAATTAATCAGAAAGATGATCCACCTCATCAAACCCATCCCAGTCTCATAAATGCATAAAAGGGCTCTCCTGAGCTCGTGAAAAGCACAGGTTCATCTTTCTTCTTTTCCTCCTACTCCTTGCTCCAGGCCAGCACCTTTGCTCCTTTGCTCTTGCTGTAGCATCCATCCCAGCCCAAAGCCAACAATGTCTCGCCAGTCCACCGTGAGGATTCAGAGGGGAAGAAGTGGCTTCAGCGCTGCTTCAGCCATCGTCCCAAACACCTGCCGCACCAGCTTCAGTTCACGCTCCGTCACCCGGGTCGGAAGCTGCAATGCTGGCAGTGGGTTCGCTAGGGTCGGTGGTGGCTTTGGAAGCAAAAGCCTCTACAATGTTGGAGGATGCAAGAGGATCTCCGTGGCTGGAAGGGGTGGTGGCTTCTATGGACCTGCAGGTTTTGGTGGTGGCGCTGGTAGCGTGTACGGTTGTGGTGGTGGCTTTGGCATGCCAGCTAACCTTGGCTATGGATATGGTGCCTTTGGTGGTGGCATGGGTGGCCCTGGATTCCCAGCTGGGGGCATCCACGAAGTCTCCGTCAACCAGAGCCTTCTGAAACCTCTCAACCTGGAGATTGACCCCAGCATCCAGAGGATCCGAAAGGAGGAGAAGGAACAAATCAAAACCCTCAACAACAAATTTGCCTCCTTCATTGACAAGGTGAGACATGATCTTCCCTAAATATCTTGCCCTCATTTTTTGATGGGGTCTCTTAGCTGTGTTATGAGCACATAAGCTGAGCAAGAAGGAATGAAAATCAGGAACGAGACTGGAGGATGCCTCAGTCCCTGGAAATTCCAGGCAATGGTACCTGCTACATAGTGGTTGCTATGAATTAATCATCCAGTATCCGAGGTCCTCTTCGTTTGCTGCTTAACATCTCATAGGCAGTGGAGAAAGAAAGCTCTTAGAGATAACCCCATCCTTGTGGAGGTGTTGGGCTCTCTGCACTGAGCACTGCAGGAGCCTTGATAACAGGTTTTTAAATGGTTCAGGTGAAATGAGAGCAACCCATCCAAAACAACCAAGAAAGGAAGCGCATAAATTGGCCCTAGGGAGAAGTAAGCTTCTCGCTGCTTGAATTTTCCTCAAAGGCATTTAAAGCTCTGAGTGAAACAGTACCAGCATGTTTGGACTGTTAGTTCAAAAGAGCAAAATCTGATCCAACTCTGTCTGAACCACTTCATTTCCTTGTTAACTGTATTAGATGCACAAGAGCACCTGCTCAATTTCTCTTGGTTGAGCAGCTCCTCTTTGATTTCAAGGAAAACACTACATTATTTTGGAGATTTTGTGATGTGTAGGAGCTATGCTGAAAGGAGGGGAAACTGGCACTTCATTATTCTTTTCTTAATAAGCGTGCAAACCCTGTTTTATTCCTTATCTGTTTTTGCATGCGCTGTTCACACAAAATGTATGCACCTTGCATGCTTTATCAAAGGAAAGAAGGGGAAGCATGTGCAAGGAAATCCGTGGTTGTTCCAGAGTTTTTTGGAATACTGACCAGGGTCCCTGCAGTCTAATAGCACATTCCTGCTTCTGTCAGAGGAGAATTTGGCTATGACAACCAGTTGGAAAGGGTATTTCACCCACTGAGATCCCACACTTGTAAAGGAAGCTCTCTCAGAATCTCTGCTCTTTCAAAACATCTTCAGCATATTTCTGCTTGCAGGTCCGATTCCTTGAGCAACAAAACAAAGTGCTGGAAACCAAGTGGAGCCTGCTTCAGGAGCAGGGGATGAAAACAGTTAAAAACAACTTGGAGCCGCTGTTTGAGACTTACATCAACAACCTCAGGATGCAGCTGAACAGTTTGCTGAGTGACAAGGGAAGGCTGGAGGGAGAGCTCGTCAACACTCAGTACCTGGTTGAGGACTTCAAGAAGAAGTAAGTCTATTGAGCGAGTGCTCTACTTACCTAGGTAGGTGCAGCCTTTCTCCATTTGACATCCTTAAGCCAAGGGGGGATCCAGACAAGTCCTCTAACAAACAGAACAGGACACAGGAGTTCCCGACAGTGAAGGCTGTGCCATTTTCTCAAGATAAACGGTAACGGAGTAACAGATCCAAATACACAAACATTTTGTGAATAATTTAGAATATGATCAAAGACTTATTAACTAAATTACCTACCGAGGAAAAAAAATTACATGGTAGGTCTGAAAGTTTCAGGACAGCATGCTTAATTTGCTTAAGACAAGCAGAAGTATGACTAAGGGCCAGAAAGAGGAAAAAAGGAACAGCAGAGATTCTTTAAAAAAAAATTAGATGTACTTGTTTTAACTAGTTTAGCCTAGAAACATGCTCATGGTCTCTTATTCAGATGCTCTGCAAAAGAAAAGAACATTGTATGCAAAATGCTCTTAAGGAAGTTCATTCCAGCAAACTAAAATCACCTCCGTCTGTTACTTGCCTAAACAAATGCTTCTTCTGCCTCCCTCCATTAGGTATGAAGATGAAATCAACAGGCGTACAGTTGCAGAGAATGAATTTGTGACACTTAAGAAGGTGAGAGAAAATTGCAGAACACCGTCTGATGATGGTAGAGCTCTAATCACCTATTCATTCACAAATCCATCCATTCATATTCTAAATGCTTTTTTATGCCTTCTTCCCTGGCCTGTTATTGCGGAGATAAGCACATCCCTGACTTGCGAACAAGAGTTTAAAACGTATTACCTAATTCTCTCATCCTCCAGGATGTAGATGCTTCCTATATGAACAAGGTTGAACTACAAGCCAAGGTAGATGCGCTGACTGAAGAAATTAATTTCCTGAGAGCCCTCTATGAAGCAGTGAGTACAACCACCTCCCAAGACATTTCAGTCCTCAGCTTCCCTCCCTCCGTTCCTCTGAAAGCCTTTAATTTCTCCCCCCAGGAGATGCTAAATCCTTTACCTCTTTAGAGTTACACCAACTGTCTTAGCTCCTTAGATAACAATCTGTAGCCTCTCCCAGGTCTGCATGCTCATCTGTAAGGATGAAAAGGCATCTCCCAAGCGAGTGAGCTCACCTAGTCCCTGCGCACTTTGCAGGAGCTGTCTCAGATGCAGACCCAGATCTCTGACACCTCCGTCGTTCTCACCATGGACAACAACCGAAACCTGGACCTGGACAGCATCATCTCGGAGGTCAAAGCTCAGTACGAGGACATTGCCAACAGGAGCCGGGCTGAAGCGGAGTCCTGGTACCAAACCAAGGTGAAGGAATTGGGGTTTTCCGTGCTGTTATCTTCATGTCTTGTCTTGAACAGAAAAGGACTGACTCTTCCAAGAAAACTTTCTCCACTACTGCACGTTGCACAGCAGCAACTCAGCTAGTGTGGGCTCGGGGAGGCACCCAATGCTTTCAAGCACCCACCTTGCCACACACTGTGTTACTGAAAAAATGATGGATTTTACCTTGACCGGTTGTTCCTCTCTCCGCCACAGTACGAGGAGCTGCAGGCTACCGCAGGCAGGCACGGGGACGACCTCCGCAACACCAAGCAGGAGATCTCCGAGCTCAACCGCCACGTCCAGAGGCTGCGGTCTGAAATCGACAGCGTGAAGAAACAGGTAAAAAGCAGGAAAACCCATCCTTTTAACCAATTTGCCCCCCAGATTGGCAGGGAGGAAGGAAAACATTAAAAACAACCTAACTGAGTTCTGCTCAGCTTGACCCTTTTTCTCTAAAAAACAGAACTGCTGCTAAAACTGCTTTAACTGGTGGTGCTGTAATGAGACCTTGTGGTTTCAGGGTAGAAAATGCCAAGGGCCCGTACGGGCAATCTGACCAGAGGTTTCTTTTCCCTAGTGTGCAAACCTGAAAGCAGCCATCGCAGATGCTGAGGAGCGCGGGGAGCTGGCCCTCAAGGATGCCAAAGCCAAGCTGGCCGAACTGGAGGATGCTCTGCAACAGGCCAAGGCAGACCTGGCCCGGCAGCTGCGCGAGTACCAGGAGCTGATGAACGTCAAGCTGGCCCTGGACATCGAGATCGCGACCTACAGGAAGCTGCTGGAGGGCGAGGAGTGCAGGTGGGTGGGAAACACGACCCTTCCAGTCCCGGTTTTGGAGGATCCAACAAACGTGCTGCGGATGCTCAGCGTTTTTGAAATGCACATGTGAAATGGGGTATCCAGGGGCAGGGGGAAAGGTTGTCTGGTTAATTCAGTAACATTGTGAGAAGCATCCACAAATTATGCCACATATTCATTTTTCTCCCCAGGGGTCTCTAAAAAATGTCCCCTGTATTTTCTCATGCTATCACCTGGCTTCTTTCTTACCATCTTACATTGCTGTGTTCTGTTCCCTAACAGGCTGGCCGGAGATGGCGTCCCAGTGAATATCTGTAAGTCTTTGAAATATACACAATTACCTGATTTGAGCATTATCGTGTTTCTGTACCGAGAAGCCAATACCCAGAGAGACTGAACGCCTTTCCTTCTCCTTCTTGCAGCCGTGACCAGAACAACTGTGGGAACAGGGTACGGAGGAGGAAGCAACCTCAGCATGGGAGGGGGAATCTGTAACATGGGGAACAGCTTCAGCTGCGGGAGCGGTCCTGGGGTGAGCAGCACCACCTTTGGAGGTGGCAGCAGCTCCAGCGTGAAGTTTGTCTCGACCTCCTCCACCAGAAGAAGTTACAGAAGCTAAAGGTTTCCTTTCAGACGCCTTCACTCGCCAGAAAACACCTTAACACTGGTCCTTTATTAAAGCGTAGTTGGGGTGAACGGAACGAGGGCCACCTAAACCCTATGTCTTGTCGCACAGGAGCCTCACTTTAGGAACCCTCTCTCAGCCGTGTTGTCTAGCACATGTCGTGTAGGGCTCTGCTATTGAACATGAGTCCAACTGTTTTAAATTTGCAACTTGCTTGTTACAGCTCAGCATTTTTGGCCGGATTTTGTATATAAAATGTGTCCCATGACTGTTTGTCTCTCTTCACTTTCTGGTGTTTGTCTAATAAAAATGCATATGTAATTTATTCTATTGCGTGGACCTTTTAATTAAAGACGTGGAACAGCAAATGCAAATGCAGATAACAAGCACTTTTCCTAGGGCCTTGCCCAGTTAAAGGCACAGATTTTTACTCCTCATCCACATTTCCTGCATCTCCCCAGCAGCAGCCAAAACACAGGTACAGAGTAGCACCAAGGGGAGGTCTGCTGTTGATTTCAATGCACCAGTTCTCCCCATTGTGCATGTAAAACACCTGGAAGCTAAACACAGGGCACGCCAAGGCAAGAGTGGGGCACAGGGGAAAAGGTCTAAGATTCAATTGCTATGCAGCTCCCAGCCAGTACAACAGCCAACAGCCCGACTCCCAGGGGGTGCAAAGGGCAGTGCCAAGTGTGTGATGTACCTGCATAAACTTCTAACAATAGGGAACTAATTACCAGGGGAGTCAGAGCAACCACCCGACTTGTTCAAGAATATCACTCCATCTTAAAACCCCATTTACTGTGAGCTGCCTCATCTAAGTGTAAATGCCAGCGAGAAAACACCTGAGAGCTCTCCCCTCCTGTTCCGAGCATTGGCCACCCTGTCTGAGGAGTTCATCTCAGGCCTCGGATGCTCTCGTTCTGTCTCCTTCGTCTATAGAGACGAAGAGAGATGTATTAGGAAAATACTCAGCGATGGGTTAATAGAGGAGGACCGGCAGTCTCTGAATGACAGACTGTATTCTGGTTTTCCTTCAAGACCAGCAGTTTCCCATCATTTTCTAGGATGCTCTGAACTCAGCACGTTCCTCTCCATATCCCCCAGGAAATCTCCTTCCCAAAAACTTGCGGGTTGGTTATGGGTCTGCTGCAGCTCTCTGCTCCTTCCCCACCACCTCTCCAGGCATTTCTTCCCACTACGTACTCCTTCCTGGGAAGGAGCAACCTCCTCCCTCCGAACAGCAGCTTGGGCAAGGCTTAGTAATGGTCTTCCTCTCTGCTGCCCAAACACTCTCCCTAACCGAACAGGATGCAGTGTATATAGCCAACAGGCACAGCAGATGGATGCCATCCATTGCATCATCGCATAAGTCATAACGTAGAGATTACAAAGCTCTTCACCTAGCATGGGAAAGGCTGAGGCCAGGATTCATTCTCCCCAGGCATGCCTTTTTGAGCAAGATACCCCTGCCCACTCACCCCCCCCCCCAAAAAAAAAAAAAAAAAAAAAAAGACAGATATTCTCATTTCTGGGTACATGGCCAAGCTGTCCTGGCCAGGGACAGCTGGCTCTGCCAGGGCTCTGATCTCCAGCTACATAACCTCCTGCTTCCCCTCCAGCAGGACCTGTCAAATAGATGCAGAGATGACCTGGGGCTGTATTCCAGCAGGGGAGGACAGCCCTCATTAATATGAGTGCAGCCCAGATTAAAACCTTAGTCATAAGGCAAGGAATGGTGCTTGCACTCAGGGGCTTGAATTTGCAAAGCGCGGAGGGAGCTCTGCCTCCAAATACCCTGATTGCTAATTGCTACCCGTAACGTTTTGACACAATTCTTCAGGACAGACGTGATCGGTGGCTTAGTCACAGAAGCTCCTCTGTGACTGAGGAGCTGTCTTAAAAACTGCTGCGTGTTGTAACTCACAGTAGCCAAAACACTCCCAGGACAGTTATTTTAGCTTCATTCCAGGGTGTGTAAGGGAAACATTAGAAGAATAGGGAGGAAAAACGTGAAAAGAAAAAAAAAAAAGAAAAAAAAAAAGGAAAAGCATGGCTAAAAGGCAAAAAAAGATGACAGGCATCCACAAATCACCCTCAGTGGACCTTCTGGCCAAACTTACTTGACTGTCCAGCCTCCAAGTGTGAAATGGCAAGCACGAACGTGCGCTTGAAAGACGCATCTGAGAACACCTGCTCCCATCCCAGAGCCTGCATGTATCTTTTTAATGGCTGGCAAAGGCAACAGCTTCCCAGCAATGCTCTGCAGGTGTGCTGCTCCTCTGATGTTCAGCTTGGACACCCACAAGAGAGACATACCTTGGCAAACTCCCGGGGCTGCAGGGTTCAAGAGAAGCATGTCCATCCCTGGAAAGTTATGGGCATCCAGACAAGATACTGGGAGTGACTTCTGAGCATCCCACCTTCTCCGGGACAACTTCCCATGCATACAGTGCTACAACACAGCATACATAGGGCAAGTCAAGACAGCTTGTGCATCTCTCTCTGGAGAAATGCACCACTTGACACCTCCTGGGATCTACGCGGCATAAGAGTAGAGGGAGTTGACTGTGAACAATGCTACAAGCCCAAATCCTAGGCACTCAATTTCCTTGTGAGTAAGAGTTATTGAAAAAGGAAGACAACAGATGTGGAGAGAAGCCTGTTCCCAGGCTTCCCAATGGGTAGAGACAAGGTCACCCCATGAGTCAGGAAACGGGCACACAATCCGCAAAGGTGAAGCCCTGAGAAATCGCCAGCTCAGGTTTTGTGCCGTCACAGCCAGCGGTAACTCCCTCCCAAGTCATATTCTGATATTTCATCACCTGTCAGTCTGAATCAGGATGAAACGTAGACACTTTTCAAAGAAAGAAAAGATCCGAAAATACCATTCACAAAACTACCTTTCATGTCTTTCCCATTCCCTATGTGGTTTTTGATAGCTGATGGTCTAAGACTTCCATTAATGCCCCATTACTCCTCTGGCTTCCCTCCATCACCTCTTGCTCCTTCTTGTATCAGCTCTGGTTTCAATGCCTCGTTTGGGCATGAGAACAGGAGTCCAGAATTTCCAGCAAGTTGGGGCCTGAGGTGCTGATGCCCTGCTGGGGTTTACTCAGAACCACAGCAACAGGAAACGCAGACCCACAATAACAGGTTTCTCAAACCTCGGACCACTGTAAAATGATAAAATGTGCTTTTACGCAAGAAAGGGATCGATTCATCTGTGAAATACAGATGAGTGAGCGCTTGCCCAATCTGCTGCAGAGGTGAAAGGAGGGAGTGGGAAATGGACGGCCACGAACAAAAGTTGAGCAGGCAGCATTTAGCATTTTCATGGATATTTCAACAGCCAGACCATGACTGTCACAAAAAAATGCAACTCCTGCAACTTTCCAAGTGATTCGTAGGTGCGTGTGCTCACAATGAACTCACCGTTCGCATTGCTGCTAGGCGTGCCGAGCCCGGTTAATCAGTAAGATGAGCACCACACCAGACCCATCCCCAGCTTGTAAGGGTATAAAAGGGCCAGCCTGAGCCTGGGGAGCACAACTTCATCTTCCCTCCCTCATCCACTTCCTCACTGCTTTATTCTCCCTATTGCTCTCGCCCTGCTCACATCAGCTGCCATGTCTCGCCAGTGTGTTGCAAGGAACCAGTGCAAAACTGGGTTCAGTGCCGCTTCTGCCTTCATCCCAAATGCCTGCAGCACCAGCTTCATCTCACGGTCAACTTCCCAAGGTGGAAGCTGCGGCACCGCTGCTGGGTATGGAAGATTTGGTGGAGGTTTTGGAAGCAGGAGCCTCTACAATGTCGGTGGATGCAATAGGATCTCCGTAGCTGGAAGGGGTGGTGGCTTCTATGGACCTGCAGGTTTTGGTGCTGGAACTGGAATGTCCTATGGTTTTGGTGGCGCATCTGGTGGTGCCTTTGGGTTTGGTGGTGGCATGGGTGGCCCTGGATTCCCTGCTGTTCCGAATGGGGGCATCCACGAAGTTTCCGTCAACCAGAGCCTTCTGAAACCTCTCAAGCTGGAGATTGACCCCAACATCCAGAATATCCGTAAGGGTGAGAAGGAACAGATCCAAACCCTCAACAACAAATTCGCCTCCTTCATCGACAAGGTGAGACATGAGATTTATTGGATATGCTGTGCTGATTCTTCAGTGGAGAAGCACAAATAAGGGCAAGTTCTATCTTTATCAGCAATTTAACTCTTCGTGTACTGCCATATCTAACAGCAGCAGCCAGGGAATAAAACATGAGGGGTGCTGGGTTTGAGACCATTTGTCCCACACATTCATGCTAAGAGAAGACCGGCCAGCAGAGGGAAAATGGTGATATAGGATGTAAGGAAGCAGAGCTCGCCATATAGTCAGGAATGTTAACATAGATTTGTAATGCTTGCTTCCGTCTATGTGTCTTTCAGCAATCTGTGCTATTGCCCAGTCTTTGAGTACGAAGTGACAGCTGTTTCCCACAGGCTGGGAGCTCCCCCCTTTCAGCAGGGTGGTACCTGGCCTCTCTTAGGGAAACCATCCTGAAGCCACTGTTTCTGAAATATCTTTTTTCTCTTTTCAGGTCCGATTCCTTGAGCAACAAAACAAGGTCTTAGAGACCAAATGGGCCATTCTGCAAGAACAGGGGAACAAAACAGTTAGAAACAACATTGAACCCCTCTTCGAGACCTACATCGGCAACCTCAGGAGACAGCTGAACAGCTTGCTGGCAGACAGGGAGAACCTGGGAGGTGAACTGAACAAGGTGCAAAGCCTTGCTGAGGACTTCAAGAACAAGTAAGTCTGTTCACTTGTGGTCTGCCCGGCGGGCAAGTGTGCTGCAACAGATGACAGCTCTCTGTCGCACCAGTGCAGTCAGACAAGGCAAAAAGGGCTTTTTTGCTAAGATAATCTTCTGAAAAAGGCCCAGGATTAAGTTTGCATATGTGACATAGAGAATCTCTGTGCCTTGTGGCTGAAAGTCACAGGCAGAAAGCCATAGAGCTAAGAGACCAAGCTACAAAACTGCACATATAAAACCAAGTTATTAACAAAATGACTTCTGCATCAGCCTAGACCAACCCTCCATTTCCATCCTGCAGATATGAAGAAGAGATCAACAAGCGCACATCTGTCGAGAACGAATTTGTGATCCTGAAGAAGGTGGGTGCATGCACGCTGCACCTCCCAGGCCTGCGAGCTGTCTGCGTGACCACAGCAAGACAAACATCCTGCAGCTTCTCTGAAAACTGCTTCATTTTTGTGATGTTTCCTCTTCTAGGAGGTGGATGGTGCCTACATGAACAAGACTGAGCTGCAAGCCAGGCTGGACTCCCTCGTGGAGGAGATAAATTTCCTCAGAGCCCTTTATGAAGCAGTAAGCACCCGTGTTCATGCCCTTCTAGTTTCTAATGCCCTTGCTTCCCTTTCCCATCTCAGAAGCTCAGGACAGATTTTTATTTTTTTTACTCTTTGCACTAAAAAGTCAATGCTTTTTCCATTTCACCTGCTGTATAAACCCTTCCTGAAAACTTCTTGGAAAAATCCCTTTGGACACTCAGCTCTACCCTCTGCTTGGAGCATTTCTGCCCCTTGAGCATGAGAGGAAGAGTCTCACGCCTGCGACTCACCCAAATGCCTGCTGCCTCTGCAGGAATTGTCTCAGATGCAGACCCAGATCTCTGACACCTCTGTCATCCTGACCATGGACAACAACCGCAGCCTGGACATGGACAGCATCATTGCAGAGGTCAAAGCTCAGTACGAGGAGATCGCCAACAGGAGCCGAGAGGAGGCTGAGTCCTGGTACCAGTCCAGGGTGAGTGCTCAGGAAGGCTTCTGGGCAAACCATGCCCCCTGCCCCAGATCCTTCAGATCTAAAAATCCTACAAAGCTCTAAGTGCTGATTTGGGATTGAGAACAGCTGCATGCTTTGAGCACAAACACCCGCGTTCCCCCACGCTGCTTGGCACTAACCTGATGGATTTTACCTTGACCGGTTGTTCCTCTCTCCGCCACAGTACGAGGAGCTGCAGGCTACCGCAGGCAGGCACGGGGACGACCTCCGCAACACCAAGCAGGAGATCTCCGAGCTCAACCGCCACGTCCAGAGGCTGCGGTCTGAAATCGACAGTGTGAAGAAACAGGTAAAGGGAGAGGAAACGCAAAGGCTTGACTTTTCCTGTGGCCTAACCTCGGCTGCCCAGCCAAATCCAGCGAATGAAAATAAATGCATCTCAGTGCGTTTGCTGGATAGGGAGTGAATATGACAGCATTTATCTCAGTGCAGTAACTTCACAAAGAGTGACAATATTAATAAACCTGAAGAGATACAAAGAGGTGTGGAAATTAGATTAAATCTAGGCTATGACCTGGCCCAAAACATGGATCAAGCCAGTGATTGTTAAGAAGCCCTATGTGATAATTCAGCATCTTCTGCACCTAGGCCAGCCATCACAACTCCGGGCTACAAAGAACTGATCTGTGCTCTAGATGGGGAATTCAACCACTGTTTTTCCCCCCCAGTGTGCCAGTCTGCAGACAGCCATCGCGGATGCTGAGCAGCGTGGGGAGATGGCTGTCAAGGATGCCAAAGCCAAGCTGGCCGAGCTGGAGGATGCTCTGCAGAAAGCCAAGGCAGACCTGGCCCGGCAGCTGCGCGAGTACCAGGAGCTGATGAACGTCAAGCTGGCCCTGGACATCGAGATCGCGACCTACAGGAAGCTGCTGGAGGGCGAGGAGTGCAGGTGGGTGCAATTTTTTCCAGTTTCCAGTGGTGCAATGGGGTCACAGACCTTTGTCAGGTTTAGAAAAGGCCCCCTGGGCTTCCCACGTTCAGAGGGCTCAGAACCTGTTTAGAGATGAGCAATTGCTCAAGAAGGTGAGCCGTTCAGGAATAGGCAGCTTTTTGTGCAAACTTTGCAACTTTCACCAAAACATTTTTAAAAGTTCTGCTGCTTTTACAACTAGCTCCTGTTCATGAGCTCCCCTTAAAAGCTTACTGTCTCCTTTTGCTCTCTAACAGGCTCTCTGGAGAAGGTGCTGGTGCAGTGAATATCTGTAAGTAACTTGTAAAGATGGTTTTGTGACCTTTACATTGCTCTGCCTGCCACTCAGGGGTCCCTGTTTGTGGATGCCTCTAACAAGGGTGCTTTCCTCTTGCAGCTGTGACCAGAACCTCTGTAGGATCAGGATATGGAAGTGGAAACTCTCACAGCTTTGGGGGTAGCAGCGGTATTGGAGGTGGGGTCTGTGCTGGAGGAATGGGCTTCGGCTCATTCGGCTCAGGTGGACAAGGCATGGCCGGGTCATGCGTGGTTGGTGGAAGCAGTTCCAGCATGAAGTACGTCTCCAGCACCTCTTCAAGCAAGAGATGCTACTAAAGTCAGACATCAGCACTGCTAGCCCGTGTGTGCCAACCTTCCTCTCATGTTGTGTGCAATCTTTACTCTGTTACTTGCAAAAGGTTTGGAAGTCAAAGCTGTCTGTCCTTATTTATATAAAACATGTCATGCTCCTGTTTGTTTTTTGACTCTCTGAAAGCCTCATTTCCCAGAATTTGTCTAATAAAAGGCACGTGAAATTCATTCTGTTGCATTCTCCTTTCAATTTCAATTACTTTATAGCGCCACAGGGCAAAGAGCACCTGACAGAGCAGAGCAGAGCTGAAGGGAAACACAAGTCACACACACAACAGTTGAGACCTTTCCTTCCTCTGCCCTCACTGAAACTCCACGAGTACCACTTATATCTCAGAGGAACTGGGAATGTGATGTTCCATTCCCATTTGCGTGAACAAGATTTTTTTCTGCTATAGAAAAGGAAAATACCACCTTCCTTACCAGGCATTAGTGACCATGTCCTTCTATCTTCATTTCTCTATTACAGCATCTCTGCAGCTTCAGGCCGCCTTGATCACACCCAAACCCCTGTAATCTTTCAAGGTTTTATGTTAGGAGTCAGGGAGGGATATAAAGGCATTTTTTTCCCCCAACAAACAAGTAGTTCAGCTCTTGTGTTCTGTACACACACAGCAGCTGTAGGATTTAATACAATGCCATCACTGACATTACCATCATTTGAAATGTAAAAGACCCTTTAAACCCCCAAACTCAACCTCTTTGGAAAGAATCAAGTTCTTAGACGTAGGCTGAAGATGTGTTAGACCCTGAGAGTAAGGAAGGCTTAGTTCCCCTCCCCTGAACAGCAGAAATGAGAGGCTAACTACAAAAGCACCAAAGCCCATATTAAGGAACAACCCCTGTGCCGAGGTTACCGCAGCAGATTGTGCTGGTTCAGTCTCTGACACAACCCTGCTGAGTGACTAAAGCGCTAGAGGTAAACGTGACGCACATTAAGGGCACGCCGACTCCTAGCCTAAAGAGAAGGCGATACAATAACCCCCTGCTTTTCATTAATCCTCCAGATCTAAGCACAATAACACGCTACCTGAAAGGAAATGGCTTGTCCTTGTTAACACCTGCCCGTCTTTCTTTGGCATCTCTGGACCATATTTCTCCTGACACCAGCAGAACAGGTATTTGGCTTGCTGGAGGCTATTCCAACGCTATCCAACAGCAAACAGGTATCTGACGGCCTGGAGTTTCACATGGCAGCCTGTTCTCTCTCTGGGGGACCATCTGCTTTCAGCCTTTTGGCTAGGCAAAGCATCCAGGCTCCCCCTGTAGCCAACAGAAAGGCACAGGTGCCTCCCAAATTATCATCTTTATCAGAAGTACCACTGTGCTGATGAAGTCTTGCTTGCAAAGCTGAGGAGCATAGACCAAGACATCTAACTTCTCTTTTCCTAGGTCAAGACAGGTCACTCCTACCCCAGGAGCAATTGAGGAGCAAATTCAGATTTTTTCTTTAGTGAAGCATATCAAATTAGCATTTTCAACATCTCTACTTTCCCTCTTCTGGAAAATGCAGTCCTGTCAGCTTTAAATTAAATGGGCACCAACACCTAGCTAAAAGCAAGCTCAAGGGTGACGTTCAGACACACAGATATATTTTATATATACATATACGTATATATATTCCCACCAGTACAGTAATCACCACTCTGAAAAACACAGGTTAGAAATTTCAGTTAGTTTTATGAGCCTGAAGGTTGCCAACCTGTTGCATTAGTGAGCCAGGTGATTAACGGGCTGGGAAAGGTGGCCAGGTGCCAGCATACCAAGCTGATTAGCTCAGTCAACTGGGCTGCAGCCCTCTTCAAAAGGATATAAGGCAGGGGGGGTACTCCAGCTCCTAACTCTGCCCATCTGCCATCTCACCTCATCATCCTCTGCTCCTGCCACCAGCAAACAGTCGCACAGAAGTCAGTTGGCACTAGGTCAGGAGGACTCGCTAAGGGTTTTAGTGCTGCTTCTGCCACTATGCCTGTAAACCGAAGCAGCTTCAGCTCCATGTCCATGTCCTGCAGCAGTGGTGGAGGCATAGGACAGATCAGCGGTGGTTTTGGCAGCAGGAGCCTTCACAACCTAGGGAGAAGCAAGAGGATTTCCGTGAGCGGAGGGTATTGCTCTGCTAGACCAGGATACAGTTACGGGTTAGGTCACGGTGGGTTTGCTTACAGGGCTGGCAGAGCTGGGTTTGGGTTTGGAGGAGGATGCGGCCCTGGGGGTATTCAAGGGGTCACAGTCAACCAAAACCTCCTGGCACCTCTTAACCTGGAGATTGACACCAGCATGCAGAGAGTGCGTCAGGAGGAGAAGGATCAGATCAAATCCCTCAACAACAAATTTGCCTCCTTCATTGACAAGGTAAGACGTGTTTCACTTCATCCAGCCCGGCGTGTTTGTCATTGCAAGTACAGTGGGATCAGGGTTGCTCTCGATGTTATAAACTAGCTTTTAAAACCTCACTTCTAAATCTTAGTGCTCAGGAACTTGTTCGGCTCACTACCTCTGTAAACATAATGCCACTGTCAGAGCTTGTAGACGGTCTGGATATGGAGCCCACTATATTTGCAGGTTTCTTTGCAGTTGAATACTGTTCCTGGTTTCCAAATTTTCCTATCAGTGATATCACTATCTAAAGCCCACTTTAAATTACATGAAACAGAATTAAAACAACAACAACAAAACCTCTCGCATTAAAGCTCACTTCTCGTGAAAAGTGAGGCAGTTTTTAAGCTGATGGTTCTGAATGCTTTAAACTGCTCTGATGGGTTTCAGGTGCGGTTCCTGGAGCAACAAAACAAGGTACTGGAAACCAAATGGAGCCTCTTGAAAGACCAAAAAGTTGTGAAAAATAACATTGAGCCTATGTTTGAAGTGTACATCAGCAACATGAGGAGACAGCTTGAGGCTCTAGCAGGGGACAGGCTGCAGCTCAGCTCTGAGCTGAAGGCTATGCAGGATGCTGTTGAAGACTTCAAGATCAGGTAAGCAACACACACAAAAGAAAGAAAGAAACCCATCCAGTTTTTCTTCATTCTGTCCTCTTTCTGGATGAGCTAAAAGACCCAAGGCAACCAAAAACTGTGAAACCTCAGAAAGGACTAACGTGACTTGGTTCCCCTCACTTTAGCTGCATATAAATAGCAGCAGCAGCACTCTACACATTACACATGCTTTTTTTTTTTTTTTTTAATATACAAGCACTCTGAACACTCACATTTCTTATTGATGTGAATTCCTTTCTAGGAGAGAAAATCTTCCTAAAAGGAAAGATCAATTTTAAGTGCGTGCTTAATTGTTTCTTTGTCTCTCTTTCATTAAAAAAATAATAATAAAGCTGATTAATATGAATGTACCTAGTAGTTCTAGCACTCCTGAAAGCCAGGAGTTAATTTCCACCCCGTGGAAAGTCACTGAAGTCTCTGCCGAGGGATTCAGCTCAGCTCATTAACTCTTTAGGCTGTTAGGAGGAGGTGTTCCTTCTCATCCACTCTTTGCACTTTGGAAAAACATCTATCAAGCCTTACTGTCTGCTACCATGCCCACGAGGGATACACTGCTTAATGGATGTGAATAAGTAAGGAGCTTAAATTGTCAATCTGGAACCAGAAAAACGAGAGGCAGAGCAAGGAGCAGGCTGCAATTCAAAACAAGGACACGCGCATTCTGCCAAAAACCCTCTGCTCTGCCCTTCTCGGGAGATCACGCGTCTGACACTTTCTGCCACCTTTACCAACAGTGCCTCTAGCCTAAAACAAGCATTGGAACAGAAACGACTGCCTTGGGGCAGAGAAATCATCCGGCACGGTCTGCTTTCAGGCCTCTTTTATGGTTCCCTGTGACTTCAGAAATGGAACGTTTAGCAGAGAAAAATTCTGTCCTATGTCAGTTTGGCCATTCTAGACCTCAGAGTCGGCTAGAAATTAGCCAGCTGGATGGGCAATCCCATCCATTTTAGGATGGGATAAGTATCTTTTTCCATCAGCTACAGAAGGAAAACCCAAAATATCCAATTTCCAGGTAGCTGAGTAGGGATGAATCCCTGCCATAAGCACAATAATGTTGTTGATTACCTGGGTCAGAGTTTCCTCCTCCTATTCTCTCAGGACCATAGTGAAAGCAATGTTAAACTTTGAACAACAATGCCTACCATTAGCACAGTCTGCAGCAGCAGAGATTGCTCAGGTGAGAGATCTTTGTGCTCACCATGGCTTCAGAGAAGAAATCATTTGAAAAGTAAAGGTGATGTCTTAGCTCAGGCTTTCATGTTCTACCTGCATCTGACATAAAGTGGCAAATATTCCTTCTGGCTCCAGATCAGGGAATCTCTGGGCAAAAGCTCAATTACATCAAGCAGCTCAGCTCTTAGCTGAGGTCATCATCACCTTGCATTGTGGCAACACCTGCACCTACCAGGGGGACGTCACTGCTTCTGTCCCCTAGCAAAAAAAAACAAATTTGCTAGGAATTTGTTCTCCTTGCCTGTAAAGTTTTTTTTTTTACACTTTGTGGATCCTAAATTATTCTTTCTAATGCTTTGCTCTTCTGAGTCAAATATTAATCAATTCAGTAATTAGAAATTAGACATATGCCAAATTAATTTTCTTCTTCTACGTGGCTAAGAGCTTAGAGACCCACAAATCTATACAGAGCCTAGCACTTAATGGCAATGATTTTAAGGGTTGGACATTCCTGAGATGAAATCTGAAGCCCTTCCCCAACAAAAAGGTCATGAAAGGCTAATGTTTTTATGAGCTGCACGGACTCCTTCCTTTGAACTCCTGCCTTTCATCTCCTGCACCTAATTCACTTCGTTTGAGCCGGGCACTGCTCCACGGCCAGTGCCGGTTCTCATCCTTCCCCAGGAGTGGGACGCACGGTGCTGCCGTCCCCAACCCTCCTGAAGCCACCACGGGAGCTGGCATTGGAGATCCCCCGCTCCCAACCTCGTCTCTCTGTACCCCGGCCGTCCCCAGCCCTCCCAAAGCCACCACGGGAGCTGGCGTCGGAGATCCCGGCTCTTCTGACTAAGGCAGGCGCGGCGGCGGCAAGCTCAGCTCCGGCTCCACCCAGCCCTCCCGGCCTGAGAAAATTCGGGGAGTACAAGGCTCCCATTCACAGCAAAAACGTCGGGGAGGATAAAACGTGCCTTTAATGAAGGCCTGCAGCTTTTCTAGATGGCCTCCTTCCACCACCTAGCCCAAGGGTGCTGTCTTTCTATCACAATCTGTGATATATATATAATAATAGACATAATATATGCACTGACATAGCAAGGACAGACGTGCATTACCTGGTAGCTATTTATGTTGTTTTCTCCCGAGATCCACGCACAGGCTCTAAAGGTCCCTGGGAACAGACTCTTTATTCTCTCCACCAGCACCCTACATGGATGGGTGGAGGAGGGATTTCCATACCCCTGTGGCAGGCGGGGAGGTTGGGAGCTGTAAAGCGATGCTCGTTTCCCCTTCCAACAGGTACGAGGAGGAGATCAACAAACGCACGACTGCAGAGAACGACTTCATGTTGCTCAAGAAGGTGAGGCCAACAACAAAGAAGGGACACACTTTTTAAAGACAAAATGCATTTGAATGCAAATGATCCTTTTTATCCGGCAATGCCAAGCTGGGCAAAGCACTTAGCAAATGTGTAGTCATCCCTCCTTGAAGATGAAACACCCAATTGTGCCAGTGTGTCAGTCCTTGGCAATAGCTCATTCTTGTTTCAGGCCCCTCATCCAAAATCCAGGTGAACTGTGAATCCAAGATAAAAGACCAAACCTGGGTCTTCCATACCTTGCAGTCACTCTGCCCCTGTTTGTCTCCTGAGGTTTGCATGAAATGACAACCAGTCTTTGTGCAAGGGAGCAGGTAGGCAAGGTGTAAAACCACCACAGGTTTTCCATCTCCATTGTCATGGTTCCAGGATGCAGACGCTGCCTACATGAGCAAGGTGGACCTGGGAACCAGGGTGGATGCACTGACGGATGAGATTAACTTCCTGCGAGCTCTCTACGAAGCAGTAAGACTTTGTCAGATTTCCTTTTTCTATTTCCCCATTTTCCTGCTACCAGCAGGATCAAACAGGCCCAAAAGAGATATTCAGAGCTGCAGCTCCCTCCCACCCCTACCACTCAACTATGCATAATCTCTAGGACAAGCACTGGGGTCAATATTGGGGCCTGAGCACAAATGTTGTTGGACTTACAGGAGCTGTCTCAGATGCAGTCACAAATCTCCGACACCTCCGTGGTGCTGTCCATGGACAACAACCGCAGCCTGGACCTGGACAGCATCATCGCGGAGGTCAAGGCGCAGTACGAGGACATCGCCAACCGAAGCCGGGCAGAGGCTGAGTCCTGGTACCAGAGCAAGGTGAGGATGTGAAAATTAATCAGGTGAGCTAGAAAATTATTGCTTAGCAGTTCCCAAAGCCTATTTTATATGGGAGAGTACAAGCAGGTAGAACTACGGAGTAGGGTGCAAAATCAGGTCAATTTGGATAAGATTTTTGTACATGCCATTTTGAAAAGGAGAGGTAAATGAGAATAAGGAGAGATGGAGGGAGGAAGGCAATATGCTAAAGTTCATGAGGATGAACCTTTACTGAGCACAGAAAGACCCAGTCAAGAGAGGATCAGAGCAGGGTCAGCCCCTACCAATGAGTTCAATGACTTCTTGTTGGTGTTTCACGTCCCTGCCCTTCTCAGTACGAAGAACTGCAGCTCACTGCTGGCCAGCACGGGGCCGACCTGCACAACACCAAGGTGGAGATCTCAGAGATGAAATGCGTGGTGCAGCGGCTCCACTCAGAAATTGACAGTGTGAGGAAACAGGTACAGTGTGCAGCACCCCTGCAAACGTGGGAGCATCTCCACCACCTCGTGCTCTTGCGAGGATGCCTGGATATTGGGGTCCTAACCCAGCGAGGGGTCACCAGACACACTTCTACTTCTTGCAGTGTGCCAGTCTGCAGACAGCCATCACAGATGCTGAGCAGCATGGGGAGATGGCCATCAAGGATGCCAAAGCCAAGCTGGCCGAGCTGGAGGATGCTCTGCAGAAAGCCAAGGCAGACCTGGCCCGGCAGCTGCGCGAGTACCAGGAGCTGATGAACGTCAAGCTGGCCCTGGACATCGAGATCGCGACCTACAGGAAGCTGCTGGAGGGCGAGGAGTGCAGGTGGGTGGCTCCTTGTGCCCCTGCAATCCAAATAATGTCTAAACCCATAAATATTTTCATATTTATCTGCAACAAGAAAGGGAAGGACTACAAAACTCCAGGAGCAGTGAGCTTTAGGGAGGGCTGCACCCCCACGCATTGCAGCTTTCCCAGCAGAAGACATAAGCAAAGTCAAATGCCTTTGTTTGTACCAGCTGGTTCCACAGAAGAGGGATGGGAAAATCCCATCCTTGGAAGTTCAGTATTTTGCGCTGAGTAATTTTGGCTTCCTTTCTGCAGCAGCTGCAGCTCAATGCACTGGAAGCATATCTCAACTGATTTAATTACTACTGGACATTCATTAGTCTGCGTTTGATACTTTAAGTGGTGGTTAAACTTTAACTCTTGCTGTTTCCTAAGAAGTGAGTATTACCCTCAGGGTTTGATCTCTGCAAGGGGTAAATGTTGCTTCAGCTCCACAAGCAGGTCTGTGCAATTTTGCGTCAATGAGAATGAATCCCAGAGCACTCTGCTATTGAACGGGACTGGTGCCAAACTGTTATTTGAAACCGTCCTAAATAACAAGCCCTTTCTTCTCTGTCCTCTTCCAGGCTGGCTGGAGAAGGCGTTGGTGCAGTGAATATTTGTAAGTAATCTGGCTCTTAATAGATTGAATAGATTGAGTATTCATTGAGTTGTTCCTTAGATGTACCTGGGCCTGGCAATGACACAATGAGTTGCGCAGCTATTAGCTACCAGCACAAAAATGGAGTGCATGGGTTTTGTAACTCTTTGTAAGACTGAGGTGGCCAAGGAGCCTGATGCATCTTTTCTCTGGCCAACTCTGAACATGAAAGGTTTTAGACGTTAAGAAAAGCTAAAGAAGATCATCTGTGAAATACGGGCAGTGGTAGACTGTGCAAGGAAAACCATCACACAACTGCAGACACTGAAGTGCCCTCGTACTATCCCAAATTAACCTTCTCCCCTGTGGTCTCCCATCACAGCCGTGGTCTCATCCGGGAGCAGCTTCGGAGGTGGGACCACGCTGGGGCCGGGCTTTAACAGCAGGCTTGGCCTGGGGGTCGGCAGTGCCAGCGCCGGCAGCTGCCTGGCTGCAGGATTCAGCTCTGGTGCAGGAAGCAGCTCCAGCATGAGGTTTGTGTCAAAAACCACCACCAAGAAGAGCTGTCGGAGCTAAGTCACAGCAGCACCCAGCTCCCCTGGAGCAGAAGAGGTTGAGCACCACCTCCTGCTGCCAGCACAGAGCTATTAACAGCATCCAAAGAGCCGTGCTTATCGCGTTCCCGTTAGGGGAAACCATACTCCCAGCACGACTTCCTGGCTCAGCGGAGAGACATCTCCAAGCCCACTTAATTCCTTCGCAGAAACTCTCCCCCAGCTGACCAGAAGCCCAGCACTGCTTGGCAATGAGTAATCAGCCTTCCTACTACTGGGTGCCATCGTTAGAGCTCAGCTTGCAGCATCCCTCGGGTCCCCTTGGCTCTGGTGTCCTGGTGTAAATCCAGAGTAGATGCAGGGCTTGGATTTACACCAATGTACATGGAAGCAGAACCAGTCCCTTCACCTGCTCATGACGGAAACCAGGAGGTGTGCCGATACCACAGTCTCTTATGTTCCCTCCTGATCAACCCAGCTCCCTGCTATTGGGCTTGCTCTCCCCAGGGGCTTGCAGAACTGAGAACAAAGCATCTTTCAGCAAGAAGCAGTTGCTCCATTTCCCAACTTTCTTGCTCTGCTGTCACTTCTCTATCTGCTCCAGGGCTCTCCAGCTCTACCCACATCCAACAACACAACCTTCATTTTCCAGAGGTGAAAGGGGCTGGCTCTTCATAGTAATTCCTCACCCACCCAGTGCGTGTAACTCGAGCCAGAAGAGCACATAACCCACAGGCTGCTGTATGCTGCACATAACCCACTTGTCTCAGCAGCAAACCAACCCCTCCACCAGCCAGGGAACTCAGCCTAGAGAAAATAACAGCACAAGCGTTAGAAAGAAAACAACGCAAGAAAACATCTGTTGTAGTGCCTTTGTTCTTAGTTTCCCCCCCACCTTTTTACGGAAGGAGGAGGGAGGCAAAGAAGAGGGTTAGAGAATTACATGCCAAAATGTAACCAGCCTGTTTCCTCTCAGCTTCTGCTCTTGTTGAACTGAGTTTTATGAAATTTCTCCAATAAACTGCAATCAGCCTTACTATGAACAGTGTGGGTTTTATCTGTCCTTGTAAAAATCACTTAAAAGTAATTTTAAAATAAGGTTTAAAGACTCGCCGTAGGCAACCTCTGCCTCTCAGAGCCTTCCCTTATCCTGTTCCCTGGTTCAGTCCTGGGGCGGGAGGAGGGGGGATCGGGATGCTAAGTGCATTGGGGAGGGGTCACGGAGCAGCAATACTCCAGTGCTTTGGGAGGTTTTCCAAGCTGCACAGCCAAACAGAGCAAGACCAGAAGGTGGGGCTGGTTTCGCCTGGCTGTAAACACCTACATCAGATCCAATCAAAGGACAGAAACAGACACTTTGGGGTCAGATGAATCGTCCCCCAACACCTCCTTCCATGGGACCGAAAGGGCTCTAGGCAGTTGGCTGAAGATGCCATTGCAGGAACGCTCCAAAGAGATGTTTTAAAGTTGGGAAAGATGGATCCCACGCACACGAGCTAAACTTCTGGAAAGGCTGGTTCCACACCTGCAGTTTGTGCTGTGTGTTAGCATCGCTGCGTGCTCCCACAGCCAGAGCTGTGCCTTTGCCCAGCTACACTGACCTGCAAAATGCGAGCAACGCAGAGCTCCCGCTGCTCATTCCTAGTGCCCCGCATGGAAAACAGGAGGGATTTAGCTCCAGCCCCTCTCTGGAATGGCCAAAAGAGCTGCCAGGCCATGGGCTAAATGAGGATGCGATCCCAGGGCAGTGTGATGCTCCAGAGCTGAGGTTTCTGTTGGGTCAGCAGATCGAAGCCGGGCTGGCTCAGACAAGCTGGCGGTTCTGAGCTCAGGTCTGTAATTAAAAACCTGAGAGAGAGAGAAAGCAAGAAAAGAAGCCAACATCACTTCTTCCATTTCACGGTAGATGCCAACTATCACATACAGCAGCTGTTCTCCAGCATCCAGGGCCCAATCATGAGAGATGCTGAGCTCTCTCAACCCCTTTTAGGCTGACACCCAAAGAGTGCTTAGCACATACAACTCCCACACAGCTTTACCCTAAAATGTTGCCCGGCTAAATAAGGCAGGCCAGCTTTCAGGCTTGCATGCATGAACTTCTCTCTGATCCTCTCCATGGAGCAGAACACGTTCTCAGGCCATGATGAATGCCAAGAAAATCAGATAAAAGCAAACGCACCTTTAGAAAAGGCTGAGAAATTCAGGGCTAAGCCTTCACTGTTATCCCACTGGAGGCAAAAGAATTAAGAAGTTTCCCACCCATGGCACACAGCCCTTCAATATTTCAGGGAAGACGGGACTGAAAATACCCTATTTCATCTTATAGAAGAGACTTGCATGCTTTTTTTTTGTCCTCATCCCTCTGTACCCATCTCCTTTGCTAATATATGTATATTCCAAAATTATATTCACGGGGATTTGCCAAGCAAATTCACGAGAAAGCAATAGCCAAACCCAGTTCTGCTGTAAGCTAATCTGTACATAGGACACTTCCCTTGGAGGGATCAGTGATCTCACCACCATCTCGATGTATTCAGCCTTTGTCTTTGGTTTTCCCTGGCTGGTACAAAGGTCTGAGCTGGAAAATTTTTCATCCATGGCTCTCTCCTGCTCTCACACCCATCTTTGCTGCAGCTACTTTCTGCTTGTAGTCACAGGCCAGCAGAACCCTAGCACAGGCCCATCTCCTGTCCCAAGGGAATTAAAAGATTGTTCTTGAGTCTAACAAAATCACAGAGGTCAAATGAAAGAAACAGAAGGGTAAATTATAGAATTGGGTTCAAAAAAAGAGCAATTCTGGCTAAAGGTTGATGTAATAGCAAACCCAGTTGGCCTGTTTTTAGATACCTACGACGTTCCCAAGAGTTCAACTCAAATGCTTCTTTTCCCCCGATGCAAAGCAAAGCAGTGCTCCTTTTTGTACTCCTACTGCCCTGCACACATCAAGTGATTGGCTAAGCTTCTCTCTTTCATGCTTACTATAAAAAAAGAGGTTTGCAAATGCAGTTTTTATGGGATCAAGGATTCCCTCCCATTCAAATTAGAAATACAGCCTATAACCGAACAATCGGTGTGCGTTTAAAAGCAGCTCGAGTCGCTAATCTGCAAAACTACAACTTGTGTCAACAGTTGGTTTCCATGGGGAGGTTGAGCAGGATTAGATCCATATTCTTGCTTAGGCTGAATAACCAGGAGCAGAACCATTGGTTTTCTTCCCCTTGAAGGTATGAACAGGGAACTAATAGGCAAACGTGTGCAGGGAATGAGTTTGTTATGCTCAAAAAGGTAAGAGCATTTCAGACCAACTCAAACTCTTCTTCCAGGCTTTTGGTATGAACAGCAGCCAATATTGCTGGAAAGACAGCAGGTGAGAGACTGCCTCTCGCTCTCCAGAGACTCTAGAGGGACCTAAAGGCCAACTTTTGTGAAGATTTAATTAAAAGAGTTGAATCCCACCTTAAGTGAGTCAGTTCCAATACAGCATGGTCATCTGAGATGTTTGTATACCCCAGCTGGTCAAGACCTTTCCTTTTCTTCTCTGCCTAGCAATTTTTATCTTGTGCCTACGATGATGAGAGAAGCAATCAATTTAATAACATGGTAAAGCTTAT
Source organism: Anas platyrhynchos (assembly GCF_047663525.1). Lineage (NCBI taxonomy): Eukaryota > Metazoa > Chordata > Aves > Anseriformes > Anatidae > Anas > Anas platyrhynchos. The sequence continues at coordinate 535,130 of NC_092622.1, forward strand.
GTCCTTGAAAAGAACAGCGCTAGGAGTTTGTAATGCCATCGCGTGCTGGCATTAAAGAGAATGCTCTTTCGATTCATAAAACCTTCTCTGACGCGCTTCAGGACATGGATTGTGCCTACATGAACAAAGCTGAGCTGGAAGCCAAGGTGGAGTCCCTCTTCCAAGCGGTAATGGCTTTACTTTTTCCTTTTCCTCCACCTCATGTCTCTTGAGGAGGATCACTTAAGTTCAGGGAGATTTTCGGTGTTTCATGTATACATCAGACTAACACTCCGGATTTCAAAGGCATTACTGTTGCATTGGGCAAAATCCTAAGGAATCTGTTTCAACTTGATGGTAGAGGCAGAAACCAGAGAGCTTAAAGCAGAAAATCCTCCTTTGGGTTTCTGTAGTGAGCCTCAAGTCCGGGTACACAGAGTAGACATCTCCTTGTATCTGTGCCATGGAAATGTACTGGGAAAGCACTTGTGCTGCAGACAGTTGGTAATCTTCCTGTTGCCCCTAGGACACCGCTCAGGTTGTGCCATTTCGGATACCTCTGTTATTGTGCAAATGGACAACAGCCGAGGCCTGAACATGGGTAACATCAGTGATGATGTCAAAGATCAAGTCATGGACATTGCCAAAAAGAGCTGGGCTGACAGAGTCCTGGTCATACAGCAAGGCGAGTTGTGATGGACACTCACAGAAGTATTTATGCCCCACTTCTGCTAAGAGCCATGCTTCTTCAGATTTCCTAATTTGGGTTGAACGGGATATTTAAAGGTTTGTTTGTTTTCTTAGCCACCTGCTATGTTTCCCTAATGTGTAATACATCATCTGCTAACACCTTCACACACAGAGCTGCTTCTGGGTAAATGAGTCATTTGTGTCCACCAGTGACAAAAGTTTTGGCCTTAAAGCTCAAGATCCGGGACTGCGGTCCCAGAATCACATAGCAGTTTCATCTCTGACTCATTTCCCTGCTCTGGTATTTATTTTCATTGCATTTTCTCTCTCCTCAGAATGAGGAACTGAGAGAAGCCACGGGCAAACACGACAACAGCTTGCGTAACTCAAAAAATGAAATTATGGAGCCGAATTGGGTGATTCAGAGACTAACTGGAGAATGTGAAAACACCAAAGCCCAGGTAAGGATGACTCAGGGACAATAATGTGCCAATCACAATTCCCAGGCTGTGGATTTCCAAAACTCCTCCGCTAGAGAAAGGGAGTAATTAACCCAGTTTTGATGAAATACATGTCAGCTGCTTGACTCTCAGACTTGCTGATAATACAGAGTACAGAGCAAAACAGTCTGTTAGTGCTACTAATAATTGAACTACCATCTGTATGGACCTGCAGCAAGAAGACAATGCATGAGCCAGAGAGAATTGTCCTAGAGTTAGAGGGTTATCTACAGTCTGAAAACATGACAAAGTGCAGGTGGATGAAAGCACAGGCAGATTCAACATCTCTGAACTATTCAATGCAAGTGCAAATACGCTGCAGTAATGAAAACCTCCTACCTGCAGAGATGCAAACTGGAAGGAGCCATTGCTGAGGCTGAGGAGCAGGGGAAAGTGGACTTCAAGGATACAGAATACAAAATATCCGAGTTGGAGGCAGTGCTGCAGAAGGCAAAGCAGGACATCGCCTGGCAGCTGCACAAGTACCAGCAGCTGATGAACATCAAGCTGGCCCTGGACATCGAGATTGCGACCTACAGGAAGCTGCTGGAGGGAGAGGAGTGCAGGTGGGTGCTGGCACAACCCTGCAAGAGGCTTACAAGGAAGAAACAGTAATGCACCTAAGTCCACCACCACCTTTCACAGTCTGCTTGATGAGCTGCCACCATCTCCGTAATTGCAGCAAATCCCCCTGAGACCCAGTGTCCCTGGAGGTGACGCTTTGCAAAGTACTTTGCAGCCTTTATGGGCCCAAATGCCTTCAAAAGTCAAAAGCTCCCAATGCACCCAGGCACTTAGCTTTGCCCTCAGAGCTAAGTGCCTGAGTGCATTGAATGCACTTGCATGAATAAGGACAATAACATCATATCCCTGACCTAATCCCATAAAAAACAGGAAGAAAGAGGAGACAAAAACCTGTAGATTTGTTTCCCCAGGGAATCGCCTGAACATCTAATTCTAAACCTGCTCAAGCCAATTTGCACTACTTCGTTTAATTGAGCTAGCTCAAAACATCTTGCTTTTTTGTTGTTGTTATTTTGTTCTTGTTTTTAAGTAAGTTCAAAAACATTTCAACTGCTTTTTCCTGTTGTACTGGAGAATCTGTAGCTTTATCCAGTGCCCCTCTCTCCTTTGGGGATGGGCAGCCTGCGAGGCCAGCCCTCCCACAACGCCTTTCCTCAGATTTCTGACCAGAAGTGCTCTAACGTTGCATTCAGTGCTACTTGTCTCACTAAAATGAGAAAGTGTGTCCTGGGATGAGGGAAAAAGTGGTGTTCAGACAATGGATAGAGAAGAGATGCCACCACGGAGCCATTAAATACATCCCAAATCCAAACTGGAGCAATGAGGTCTGGCACAGGAGGATTGAGGGCAGCCTAGAATCACGAGGTTCACTCCAGATCTCCTCATGCACCATCCTTGTAAAGACCTCTCTGGGCTCTGGAGTCGAGCTGTCCAGCAAGGATAGTAATTTTGGCTTGCAATTGCAACCAACCACTGAATAGGGAAGGGGAAAAATGCAGTAAACAAAACTAAACCATTCGTTTGAAACTTCCACCCTGCCCCTACCAAACACGCCGCCCTCCCACACGGTGACGCCAGCCCTGACGCTATCCCCGTCCTTCCAAGGCTCGGACACGATGCACACGCGTGTGAGCAGCAAAACCAGGAAGAATCCGAGCCCCGACGCCACAATGAGGGCGCTCGCCCAACGTAGGAGGCAAAAGGACCAAGCCTGGCCCTGCCCCAAAGCAGGTGGGAACCCAACCTCAAAGCTGAGCAACAAGGGGAGGAGAGGCCGGGTTGCTGAGGATTTGGCCAACAAGAGCATCTGCTGAAGCTACCACCTTCCACACACAGGGCTCAGTTTCAACTGATCAGCAAGCAATCCCCCCCCAGTAAGTCACCACGTTGGATGATTTGCAGCTACCCACAGAAAAGTCACCTTTTCTGAGAAATACAGTTGGTCCCAAAGATCTTTGTCTGGCATCGTGTTACCTTTTTATAGGCAAACCCAACAAAACACAGTTGTTTACCACTAACCTGCCTGCGAGATTTTGTTCATTAATTCTCAATGAATTTGAATGTATTACTGATATTATTTAGTAAACATCTGGCTGAATCACATTCTCCTTCAAAGCTCTTACTTGCAAGCTGAGGTACCAGCAAAATGTAAATATCTCCTTTGACAGGGAAGCACTTTACATTTTGAAAGGTACATTTTAAACCTATAAAAAGGCGAAGGCGGAATTTTTACACCTCCAGGAAACATCCAGCAGAACTCGCCCGCTTTCTACCGCTCTTACACAAGACCTAAATATGGCCCCTCTGACTTAACACCACTCTTCAGACCTCGATGGGGCAAATATGCTGCTTTCTCTGCTGGTAAGCACAACGTATGCTAAGTAGCTCAAACTCATTGCATCGTAAACATTTTGTGGAAGTTTCATGTAGCCTCGCCCCATTTTCCGTGCAAATAAAAGGAAGAGGGTGCTCCGCTGCGGTCAGAGGGAACTGCACCTGGGAATCTGCTGCCAGCACATCGCCTGCACCCATCCCTCTCCCACCCGTGGCCATGTCCTGCCGCTCCTACAGCATCAACTCCGGCCGCGCCGCTCGGAATTTCAGCTCGTCCTCTGCCGCTCTGCCCCGGCATCGACGCGGCTTCAGCAGCGCCTCGTGGCACTGGGGCAGCGGCGCGGGCCCCCGCGGGCTGGGTAACTTCAGCTCCAGGAGTCTCAATGGCACGGCATCCTCCAAGCCCAGGATAGCTGTTGGAAGATGTCCTCCTCCGAGATCTGGATATGGCTTTGGTGCAGCCAGCGTGGGATTTGGCTACCGAGGTGCTGGCTTTGGCTACAGGGTCAGTGGAGTCTCCAGGCCGCGCTCCATCACACCCATCACCATTAACGAGCAACTGCTGCAGCCACTCAAACTGGAATTTGATCCCAACATGCAAACAGTGAAGTATCAAGAAAAGGAGCAGATCAAGACCCTCAACAACAAATTTGCTTCTTTCATTGACAAGGTGAGCAGCGAAACCCTCCCCAGCTCCAGCTCGCAGGCGCAGCGGTCCAAGGGAGGTCTCTAGTATGTAACAGGCAAGAAATCTTTGTGACACAACTCCTTATAGACATTGAGGGCAACTTTCAAAGTTGAACACCAAGGTGTTCAACGAGCCATATAGCCTTACTGCCATCAGGGAAGCTTTGATGTACTGGCACTACCGATCTGATCTCTAGGCCTGACTGCAGGGAGGGAACACGCTGAGAATGGCTTTATCAGCCTTCCAGTTCCTTCCCATTTGCCTCTACATTTTCCTAATTTGTTGCAAATTTTCCCTTTCTGGAAACATTTAGGTTTTTGTGCATTTCCACATCAGTTACCCAGAAAAAACATATGCACAAAAGAACATTGGAGTGAGAAACAGTGCATTCAAGTGGACCAGGAGCAGGACCAGGCATTCCACGGCTGTTGTGTGGACACTGGCTCTCACAAACACTTAACCCTCATCTCGTTTCCTATTTTGCTTTCTGGGATTCAGGTTCGATTACTGGAGCAACAGAATGAGGTGCTGGAGACCAAGTGGAGCTTTCTGCAGGGTCAAAAGCAATGCAGGAATATCATCATGCCCATGCTAGAGGCTTATATCGGTAACTCAAGGAAGCAGTTGGAAGCACTGGGGTGCAACAGAGCCCTGTTGCAAACAGACCTGAAGGCAGCGCAAGAGGCTCTGGAAACCAACAAGAAAATGTAAGTTGAAGACAGAAATGTGAGTGTAAGGCTCAAAATGTTGTTCATAAAAAGGCAGAGATCATGAACTTTTCATGATAGCACATAGATTCCAGAGAACCTGTAGGTAGGCGGAGAGATCTGACAGCATCCTGGTATATAAAACAAAGTCCCAGTTTATGGAGATGGAGAAAACAGGATATGTCTCTTCCAGGTTCTCTGTCTCTTTCCTAATTCTAGGAATTAACATGTAGAATAGTTAAGCAACTGTTTTCTGGTACAGAAGCTGAACCAAAACAGTTCTGCTGCAAATTTGTAAAAACACTGAAACCTCTCTGAAAACATTTGCTTTCCCATGGGCTATGAAACAAGAACAAAGCACCCCAAATCATCTAGGGAGAAGTTTAAAAAAAAAAATAGGAGGAGTTTCATTTCTTGCAATAAGGCCTGCAGAATCCCAAACAAGGATGTAATTGCACTGCACTCAGAATCTCCCATTTTCCCACGCAGGTATGAAGATGAATGCAGCCAGCGGATCTGTGCTGAGAAGGAGTTTATTGCCCTGAAGAAGGTGAGCAAGGGGCCATTTGAACCTTCCTCTCCAGGTTTGGGTCTTTGGGGCGCACACAGAGATTTATTTCCCCAAAACAGCACACAAAACAAGTACAAACAGGAGCTGGTGCTCAGGTTTGCTTGAACTCAGATCAGCAGCAACTGTGTAATTGGGAGCTGGCGCACCGTCATGGTACCGGCACCAAAAGTCCCTTACCCTAAGGGTAGCCCCGAGTCTGCTCTCGCTAATGAACTTCCTTCTTCTCTCCTCAACACGACTTCAGGACGCAGACTGTTTTTTCTTAAAAAAAGCAGAGCTGGAGGCCAAGGTGGAAAGCCTGAAAGAAGAGGTTGACTTTCTGCGAATGCTCTACGAAGAGGTAAGAAGCCTCCCTGTCGCTGCCGTTGTTTGCATTTCACAGTCCAGTCTTGGAGCTGTTTGTCCCAACAGAAAGGGGAAGAAGGGGTAATGCAGGGCAGAGGTCACCCCTTGCAGTGAACGGGGAGACCCAGCAATTCATCTCTGCTTGGTCACCACAAAGGGGGAGCAAGATGCATGATGTGCATGACACACCAGTGAAGGGCTGGCCTGGGAGCACAGCCAAACCAGCATCTCACTGTCACCACCAGGAAACCCAGCAGCTGCAGACTCAGATCTCAGATACGCAGGTGATTGTACAGATGGACAACAGCCGGGACCTCAACCTGGACAGCATCATTGCTGATGTCAAGGCTCAGTACGAGGACACTGCCTGCAGGAGCCGGGCAGAAGCAGAAGCCTGGTACAAAAGCAAGGTGAGAAAAACTGCCAGAGGGAGGGTTCAGATGCAATTTCTCTCTTAAAAACGAGATAAACACCCTCATGCTCCTAATATGCTCTGATTTAACTCAGAGCATGTGTTTTCTGAGACACACAACAATGTCTCTGGGGCTTTTTTAGTTTGAGGAGCTGCGAGTCACTGCAGGCAGAAACGCTGATAGCCTGCGAGAGACGAAAAAAGAAATAAGTGAGCTGACACGGATAATCCAGAAACTGAACGGAGAAGTCAGGAACGCCAAGGACCAGGTGAGCACGAAATTAAATGGTGCTGTACACCCTGCAAAGGATGCTCAGTAGCCAGGACTTTGCTGTTCTGGCTGGGGCTGCATTAAAGTCCAACTCAGGCACTGCCTGACGGCAGCTACAGTCAGAGCATCCCATCCCCTGCGAGCAGCACGAGGAAGCATTGAAACTGCACACCCAGCTCCCTCAAACCTCTGCTGGGGAGGACTGCATGTCCATCTTGCTGCTGGGCTGAATGCACAACCAGACTTTAAATACACCTCTAGATAATGCATTACGTTTGAAAATACCAAGAGACACTGAAGACTGACTGTGTCTTGCTCCTTGCAGCGCTGTAAACTGGAAACTGCTGTGGCCAATGCTGAGCAGTGTGGGGAAACATCCATCAAGGACGCAAAGTGCAAACTCTCTGAGCTGGAGGTAGCTCTGCAGCAGACCAAGGCAGACCTGGCCCGGCAGCTCTGTGAGTACCAGGAGCTGATGAATGTCAAGCTGGCTCTGGACATTGAAATCACGACCTACAGGAAGCTGCTGGAGGGAGAGGAGAACAGGTGAGTGACAGACACCAACAGGGCTGGACAAGCTACTTTAGACCCATGTGTCAAAAGGGAAAAATAATAAAAATGGTCAGAGCTATTTTGCTATTTCAGAGCTGCCATGCTGCAAGTCAGGCTCGCAGCCCCAGTGCAGCTCCTCCCATCAGTCCTACCACAGCTCCACTGGTGCACAGAGAGCAGGATAAAGAGGGGTCAGGCTCACAGGTGAGGCTAACGGGGCTTTGCAGCTGAAGACAGGTCAGTAATGGAGAACCTTTTCCCACTCTCTGCAGGCTTCGTGCAGAAGAAGGGCTGCCCGTCAACATCTGTAAGTTGGAGCATTCAACTTCTGCCTTTCCTCCAGGAATCCCCTAGGCTGAAATTCAGTTTTGCTTTGCCTTTTGTAGCTGTCTGCCATTCCCAGAGAGGTCTCGCCTACAGCCCAGAACCCACTTTTGCCAGCACCCAAGTGCCTGCCAAGAGAAGCTCGTGCAGGAACGGCAGCGCGAGCCGCAGCGCTGGGGTCTGCGGTGAGGCTGTTCGCAGCGGGAGCACGAGGAGCTCCCACGTGAAGCTCGTGTCCATGACCAAGTCGGCCAGGAGCACCATGTAAAGAGCTGCAGACAAATGGCGAGGCTGGAACCGAAGCGACACACACGGCAAGAGCCGGCCAGCGCCGGAGCACGTGCACCCAGCTCCCCCACTCCGCACACCCATTTTCTATGCACGGGGATACAAAAGGCAAAGAGGGCTTTTCTGTGCTCAGGAATCATTCCCATTACGCAGTTCAAACACGATGCCTTTGGGGCAGTTCCCTGGTCTTTCCACAGATTCCAGGATCAAAACGAAGTGTGAGACAGCACAGCTTCTACCTATGAGCATTTTCATTAGGGCTTTACTCAGCTTTATTCACTTGTTTTAGCAGCCCCCACCCTAGATCAGCTTAGTTCTATCAGCTGCCTTTTAGCTTACAGATACACCCCTGGCATCAGCAGAACTCACCCAAAACTGCCTGGCTTGCATGTTCCCTACACATTGTACCAATCCTACCCAATATTTGCCCCAGAGGATAGATTTCAGTGGCTGCTGCTGTTTGGAGGCAGTTTGCTTCATACTCACATTACATATTTTGAAGCTAATCCTCAACTTTCCTTTTCCTTCCGTTTTTCTAAATGGTGTGGCTCATCTGATGCCACAAATACCATCTTAACTGAAGGGCCTGGGCACCAGTCTGCTGTCAGGTATGAACGGGGCTGATCCATCACAAGGTCTGGCCCCCAGGACACAAAACTCCTCTGTGATCTTGCTTACAGGATTCAGACCCAATCTCAGACACATCAGACCAGTTTCAATCACCTTTCCATCTTTCAATACATAGCAAAGGAAGCTGTCGGTGTAAGTATATTTACTCCATTTGAGATTTGGGAAAGAGGACGCAGTGAATTCTTCCTAATACCACGCATTTAGCCAGCAATGCTCATTAATGGCTTTTACCCTAGTTTTAGTCTCGCATCTCCAATAAATCGACATAGCAACAACCAGCACCACGTGCCTGCTTCTTTTTGGGGAGAAGAAGGGTTAATTTTGTCTCTACTCTAAGCTCTCTAATGATCTGTTAGCATGGGTCCAGAGGAGGGCCGTGAAGATGATCAGAGGGCTGCAGCAGCTCTCCTATGAAGTAAGGCTGAGAGGCCTGGAGCTGTTCAGCCTCTAAAAGAGGAGGCTCCGGGGTGAGCTCCTTGCAGCTTTTCGGTATGTAAAGGGTGCTTACGAAAAGGATTGGGAGCAACTCTGCTCAATCAGCCAATGACAGGACAAGGGGGAATGGTTTTAAACTAAAAGAGGGGAGATTCAGGTTAGAGGTTAGGAGGAAATTGTTCACTCAGAGGGAGGTGAGGCACTGGGACAGGTTGCCCAGAGAGGCTGTGGATGCCCCGTCCCTGGAGGTGTTGGATGAGGCCCTGGGCAGCATAATTTAGTGGGTGGCATCCCTACCTAGGGCAGGGGGATTGGAAACAGATGATCCTGAAGGTCCCTTCCAACCTGAAACTTAGAAGGGTCTCAAACAGGCAGAGGTCAAGCCCTCCACCCTCTGGTGAAACCCTCGCAGCCCTTCCTTCCAAACCCAGGGACTGCACATTGCTGCTCTCCCGTGCCCCTCAGTGCGTCAATGCTCCACGCACAGCTGCAGCTATGCAGGGAGGAGGCTTAGAAACCTCTCTCCAAAGCACCACCGAGGGAAAGGCAGAGCTCTCTTCTTCCCTGCGCCTGCGTGCAAGGAGCAGGAGCCATTCCACCCAACGCTGAGTGTTTACGACCCAGCTGGCTGCCAGCAAGGCACAAGACACGGGCGCTTCCTGGGTTAGATGTCTTCATTAAGGCAGGGTGGAGCACCAAACAATTTTCCTCCCAGGAACTCCCCAGGTGAAAATAAATCAAAAACACCACCATTTAGAGGGCACTGACTAAGCAAAGACGCTCTAGCAGTTTGTATAAAGCTAATTGAAAACTTTTCATTACTACTATCGGTTCCTAAATCCCCTTAAACCCATCACTGATTGCCCCGAGGTGCCCAGCAACACTTCAAAGCCGGACACCAGCAGCTGCTGGGTGGTTTTGCACCTCCTTGTCCTTCCTCTCCTCCTGGGAGCAGTCCAGGCCCTGCTCAGCTCTCCAGCAGCACACAGCATCATTGCAGCAACCCCCAAGCTGAGCAGAAACAGCTCCCAGGCCACGCTACACACGTCTCCCCAGGCTGCAGATGCTCCAGCACTAGAGCACAGAGCCCACACCACCCCCAGGGAGAGCCTGCAAAGCCTCTCAGCCTCCCTGCTGTGTGGGGGGTTGACCTTTATAACCTCATCAAGCCATTTAGGCTCCCAGTCAATCCAATGAGGCTTCCCAGGTGCACCAAAGGCTTCCCAGGATGGCAGCCCCCACCTCTCCCCTCCGTGCCTGGTGGAGCTACAGACTCAGCCCAGCCCATAATGATTTTGTGCCATTTAATTCCTTTTAAACACGAGGTAAAAATTTCCATCAACCTCAGAGCAGGGTTTTAGCTTTTGCAGTTGCTGAAAAGCTGATGGAAAACGAGAAGTAAATGTAGCTTAAATGCTGGGGGACTTGAGAAAGCTCCCCACCACCTGCAGCCTTTTTCCCAAGCCCTATTGCATCCAAATCCTCGCCCTTCCCCTGCTTCAGTTTCCATAAAGACAGTAACAGAACTCACCTCCTCTGTAAAACCCTCGGCACCTGCAGACAGACCGCATCTCTGCTGATCTCAGTCCCGTTATTGCAGCGACGCATCCACAATCACATCCCGGTGGTGCAGCAGCACTGCAGGGAGCAGGCGGACGGTGGGAGGCTGTGTCCTGCAACGCAGCCCCGAAGGAAAACCCCGGATGGGGGGAACACGGTGCTCAGCTGGGCCTCTGAACTGGAGAGGGAACGGCAGGGCAGCTCGCTAGGAGGGGAGAAATGCAGAGGCTGAGAGCAAGCAGAGGTGGCAGAAGCACTCAAGTAGCATTTGCATAAAGTATTAGATAAAGAAAGTATGAAGTATGCTTAAATATTGTAAATATATTTAAATATTATGCATTTTGCCCTGCAGAGAGCAAGAGGCAGAGGCTGAAGCACTCCCAGCTTTAGCAGAGATAGCCGGGCTTTCTACCTGCACAGAAACCAGCAACACTGTGAGGAGGAAAAAAGCCATTTCACTGCGTCTGTGAGCTCAGAAAGCTGCCAGATGCTGCTGTATGGTTGGAAAGAGAAAATGCGACAGACTGCCCACATGAAATCAGCTGGGCATCTTTCAGATCGGTGAGAAAAGCGCATGCATGGAGCAACCTCCCCAGCCGTTAACGTGCTTGCAGCAGGGCAGAGCTTTTAATCACAGACCCACAGAACATCCCGAGTCGGAAGGGACCCGTAGGGATCATCGAGTCCAGCTCCCAGATGTTTAACTGACAGGGCAATAACTGCAAAGGGCTTTGAGGTGTTTCAGCTCTGGAGCTGTGCCGTGGAAAGGTGTAATCACACAGCAAAGCATAAAAAGATGGATGTGATCCTTGACCGCGTTGTATTACCTGCCCTAAGCACAGCAGCAGGTGAGGAGGGATGGCTTGGCTGTACCCTACCCCAGGGCACGAGCAGAACGCCCCAAAATGGCACCTTGATGGGAAGAGGACTCGAAGAGGACTCGCTCATTTGAGGAGGACTTTTGCCCTCTGCAGTTGTCTTTTGCACTCCGTTGGGCCCCATCTTTGCCTTGACTCATCTATTTGCAAAGTTAAACAAACTTCAGCTTTTCCTGAGTTCCCTGAGCCCCGATTCACAGCTCCTCTGTGAACCACAGCAGCCTGCTGGGGCCACTCCAGCATCCGGACCAGGCACGTTCCCAACCTCGCAGCCCCACACCGACAGGAACGCCCTTTGTGCATGATTTTATGCACATTTCAGGTGCTCATTATCCTTCTTAATCACTGCTGCAAAACAGCGAGGCCAAAAAAGGCCTTCTTTATGGGTCATGTGTTGCTCAGCCTGGCAGGGGCAGCACTGCTGTTTCCTTGACGGAGGGCTGTGCCATGGGGGGGTGCCAGCAGTTCATGGGTCACCTCTGTCTCCGTCTGGAAGTAAAAAAACCTCCCGCATTGCAAAGCTGCTTCCCAAGGAGAATTATTTATTCTGAATCCAACGAGAGATTCAGGAGACTCCTGGCTTTGCACGAATTCAGGGTATGCCAGCATCTCCTCTGAATAAGAGAGATTAAATTTTGACCTGCTCCTCTTGTGACCCCAGACTGAGCCAAGCCCAGACCCACAGAATGAGCAGAAAGCACAACGCGCATCCATCTCCACAGCCTCACACTCCACAGCATCTCCTCAGGTGTGCAGATGTCCTTTTCCCCAGCACTAATGTGCAGATGTCGTTCTGCAACAGAGACAGAGCCCTGCTAATCTCCTGTAATGCTAGGAGAGACCCTCGATCCCCCACCGAGTATCACAGAGCCTTGCAAAAGACAGCACAGTGTCATCTCCTGCCAAAAACATCAGGGCAACGTCTTTCTTTGAGCTCTTTGTTTCAATTAACTTCAGGGGATTTTATTTTCTTTTGCTTTTTTGGCTGCAAGATAAAAGCGGCGAGCTGGGCGTGCCGGGCTGCTGATAGCACGGCTCTGCTGGGCACACCGGGTTCCTCCCTCCCTGCTCTTTGTGCCACGTGTGTAGTAAAACCAGACGCAGGCTGAGCACCGCACAAGGTGCAGAGCTGTGCTGGGCACCGGGGCAATGGGGCTGGGGTGGTGCCCGGGTCTGTCCCAGGCAAAGCATCCTACCGGCCTTAGCAGACTCACAGCCATCCTCACACTGGAGGAAGAAGTTTTCCCCAGTGACTACAAAACCTCTGCTGGTTCTCTTCCCACCAGGGTGATGCCTTCAGCAGCAGCAGCTACACCAAGGGCTCGCCCCACATCTGCACCGTGGCCCCACGAGAGGGGTGGGGGTAAGCACAAGGCACCCTGGGGTGACCGCTTCTCACCCAAAAGGAGCAGGAAGGAGCTGACCTCATGCAGCAATTGTCCAGATTCACTTCTCTGAGCTTCGGCTGCCTGCAAGTGAAGCATCTCTTGCAAGCTTTGGCTCCTCTCCGCTGAGCAAACGGTGCTCAGGAAGGGCACGGTCCCAGCTAGGCTCAGCTCGGGGCAGGGCCCAACTGCTGGAACAAAACCAGTCCCGTCACCCTAACGCCCAGACTCGGTGCAAAACAAATGAAATTGACCCAGGAGTGAAAGCTGGCAGGCAGCAAACCCTAAATGCTGCTCCTGACCACAGTGTGGCACTGCTCCAAGGGACATGGCCAGGAGCAGCCTCTGGAGACGGGAGGAAGGTGAGAACACGGGAGGTTTATCCACGCTCCTGAGCATCCAGGGCAGCACACAGGAGGAACTCGGCTGGGACTGAAGAAGCATGCAATAGGGAAACTTTATTAACGACCCCATGACAAACTCCCAGACCACAAAGGCAGAAAATGTCAACCAAGATACGCTGCTAGGACATGGCAGAGCATGCAATACGACAGTTCCTTTGACTTGTTTATTTAAAAATTCTTCCTACTGCAGTAACAACCTGTTTATCTGGCACGTTTATGTTGAAGACACATTTTGGCAGGAACAAATAGTCATTGTAATGATACATCAACAAAACGTTTTTTCCCTAGCTGTAGTAGAGACACCACATATCACTAGCTTTGCTTTGAAATATCGGGTAGTAAACAGAGGCACCCAAGAATGGAGAATATTATCTCCCATTTTAGTGTGCTACTTATAAATTTGAAGCAATTTCATACCCCTTAAGCTTTGGGTTTCTTTTAGGGAGATGAAATGGGGGGGAGGGGGCTGGTTTATGAGCTATTTTGTTACATGAAGGCTGGAAGTTAACGTCTTCATTGCCTTCGGTAAGAAATTAGCTTCATTCAGATGAGAATTGCTCCATTCCATTTCTGAGCCAATTTCACCAAAATATAAGGAGAAACCCAAAACAGTTTCAACTGTTTTCTTCCTGGTATATTTTAAGAAAACAATCCCAGGCTGAAATCTCAGCACGGGTTGGCATTTTCTGAGGAGCCTAAGGGAATAAAGTCTTCCAAATCATATTCAGATGGAGATAATCTTCTGGTCTCTTTTGTAAAACCACAGCAGAAATGTGGAAAAGCTTGCCACTCAAATGATTGCTTTGCCCTTCAAAGGGTGAAATCCAGCCCTGAGCAGGGGGCACCATGCACACAAGTAACAAAAAGCATTACCCTGCCTGCTTCCCTGGATAAATTTCACCCTACAGGCTTGAACCTGCTCTCAGTGGAATGGTTCCCGCTGAGTTCAACAGTGCAGGTTCAAGCCTTAGGCGTGATGTGGCAGGGTCAGGTACTCTGGTATCTCTTATTCCAATTCATTCATCACTGCAGAAATTTTGCAGCCAATTTGTCCTAAAAAAGGCAACACAACTTTTCTATGTTTTCCCTCCTCCCGTGTAGTGGGAAACCGCCGATCTCCGCTCCTGTGGTTACTTCCTGAAGCTTCTGGTGGACGAGGTCGTGGTGACAGTGTAGGATTTGGTAGCACCCCCAGAGGAGAAGCCGAGCGCCCCACTGCCCATGCCTGCTCCCAGGTTCAGGCCTCCTCTGACTCCTCCGCCCAGAAATCCACTGGAGCTGCTGTAGCCACCTCCACCGCTGGAGCTGACCACAGCTGAGGCACAGAGAGAAGCAAACCAAACGTCAGTGTGCGGGAACCCCAAACCCACTTTGGCACCCTCGCGCAAAGGGCATCTTTAAATTTCAGCAAGCAGATGACAATTTTCTATGACTTTCTGCAAAACATGAGGCTCAGGATACAGCTTCCTTGCTGCAGTTTGGCCACAGCATTTAGCTCTGTGCTAAACCAGAGGTGTGCAAAGGCTGAGCAGCCCACCCCCTCCTCCAGCACTCAGTCTGGCTCGAGACCTCCCGTAGCACTGGGAACCCCAAATCATGAACACATTCAGCTCATCTCTTGGTGCACCAGAGAGGCCTTGGGCATGTTCACCAGCTATGCAGCTGAGTTAAAACTGAAATCTGCCACTATCAAATTCTGTCCTGGTGGGCTCCCATTTAAGAAGGGGTGAACTTGGTTGCAGAAATTAAGGCAGGGCACTACCAGGCTCCTGCATGCAGACCCAGCTGCCCCCCCCGCACTTTCTGTAGGCATACGGCTATGTGTAACTATTACAAATTATAAAATCAACTCACAGATATTGACGCTGCCAACTCCATCACCAGCCAACCTGTTGGAGCAGAAAAACACAAAGGCAAAAAGGAAGAGGACGGGTTAGGCTGTGCATTACTCAGTGTTCCCCCAGGGCCTCAGTGCAGAGGATGAAGACAATGGCAGTGAGTTATTACTGCTGTTGTAAATAATTCAGACAAGATAAGTGTGCCATCCAGCGCTTTGTTCTGGCCCTACATTTACAAGCTCTGTTATCACCTGGAGGGGACTAAAAGAGCACAAAAGCTCTCTCCTAATTCCATGGGGATTTAAACCACTTGGAAATTTTCTGCCATAGCATCAAACGTACAATGGAAAATGAGTCTTATTTCTTTGTATGTTTTCACCCAAAGTATCAATTTTTCCCTAGAGCTTGCCAATTTGGCAAGCCAAAACACTTTCAGGACCAAAAATCAGTTTACAATGCAAGGTTTTCTTTTCCATATCTCCTTCCAGAAACTGGAATTGGGCCCTCATGTTGTCATGATACAAAGGGCTGGACCCTTCATCATGTAAAATCCACGGACTGCACCCACCTGCTCTCTTCTCCCTCCAGCAGCTTCCTGTAGGTCGCGATCTCGATGTCCAGGGCCAGCTTGACGTTCATCAGCTCCTGGTACTCGCGCAGCTGCCGGGCCATGTCCTGCTTCGCCTTCTGCAGAGCTGCCTCGAGCTCCTCCAGCTTTGCCTTGGCATCTCTGACAGCCATCTCACCGCGCTCCTCAGCTTCAGCAATGGCAGCCTCCAGCTTGGCACGCTGCAGTGACAAAGAGCATGTCGGTGGGCATCCCGTCTCCTTGGTGGAGAACACTACCACCCATGGACTTCTGGCACCTACAGACCAGCCCACCTCTGTGACTATTAAGAGCACTGGGGCCATCTACTCGAACTAGACCCAAAGAAATTCATGCCTACACATTTCGGGGGGACACTGGAGGGAGATCAGCCTGCAAAGGAAGCTCGCCTTATTCCAATGAATGTTCTTCTAAAAGGCAATTTATCTGACCCTGTTTCTCTCTCCGCTGGCTACATTTTCATAAGACTTTCAGGTGACCCTCACTTTCTCAGCCCACCCACACTGCACACAATTGCACAACACTTGGGGTTAATGCAAACTCGGATTTTCTCTCCTGTTATGCCCCAGAGCTTGTTCACAGCCAGTTGGTCTCCAGTAAGCTTTGATGTGAGGCAAGCATGGACTCGAGCAGACCTGCAGTTAACAAACAACACACATATCCCAAAAGCATCCCTGTGGGGCCACATCAAGCTGGCACCTGACGTGCCACCCTCAGCAGTGCCCCTTGTACCTCCAGAAACCTCCATGTTTGGCAGGAAGGGCTCACAATGAACATATGTGCTTTACACTCTCATTCATTATTAAGAGAGCTGCACCAGGTCAGCTCTTTACTTGTAAATGTGTGCTGAAACATCCCTGCCCTGAAACCAAATAAACACAAATGGATGAATCACAATGGCTTATCTCCAGCCTGTGCACTCTGGTTATTTGCAGCCCGTATTCAGCCCCAACATGGTTTGAACCACTCACTGGTCTGGCTTTCACCAGGCGTTTTGATAAAGTGATAACCACCCCTGGAGAAAGCAAACAGAACTCCTATATAGCTGAAAAATTCCTTTGTGTGCCCAAACATGGTGTTCCCTACTGCAGAAAGGGAGTGGACAAAGATCCCAGCAGCAAGAAGGCGCTTTGCAGACTTATTCTCCCCTACAGTTCAGCTCCCTCTCAGCATTACTTAGCTCATGACACAGTTTCTCCCTCCTGCAGAACTGACATCTTTCAGTGCGATTGTTGCAACTATCAGCAAACTGTTCCTAGCAGATGCTGTGTTACAAGCCTTGCTCCTGGGAAGCCTGTTGCTGCTAAATCCACTGCTCTGCAGCAGGAAAACAAAGGCAGCTCCTCACCTGGGCCTTCGCATTTTCAATTTCACCCTGCAGCCTCTGGATCATGCGGTTTATCTCTGAGATCTCGTTCTTCGTGTTGCGCAGGTCATCTCCGTGTTTCCCAGCAGTGACCTGCAGTGCCTCATACTGTGACACAAAACAGCAACACAAGAAAGGATGGAGTCAGCCAGGCAGCCCGTTAGATGCTACTACATCTTCCCCCAATCACCACAAACAGGATAGATGTAGTAACAGGAGCCGTTACTGCCCTTATCTCTCCCGTAACTCACCTTGCTCTGGTACCAGGACTCAGCCTCTGCCCGACTCCTGTTGGCAATATCCTCATACTGTGCTTTGACCTCTGCAATGATGCTGTCCAGGTCCAGGTTTCGACTGTTATCCATGGACAGCACCACAGATGTGTCAGAGATCTGGGACTGCAGCTCACGAAGTTCCTGGCAGTTACATTAAAAACCATACTGTTAATCACTTTCAAGGGCCTCTTTTGGTAGCCAATTAGAGAAATAGAAGGTATCAGAAGATGAAGAGGCCTGGGACAAGGAGCTTTCCTTTCTCTCTCTCAGACAGCACAGACACACACAAACACACACCAGCACTACAGCATTGGGTCTAATGCATTGTTTTTCTTGTTTTCATACTAACTGCATTCAAAAAAGATGCACGTCCCTGCCACCTTTGCAATAAATCCATCTCATATCACAGACAGGGAAAAACCACAGTGAGAATTCACAGAACCTGTACTTGTTTTTGCTTACGGAAGGGAAGACTCAATCTCTCCATCACCATTCTCACCTCTAGAAACAGCATAATAATTCTCCCAGTCACCATCCACAGTTCTTCACCTACTTGCAGTACTACATTGCAGCACCCACAAGAAGCAGAAAGGAACTTACCGCTTCATAGAGAGATCTCAGGAAGTTAATCTCATCCGTCAGTGCATCCACCTTGGCCTCCAGCTCCACTTTGTTCATGTAGGCGGCATCCACATCCTTAAAAAAAGAGTGATAATCCTATGAGATTGCTGTAGCTTTGATGACTAAGTCCACCCAACCTCGTGTGCCCTCAATAGCAGCCATGTGCCCACTGTCAGTTTGGACAACACAGACTGTGAAAGCCTCACAATCCCTCTGACTTTGGGAATTTTAAAATAATAGAGGCCTTAGGAAATGCCACAAAGCATCCCCAAAGAAAGATATCATCATCTGTGAGACTGCTAAAATCTGGCACTCCTTCCTAGGTTCCTATAGGGACCTTGGTGCCCGCACTGAGGCAGAAATGAGATCTCCAGTTCTTCCCCTGTGGGTCTCCAGGCAGAGCCGTAGCAAAGGGATTGCAGGGACAGAAGGGGGAGAAGGGCTGCAAACGTATTTGATCAGGCTCAGCTAATACCCACGGCACGCACCTTCTTGAGCACCACAAACTCATTCTCTGCTGCTGTGCGCTTGTTGATTTCATCTTCGTACCTGCCAGAAGAAAAGGGATCGGTGTTAAGTTAGAGCCTGGTCACAGTGAAGCATTACCCCAGTTCCCTTTTCTCTCCCCCCATTTGTGAACCACCTCATCAGTCTCTGACTTCCCCAAGCAAGGCAGCCATGGGCAGAGGTTTGCTGCACCACTGAGGCAGGTATATTTTTCGCACAGGAGGTGCCAGCTGTCTGCCACAGCTTGATGGTACTGTTTGAATGAGCTGATGCCTGAAAACTGCTGTGGTCTGCAGCGCCGTTACCGCTAAGCTGGAAAGAATTTCTCACCATATTCTCCCACATTCATTAGAATTCACTATGCTTAGGAAGATTTCTGCTCATTATTCTCACTCACAGACAGCCCAGGGATGTCCTGCCTGTGGGGCTGTAGTCTGTGTCCCGAGGCTCTCAGTTTTTTCACTTGGCCATTGGCAGAGCACATACAAATGCAGAAGAGAGGCAAGCAGGTGAACAAATTCCTCTATGCTGATGAAGAGGTTTTTAAAGCTACATTCACTCTGCACTTCCTTATTCCAGACACATGAGAATATGCTGCAGGTGCCGATCACGTGTAAGAGCTAAGTGCAGTTATTCTCGTACTGCACAGAGTGGCTACGCTTTAAAGCCCCACAAACTTCCAATAGTGGCACCATCACTTTTTTAGGTGTTTGCCTTCACGTGTAATGAGCCAGATCCTCAGCAGATATCAGCCATGCTCCACTGACTTGTACCACTTGCAAGCCTGGATCTCAGAGCCTGCTTTTCAGCATTCTGCATACAGCCAACCTGCTGAACCAAACAGCAGGAACCTGCTGCATGGATTCTCTAAGCCATCCCAGGCAACAGAGCAGGAACCACTCTGGCCAGCTGTTTTGGAGTTGCTGTTGGCAAAGTAAGAACACTGCTCTGTTTATTTACACAGCCATTGTATGGCTAGCACTGTAATTTGCCTTCCAAAGCGTGAGCTATTTCAGTTTTGAGAGTCTTTATGTAACTCCCCTTCTGCTCTGCACTGGAAGCCTGCCATCCACACTGGTATAAAGGGGCGTTATCCCTTTCAAGGTCAATGAGCTGCATCCGCTGCTATTGCAAATCGATACATGGCATGGGCATTACATGCATGTGTCGTGTGTGCACAGCCTGCAGTGCAAAAGGGAAGAGAATCAGAGCCTAGCCTCCAGCAGAGATGACCAGAAACTGGTTTAAAACAAAACAGAAAAAACCCTACACCTGAATTTTTCAAGAATGATTTGCCCAGTTCCATTTCCAGGGCAAACTCCGCTAAGCTGGTCAATGAACCACCACCAAATCATTCCAGGTTCTCCATTAACTCCCAAGGGAAGCCCAGCACCCTGTCACACCCTGGCACGCCCTGCACCGAGCCGCACAGACAGCAAGGATCCAGCCCGTTCCTACCCCTGCTTGCTTCGAACCACACCCTTAGTCAGGGCCGTGGCCAACTAAGGGACCGAACCTCATCCCCTGCGACCTTGTGCATATAAATCTCCACCCCTACCCCTGACACAAATGGTGAATTGCTCTGCGAATTGAACGTATGAAAACAAGGCAATAGATATAGACAGGGCTAGTTATGTTTTAGGTATTTGACTTTGAAGTTGAAATTTTCTTCATATGAACAGGGAGAAGCAGGTTCTGAACTTCAGTTACTACGTCCTTGCTCCTGCTGCAGCCCTAGCATCTTACACTCCTAACTCCTGCTCCCCTTCCCCTCCAGGGTTTAGCTTCCCAGCAGGAGCCCCCAAGCTGAAGGATGAATATGCACCTGTACACCTTACATTCATGTGACACGCAACTGAAATTAGGGCTCCAACATCTCTGGGCACAAACCAGCTCCTTGCTGCTGCCTTGCAGAGAAGCAAGGTGCAACTGTGGATGAGCACAGAACAGAAGTAACTGAGCAGGGCTGGGGGAAAACGTAATTCCCGTGCACCTCCTTGGGAATTACTGGATATTGACTTTCCCTAAACACACCCTGGGGATTATCAGATCTGTATGCTTTTTCAGTTCCTGCTTGATCCAGTTTGCCAGCTCCCTCTTTTCTTTCTTTCCTTTTTTTTTTTAAAGGCATTCTCCTGTACAGCTGGGTTGGGCACAGGCTGGGACAAAGGCTACTTTCTTCACGGGACTCCTCCCCGACATGATTTGGACAGAAAAATTGCTTAAAAATTGCAAGTCACTTGCTCCATTACCTCCCCACAGAACAAGCAGTGGTTCACCTCCTGCCTGCCAAACTGCAGAGCTCTGATGGGGTTCCTACAGACCCAAAGAGGCCTGCCCAACCCCAAGTACGAAGCCATCCCCGAGGAGGCTCCAAGCAGAGTCAAAAGGATGCAGCCACTGAAGGCCATGTGGGAACAAGGTGCCAGGAACACCAAGCAATCCAGGCAGCTTTCCTGGACCAGCCACCTAGCTCATGATTGAAACAAAGCAACACAAAACTCCCTCCCTAGCAGAAAAACTAGGGGCATCTCTGCCAATCTCCCAAATGACCTGCTAGCTGCTGTCAACTTCAACTGTACCGTTAGAAGGTTAAATTATACATTACTTGGACTTGAAATCCTCAACAAGATCCTGCATGTTCTTCAGTTCACCCTCCAAACGCCCTTTGTCATTCAACAACCCATCCAGCTGGCGTCTCAGGTTGTTGATGTACGCCTCAAACATGGGAGCGATGTTACTCCGGGCAGCCTTTTGGTCCTGGAGAAGGCTCCATTTGGTCTCCAGCATTTTGTTTTGCTGCTCCAGGAACCGGACCTGAAAAGCAACCAAGGGGTCATTTGTAAAAGCAGGAGGAAGGGGAGAGCTGACACTGCTGAGTTTGGATCTTGGGGTGAGGATGGGCTGTGGATGGTATCTGAAGAATTCACAGTGCTCACAGGAAACACCTGAATTCTGAAGGGTGATAAAAACCAGAGGGAGCATTGCTGCTCTGGGGCTTGCCTTATGACATTAAGGCTTTGTTTGAATTAAAGATAAGCAGATTCTGCTTGCCTGACACATGAAAGAAGCCATCCAGAAACCTCAGAGTCAGCCAATTACCAAACTCCAGGTCTGGATTCCTAGCATTTTGAGGATGCCTGAGCCGAACTTTACAACACGGGACATACAATCAATTGGTGGGAGATAGCAAAGCTGCAGGGGTACAGGGCAGAGCAAACAAACACAGTAAGCCCATCAAGGTCTGTTCCACTGAATCAACTCCTCTCCAGGAGGCCCCCTCCTCCCTGAATTTGGTGGTGTGCAGATCGGCTCAGGTACAAATTGATCTTTAAAGCCTGCGCCCATTTTATGGGCCGTGTAAAGGAGGCATAAAGCTGGCCTAAGCAGGGCAAAATCCACTGCTGACAGCAATGAGAGCAGGGCTTTAGTAAGTTACTGGATTGTAACAGGCAAATCACGCCTTGGTGCTGAAGACGTGACCCCAAGCCATTTTGTGAACCCCCCCACCACGAGCTGAGGGAGAGCTTTGGGTAAGGCCTACTTTAAGCAGCATCCCCAGAGCACTCAGTCTTTCCGACACCTCACCTTGTCGATGAAGGAGGCGAACCTGTTGTTGAGGGTCTTGATCTGCTCCTTCTCCTCCTTGCGCACCCGCTGGATATTGGGGTCGATCTCCAGGTTGAGGGGTGTCAGGAGGCTCTGGTTAATGGTGACCTCCTGAATGCCCCCGGGGACTCCTCCACCGAATCCCATGCCACCGTAGCCGTATCCAGACCGAACGCTGTAGGAGCTGCCACCTCCAAGGGAGATCCGCTTGTTGGTGGAGCCGAGGTTGTAGAGGCTGGAGCTGCCAAAGCCGGCACCCACTCCTCCGCGGGTGGAGGAGACGGTGCTGACCCGCATTTGGCTGACCCCTGGGACTGCCACAGAGCGAGAGCTGAAACTCACAGACCGGGACATGGCTGCTCAGAGGGTGCCTTCGGTATCCCCCTCCCTTCAAAAGCTCGGGAAAGCTGTACTGGAGACCAGGGAGGCAAGTGAGCTCTCCTGACTCGCTTCTCCTTTTATCCGTTAGAAGAGCTGGGCTTGGCTCGAGGGCAAAAGAGGGATCGTTTTACTGCCTTCCGAGCTGGGTGTGCCTGGCAACCTTCCCACCCTCCGACAACCTGCTGAACTCGAAGGGAAGGGCCAGGGAAGGGGGACAGGACACACCTGGCGCCGTGTCCCGGCGCTCAGACCTGGCTTTGTTCCGTGCCTCCCTTTGCCTCTGCCACATGTGCAGCCAAGGGACAGGAAGCACGGGCTCCTCCGATCGACCTGGGCAGAGAGTAAGAACAGGACAGGTCCGATCTCCATGTCCTCAAGGCTTCTCTGTTCCTCCCTCCTTGCATAAAGGGATGCTGAAATGAGAAAAGGGGGAACGTGCTTTGATTTTTTGACTCTACCAGGGAGCAGGCGGCTCCCCCCGTGCACCAGCACGAAGGACACAAGGTGCAGCTGAGTTTAATATCGACCAAAGCCAGCTGCAGCCTCGGACGCACACACACCACACTCAGCCAGCAGCACCCAGCAGGGCGCCTGCTCCATGCAGGAAAATGAGGTAGCAGAAGAGATATTCTGCAGCTGACCCTGGGCACATTTTCATCTCCTCTCTCCTGCTAGCTCTAAAATAAAGGTGGTTGAAGCAGGTTGCACCCTGTGTGTGGAAATGCCCAGTGTGCCAGTCCAGACTCAGAAGGAGAGATTTCTGCTTTAACTACAGTGTTGCTATGCAGAAGCAGCAGAGACATAAAAAAAAACGGTTTTACAGGCTTTCTGCATTTTTAATAGCCTTGACAGGACAGAACTCTCTGTTATCAGGTCATAAATCCTCCGGGAGATTTCAAAGGCTATCTTGAATGTGTCACCCTTCAGATCTTCCTCCCATCAGGACAGTAAGATAGTGCAGGCGACATTTTCTGGCCACAGCCCATTCAAACTATGTACTTCCTTCTTTGCGGGGAGAATAGAAATTGAATGGAGATCCCAGCTACGAAAAGGAAATTCTGTTTCAAAAAGGGAAAGGGGGAGACTGAGCCCGACAGAGACATATGAGGCAAGATTCCTCCCTGCCCTGAAAGCTGGCTCAGCTTCCATAACCAAAAAAAAAAGATTCACTGAGCGTAAAGCAAACTTCCACGTTACGCATACCCAGCTATCCCTGACCTGGTAGCTGCTGCAGACCAGCTATGGCTCCTTTTATCCGTATGCAGAGAGCAACAAGGCAGAAGTCTCCAGCTATGTTACTTGGCTCAAGGTACTTCTGACTTCACGGAGACAGGCTGCTTTCCTGCAACTCCTCTGGGTTGTCTTGGGAGGATGGGAATTGAATCTGAAAGTACCATTTACGAGTTCTACAGTTAGGCAAGAATAACTCCCACCAAGGCAAATTCTTGCTGCTGGATTTTATCAGGCTGCTTTCCAGCCCTGACTCCCCTACATCAGCAGACAGGACTTTTGCACAACACGACATGCAAACCAGAAAGCAATCCAGCCAGGTGAAATACAACCCTGCTGTCAGATAACCTATCATAAAGGCAAAGCTGTTCCCAGCAGCCTCAAAGGAACCACCCGTTCAGCAGTAAGAGAGCTGAACTTCACCCTGCTTTGCGCTATCAAGGGCCAGATCCATTAAAAGTCATTTTTTCTAATCGCAATGACCACCGTGCAGCACTACTGATTTTAAGGGAGGATGAATCTATCTACCATTCGAAGTTTAAGCTCTCCTCTGTTCCATTCGCAGCCCAGGTAGTGCAGCAGTGCAGCAGGAGAGCCTCCTGTACCACGCTTGTGCACACTCCCAGCTCTGCAGCCAGCCCGCTCAGATCCCCTGTCCTTATCACAGCCCAACTTGCAATGCGAACGTTCCCCATTTAAAGCCAGTTTCAAGCCAGGTTAAGCCAAAGCAGGATCCTGTGACCCTGGCTGTCACAGGCAATTTCTTTGTGTTGCTGAGATGCCATGACAACGCCGCATTCTTTCACAACCGCAGGGACCAGTAAATGCTTCCAAGCCCATTGGAATGACCCCTGGGGATTCTGGTTGGGTAACAGGGAAGACACTGTATGGACCGGTTAAACACCCTTTTGGGGAAGTGAATGCTTCGACACTGTGACTGTTCTGCTTGGTGTGACTCCATGCCAGCCCCTGCACACCCAAGCCAGGAACACCCTGTCGCTGTGCACCAGCGCTCACAAAGCTGGCCAGAGGCACAAGTGACAAAACCCTCCGAAAATCCTTCATGAAGCGTACCGAGATTAAAATTCCAGCCCTGAGAGGGGGCGTGGGGGGAATCAAATGTGGCCACATCCTAAAGGAAGAGGAAGAAGTCTTTACAAATGAGCAAGATCGTTTTAAGAACACGTTATTACGCCGCTCGGTGTCTGTTGTTTCCTCACCCTCAGTCGATATCCGTGGGCTATCTCTTGCTGTGTGCTTAGATTGCAGTGTTTGGTTTGAAAGCTTTCTGGAGCAGGGAGTGCCCTTAGGTTTTGTGTTTGCACAGCGCAGTCCTGGTTTGTGATTACTGCTCCAAAGTGCTTCAGCACTGAGTCATAAATTAGTTAGTGTCTTAACGACCAGCAGTGTTTTGGTGGTCTGATGACTGGGGTATCAGAAGAGAATGACAAGGCACTCATGGTGCCATCAGAGAACGACACTGTCCGGCTGTTACTCTCGATAACACCCGAATGCAATGCCAATAAAGCTGCCACGCCAAAGATTTCCCCCACGCTGCAATCACAGCTCCCCCTTTCAGGAGCTGGCTCCTAGAGTACCATCAGTGATAAAAGTCTCTGGGTCATCAACAACTCATAGGAATTCATAGGAATATCGAGAGATTGCTCCAGAGGGAGCTTGTTCTCTGACTGCCCCAAGTGCAGGCACTGTATGTGATGTGCAGATGCCCAAACACGAGCCACGGCCAGACAAGGTGCTTACTGAACCCAGAGGATTAGATTTGTACTTCCCACATCACTCAGGTGATAAAGCTCGCTGTGATGCCACAGCTCATCTGCCTGCTCCCTTGAAAGCAACTTCTCCAAAAGGCGACGGCTGGTGATTTGAAGGATTCATTTGTTCCGAGGCTGGTACCTTGGTACAGTTCATTACCCTGCAGCAGGAACCCTCCTGCTACAACTCAGGGCACTGTGCCTAATTTGAGGTTGTTTAATTGATGTCTTTAATTTTCTGCCACTGCCCACTTCCGAAGCCCTGGAACAGCTCCCTTGAACCTGGTAGGATTTTCCTTTAAAGTCACCACCCTCTTGGCCTTCTGTTGGATAGAATGAATCCTCAGACTTCATAATCAAGTGGCTTTTCTGGAGACCTTGTACCACTCCTGGGGCCTCTCTCTGCTCCAATGCCCTCGGCAAATTGCAGAGGCCGTGCACTGGCACCATTTACACTGCAAAGTCACGTCTCCATCAGAGCTGGAAGCTGCTGCGATGGGTCTCACCTAACTCGCCAGCTACACCTCTCCTTTCCGCAGTGAGGCTGAGCAGTCTCAGTACTGAGGGGGGCACCACGGGACCTGCAGGAACAGCCAGAGGCTGCTTGCCCCGGGGGACAGAGCCAGCTCCATGTTAACAACGAGGCTTCCAGCAAGCTCCTGCCCTCCGGGAGCTGCACCTCCCCGCTCCTCCTCGCCCTGCCTGGCTGGGAAGCCCTGGGCTCAGCCCCTCGCTGCTCCTGGAGCGCTGCCTGCTGCTGGCCACGTAATCCACTGCTGGGAAGCAGCTCCTCGAGCCCAGAACGGGCCGTGCCAGTCCTGCTACCTGAAATGCACAAAAGGCACCGGTCTAAACCCAGAGGCTTTTAGGTAACAGCACAAAACCAGCCGCCAGCGGAGCTCCTTGCGCCCCCAAAGGAGCTGCTGCCCCTGGAGTCCTCCCCGCTTTATTTCCCACCTGCTTGGCACGGCAGTGGGGCTCCCCGGCCCCCCGGCTCGAGCCCCGTGTGCCTCCTGCCCCGTTTGCACAAGGATTGCTCACACCCTGTGCTGCGGCTGCTGCTATGGGAACTGCTGCCCGTTGCCACGAGCTCCTGGACAAACAAGCACACCCAGCCCATGCAGGCGGCCTGCACGGATCCTGCCTGGGAAGGCATCAGCAAAAGCTCTCCGTGCCTGACGCACGGGGGAGGCATTCAAGCTATGGACTTTCTCCCCTCTCCAGCCTCCTTTCCATGCATTTAAAGCAGTTTTGGTTTTTTTCCCCTCTCCCCCAAATTACAAGATCTGATGATTACAAGAAATCATGAAGGAATAACTATAAATATAGCTATAATTATGTATAATCATAATTACATGGATAATTTTTACATGAAAGTCAAGAGTCACTCCTGCAGCTAAAGCCTTGAGGAAAACAAACAAACAAACAAAAATACTGCAATTCTCAGAGCCAAGGTGAAACTGCCAGTCCTGGCCAATGCTGGGCTCTGCTTTTCTGGAAACGGTGTCTCAGAATAGAATGGAAAATCCAGGTTTTGTCCCCACAGGATGACACAGAGCAACATTTTGAGCCTGGCCTGGTGCATCTGTTGGTCGGTTCCAGCTGCTAGCAGCTGGTCTGATCCCACCTCTGCAGGTACACACACGGCACAGAGCGGGCACGCTGGGGCAGAGCAGAGTCCATCCATCTCAAGCAATACACGCTGGCCAGCACAAAAGCACAGGGTAATTATATAGTGGTCCTTCCTCTGGCCACGCTTCTTCAGCCTCCAGCCATCCCTCAGCTGTTTAACCCTTCCCATGGAGGCTGCACCTTGACCGGCACGTTGAGCTGCTGGTGAGGGATTTTTCTCCCCGTTCCCCCTGCTTGCTACAGCCCGTGGCAATGAGATTGCACATGGTGTGAGATCTTCCCCTGTTCCTGTTTAATTAACTCAATTGCAAACTAACAGATGCCGTTCGGAGCGGGACCAGGAGCACAGGTACCCTGCACGGCTACAGGAGGCTGCGGGCCTGATGCACGCCTCGGTTCAAGGCTGACGCCATCGTAACCTGAGCAAAGAGAATGGAGCAGGGAAGGAGAGAAATGGTCCTGCACAGTCATCAGGAAGAAATGCTCTTATCAAAATTTTGCCTCGTCTGACACAGCTCGGGCAGAGCCAGCGGCACAACGCCGGCTTACACCAACTGATGCTGCGTCTCCATGGTCAGGAAGGATTAAGGACTGACTTCTCCCAAAATACGAAGCTCCCAACATGACAGCCATCCTCAATCAGCCTTGTTTGTACAGCCCTCGGCACAGCCTCATTAGGGACGACAACTGGGTGTCTTAATAGCTCCCACAATACAAACAACCATCTTCACCCCGGTGACTACGCGGGAACAAAGCTGCTCTGCAGCCTCTGGCCCCAATTACAAATTCCAAGATCTTTCGCAAAATCAAAGCTGTCCAAACAGATCTGTTGCCCAATACGGGCTCCTAAGGAAGAAAAACAACAAAGAACAACACGGAGCCGTACGCAGTGTTTTAGATAAACTGTCCTGCAGACAGGAAGTCCGTGGGAGAGGCAGGAATAAAACCCAAATTGCCTCGCTCCGCTCCCTGAGCACATAGGTACGCCTTAGCAGATGAGCGGCTGTCAATATTTATTTGAATCCTCGGCACGTTAGATCGCAAAAACCCCAGCAGATTTGGTGCAGGCTGCTCTCCTGCTACAGAGGTGGTTTGTTCCACCAGAGGCAGCTTCTCCTGGCCAAGCACTGGGGCCATCCGCAGCGGGGACGTTTCCCACGAGGACCTGCAGGCATTTTATGCGCTCGGTGCACAAAAATGGAAGTTGCAGCCCAGCCTGCAAAAGCCCAAATGGTTTTGTGAAAGGCTGAGGAGCAGAAACAAGTCACCAAAGGCAAGGGGATAAGGCCAGGGAGGGGTAGGATGTCCCCATGGATGAGTCACGGCTGAAAAGAAAGGTAAATAATATTCAAATGATTAATTCGTTATGAGTATTTTATTACAGCTATAATCATGAAGATGAAATGATAACCTTTGCCTCCAGAGGGGCCATTTCAGCTCTCAGGGGGAGGTAAGTGCTTTGTCTCAGGACTGTAAAACATCTTCTGTTTTCTTCCCTCCCCATGATTTGAGCTCCAGTACTTCCCAGCTGCCTGCTGCCACGCTGCCCCCGTGTTTTATCGCCGTATTTATACCTCGGCCAGCAAAAAGTCTAATGAAAACTTTCCAGCGCTTTTAACCCAAATATAACAAACCTGATGGCTTCAAATGAAAGCCAAAAAGGAAGCTGCAAAGCCCCTTTTCCTCCCGTCCTTTCCTAGCTAAGGGCCTGGTATCAGGTTTTACAGTAAGAGCAAAGGGCAAGACTGCAGCCTTGGACCTGCCGGGGAGCCAAGCCCTGGCTGCTGATGGCAGCAGAGGGTGTGGCAGGTCTGTGTCAGGTATTGCCATAATCAATAAATTTTACATCTAATTATTGTTGTCATCGCTGGGTGATCTCACCCGAGGGAGCCTTTCCAGGTATGTGGGAGGGGAGGGATGATCCCCGGCGCTGCGTGGAGCTGGGGCTACCCAGGGCCACGCCGGCTGCTCGCAGAAACCTCCTCCAGCCCCAGCACCCAGCTGGGCTCCTCCCGACACCAACCCCAAAACCACCCCCCAGCCACCAGCTCAGCCTGGGGCAGGCTTCCACGTTACGTGAGGACAGCGAGGGAGGAGGGAGGTTTGGCAGAAATGGGAGAAAAGGCGAAACAGCAAAACAGCCCTGCTTGCGCTAGGACCGAGAGCAGCTCTCCATGATGCTGAGGATGCTTTGTTCCCACACAAGGCCCTTTGGCTGCAGCGAGAGGGTTGCATAGAGCTCTACCTCGCTTTTCTATAGAAAAGCTTTTTTCTATTTTTTTCTGTTTTCTATAGAAAAGCTTTTTAAGGGCCATTCAAGGCAGGACCGAGCTCCCAGTTTACTGCATGCACCAGGCATGAATCAGTCACGTAGAATTTGACCCCAGGAATTAAAATCAGGGTGAATCAGATCAGGTACCAGATTTAACAAGGATTACAAGGCTTCCTCCTGGGCTTAGCACCGGCCTGAGCCCGACACACGCGTGCACGTGCCGATGCACGGGGCCTTTGCACGTGCACACACAGCCCCCGCCGTACCACCCCGTAACTGCCCTCCAAAGCCAAACCGGAGCGAGAGGAGCGGGCGATTCCTCTCTCTGCCTCAAGGTGCTGACTTGGGCCCGTGCCTGAGTGGCGTGCGTAGTACGAACCCGCTGAGCTACGCTACAGGGCACGCCATTTGGTGCCAAAGCTTCCCTTGCAGACATGTCGGGACAGCAAGCAGCTCCCGACCGCACGCTGAGCTGCGAGGAGGAAGGTCCAGGAGCCAGCTGGACCCAAAGGTAACAGCACCGAAACCACGCACGCAGCAACTGCCCCTCTGCAGCCCAGCAAGCAGTGACCAGGAGCTGCCGTGCCATGCTCTCTGCCCATGCCGAGGAGCCTTGGGTTGCATCACTTACAAAGTGTGCAGCACGACAACGCGCCCTGAGGAGAGCTGTGGGAAGGTGTGGGCATGGCCAGGTGACTTCTTTGCCTTCGTTCCAGAAAGGTGTTGGTGGCACAAGGTGGGAAGTAAGGGACACTGAGATGCAGTCAACGTAAGCAGCTGGAAAAAAAAGGTAAATACAGACCTATGGCCTGATGGTTTGGGCACGTGGCCTCTGAAAAGGCACAAAGCAGTTGCAAGCGAGGGGCATGGAGGCACTGGAGAAGGCAGCTTAAGCAGCTCCCACCCAGCCTTCTGGGGGTCCCACATCTCCTTGCTCCCAGTCTGTGCTACCAAAGCTGCCTCACCAAGCAGTGACACCGTCCTCTTCTCTTCCCACTTCCTCCACCTGAGGACACAAGTAGCAGGACCCCCAGTCGTCACAGAGAGACAAGACACCCCCAAAGACACATTGCCTCATATGACCTCATCAGGGTTTTTTTTTGGCTTCCTTTACATTTCTGGACTCACTTCTGCAATGCTGATTTTAAGAGAGGAGCTGCTGCAGGCTGGGCTTGCTCCAATCGTAGCCAACAACCCCCACCTTGGGGCGAAATTACAGGTTTCTGCAATTCCCAAGGCAGATGCCCACCTACCAAGCATCACTTTGGTATTTCAGGTCTTTTCTCTCTCCACAGAGAGATCCCAGTGTGTTTTAGCCTTGCAACCTGCATGTTGCAAAACAGGTACACGGCTTCATAAATATCCATGCAACCTCATTAAGAGCTAAAGGCTCGCAGTACCCACTGAAACACAATGCATCATTATTTATGCTGCAAACCATGTGAGAATGACACACAATGCAGAAACAAAATGCCTAATTAAAAGTGACACAAGAGCACAGAGCCAGATTGTAATCGGAGTGGTGGATACTGGGTGCTGTCTAAAAGGAATGAAGTCATTTGCCCAAGTGTGGATTGAGAAACACTAAGCAGTAAATCCTCACACTCTGTCTCATTTATGCCTTTTTTACAAGCAGGGACAAGGAGAAAGGAAAAGCCATTTGCCAAAGTAACAGAACAGGTTAGTAGAAAGGAGCCAGGCTCCGACACAGCTCTAAATAAAGAGTGGGCTCTAAGATCCCACTGGTTGGCACTGGGACCGGTGGTGATGGACGGCTGAGGACACCCAGAGATTCAGACTCTGAACAGCCTTCAGCCAACAGAGAAAGCAGCGGTTTCTGAGATGAAACCATGTCCCTTTATCCCTTTATTCTGGAGATGATGGGATGCAGTTGCCCAGGGCAGAGCCCTAGGCAGGGACGGTATCACCCAGCCGCTCTGCACAGCGGGGAGGGAAGAGGCTGTGGCACCGCAGCAGAAACGAGTGATGTCACCACCACTTAATTAGCCTGACTTTTTTTTTTTTCTTCTTCTTTCAAAACTTGACATTTCCTGGAAACTACATGAGCAAAAGTGCAGCAGATGGGTTGGAAACCTGAGCGCGAAGCAGATGTGGGCACGTCCTGTCCTGCCTTCCAAGCCCTTCTATAAATTCTTTGCAAGTGACGTCTGTTTTGGGGAAGTGATTTAGATGGCAGTTTGAGCTGCTCGATGTTGCACCCAGAAATCCGAGAGGAGGGGAGGGGGCAGCAGGCTGGAAGGAGGAAGGGGCTGTGGATGGGTTTGGGCAGGCACATAAAGGAACAAAAGGAGGACGAAAGGATGAAAATGTGACACTAGAAGTTTGGATGGACACAAAAAGAAAACAGAGGGACAAAGCAAGGATGAAGCGGAGCTGGGGAAAGCTGGAGAGCAATCCCCAGGCAGCCCCCCCAGCAACATCCCCAAAGCCGCAGAGCTGGGGTGCAGCTCCCTGCCCAGCCGTGCTGTCCCCATCCAGCATGGGTAAGGCAGCTGCAGCGCTTCCCTCGGTGCCCAGCACCGTCCCCCCAGGGCTGGGCAGCAGCAGACAAGGAAAGCAATGGCAAACCACACGTGGGCCCAAATTAGCACACAGCCCTGTGGTCACTGGCATGTCCCCAGCTCTCCTGCCACAGCGCTGCTCTGGCCGTGCCTCCAGCCCAGGCCGGCACCTTCCCTTCTCCACCAGGCACCGTGGAGCCGGGCTGAGAAACAGCTGAACTAAGGCGTCTCTGCGATCAAAGCCCCTCGCCACAAACCCAGCTCTGCTGGCCTGCAGCCCCACGGCTGTCTCCAGAACCCGTCTCCAGCCTACGAGCAGGTAAATGCCTTCGCTATCACGGGATGAGCCAGCAGCCAATTTAACAAAAGCAATCAGGGGCTTTCTTCTGGTTCTTTTTTGGTTTTAAACCTGAAGCTTTGGGGACCAAACTGAGCTCTCTGGAACCAGGAACCTGCAGCTGCTCTGCCTTGTCCTCCCTGTGGCCACGCTATCAGCCATTCCCCTGCGATGTGTCACTTGCCCCGCCACACACAGCTCCCACTCCAGACGCTCCTCGCGTGCCTGACAAGGCTTAAACAAGTCCTGCTGACCCACTCATTACCTCCATGCCTCTCTGCACCCCTTAGCCCTGTCTCTGTCTTGCTTAACTTTAATCATTCTGATTCCTTGGGGCAAATGCTGATTCGCCGTTCATGCTTCATACGTTACCCATACTTAA
Source organism: Anas platyrhynchos (assembly GCF_047663525.1). Lineage (NCBI taxonomy): Eukaryota > Metazoa > Chordata > Aves > Anseriformes > Anatidae > Anas > Anas platyrhynchos. Next base: position 567,458 of record NC_092622.1, read on the forward strand.
TAAACAGCAATTACTTATGGAATCTCGATAGATAAATTATTTTACTAAGCATACATACATTGAGCCAATAGCCCTACAAGGTGCTTTGCCAGATGGCTGGGATAAATCTCCATGTACCAAGGGAAAGGTGACAAGGCTCCAGGTTTGTTTGCACAGAGGCTTAACCACCTACAAGTGACCCCGTGGTGGCTTCAGCTGCCCCGTGCCCACCCCCAGACCTCAACCTACCGAACAACCACACTGCAAGCTTGAAGCAATGCGTTGCCTTGCTGCAAAAACATCTCCAAAATGGGAGACCCTCAGGTCACTCAGCATCTTTGGGTGGTAGCTCCTTCATCTGAAGGATCAAGCCAGACCAGGCTGCACAGACACGGGCAGGACACAGGCTGGAGGTGGCTGAACCCTTCATCATGTTCTCCACCTCATCTTCATCACACCTCCACCCCTCCTGTTCACAGAATCACAGAATGTTGTGGTTGGAAGGGACCTCTGAAGATCATCCAGATTCAGATCCTTTTTTCAGCTCGTTTTGCTGGGCAGTCAACACGGCTGGCACCAAATTTCAAAGCCAGATTTTGGAGAACAGCCATTTCCAAATTGAACCAAATACCTGGCTGAGGAGGAGCATCGAGAACATCAGCAGGAAGAGAAAAAAACACCCTGACTCAGCACTGCCTCTCCCACAGGGCAGGGAAGACAGCAAGGGAGAGAAACACGCAGCGAGGCTTTGGCTGCACACCGTGTGAAGCAGCCCTCCCTTCTCCATCCCTGGAACAGGGTCACAGGTTTCCACGTTTAAGTGCGCCTAAAAGACCAAAGAGCAGCATCAATCTCAGGATCAGGTCAGGCTGTTGGAGCACTGCCGAGGAGTAATGCTCTCACAAATTAAGGTTCCCTAGGACCCAGCAGCAGCAGCACTCCCTTCCCTAAAGGGGCAAGTTTGGGTCCCCATCTCACCCCCACTGCCTAGCAGGTGGGACCACAGGAGCTTCAGCTTGGTGCCTAGAAAGGAGAGGTTAGGAAGCAAGATAATCCTCTCTTTGCAAGCTCTTCCCACATATCCTCACATCACCTGCCAGCAGATGACCACTTGCACACACTTTCCTTAGAGGGTTATGGCAAATTATACCCGTCCTCCTGGAAGGAGGCAGAGCTTTGAAAAACCTTGCTCATCTCAGAGCAGAGAGGTCCCATTGCTACCCCTGGAAAATAGCTTTCCATCCTGCCTTTCCCAAGCATGAAAGGGAGCTTTAATCCTCAGCCATCTTCCTCCAGCATCTTTCCGTGGCAGAGTGATCCTGCCTCCCTCCCCAGCACCTGAGCAGCACCTAGCAGAGAGGACAAGGGATATAGTACATGATCTTATACAGGAACCAGGACTCCAAAACCAGAATGTTACAACTAGATCTGGACAAACGTTTGTTCTTGTTTTAAACCCTGACATTCTGCACTGCACGATGCTATTTCAGCCAGACTGGGTGTTCTCCCAGGCTGGAGCCAGCGTTAGAAGTTTCATTTCAAGGAAAAGATAATGGGGAGACAAAGGATCGATGCTTGCAGGAGAAAGGAGTGGGGACTGATGCTCAGGGAGATGTGGTTGCCAACGCAGTGACCAGCAGCGCTTTCTCTGCAGCAGCACTCCCTGGGATATTGCAAAACACCATCGTGCTAGCACCCAGCCTAGCTCCGTGCAGAACACAGCTCGCAGCTGCTATTAAATTGAACTAGCTTAATTTCACCTCTATCTCCTTCCCTTGGAGGGATCATTCCTAGGGAGCCATCACAACTGCCCTCGGTACAAGATGAAGCAAAAAACCTGCCACGTGGCTCCGTGACCTGATGCTAATCAGCAACACTGATGTGCCTGCAACCACAAAGCCACAAACGAGCAGCCCACGATGAGATAATCTCACCTCACCTTGCGAGAGCCATGAGCTTTGTCATCTCTCAACCATATATTTTGGTTTAATCCTCAAAATAAAGCATCAGGATTAAGCTGGAAAATCTGACACTGATCCATTGAGCGAGGGACTCGGTATTCAGATGGATTATCACAGGAAACACGTGAGGCGAGATGGACGTGCCGTTGGGAAAGCACGCTGCTCTTGGCAAAACACTGAAACTACACTTGAAGAAAAGGATAACCCCACCAGGATGGGTCAGCTTCCCTGGGAAGCTCTTTTAAAGCCAGAAACCCCTACTATCATGAGACACATTCCTTATTGGAGCAGGTCTGTGACAGACCCAAGCTTTCTCCCCCTTCATTCGGCAGAGAAATTCCCAGCTTGCCTTCCAACGTGGGGCAGAAGCAGTCCGTAAAAAACAGCAACTTTCCCACAAAATGGAAATTGCAGATTTGGGGCAGAGAAGACCATCCCCTTTCCTGAGAACGCTGCGATGCTAATCAAGCTAAGGAGGCAGAAGTGGGTGTTCTTCTGTCCTGCTTTTTCACATGAGAAACTGAGCTAAAGCAGGAAAAAGCTTTCAAGAGAGCCGTGTCCAACGTTGGTTTATGCCTAGGTCCAAACAAGTATTTAAGGGCGTGCCACCTCAGCAGGCTAGAATTTATTAAAAGACAGTGGTTTTTGGTGTCTCCCAAAGTTAGCTTTTACACAGCTTTCGGGGAGGGGAAAGGCAGGTGTCAAAGAGGGACATGGGCACTTCTGAGACCCAGCCTGGTGGTTCTGAAGGCCCCTGTTGCTGCCAGGCCAGCTGACCAAATGACCCCAAGGACTCTTGGCCCACCCAAGGGGTCTCCAGACCAGACCTAACATCCCTCAAGCACTCAGACCATCAGAGGCTTGCGTGATGCACCTGTGTGGTCAACGGAAGACCATGAGCAAGTGTAATTATGACGAGCTTGAGACACGTTTCCAAACTCCTACCCTGAGCAAATTCTGACTCCTGCTTTACGATTTCCTCAGCCAAACACTCCCCACTCCCAAAAAAATCACAATCCCTTTGGCTGGAGACCAGCCATGGGCTGAACCTGGGCTCCGTGCGCCAAGCACGACGGCAGCAGCCAGGCTCGGAGCCGTCCTCCCCGAGCCTGCAGCAGCCCAGCTCCTTTGGCTGCTTTCTTCACCATTTAAGGATGAGGAAAGCAGCCGCTTGGGGCCCGGCGAATTACCTGTGAGTGATTTGTTTTTGCTGCGAGTGCCTATGCCCTCACCACACAAACAAGCTCCTGAAGAAAGGAGGGTACAGAGAGAGGAGGAAAAAAAAAAAAAAAAAGAGAAGCCAACAGGTTGATCTGGATTACATCAACGGTTACACCCTCCTCCGTTTAATGAACATAGGAGAACAGGTGCTTGTAATTTATTAGCCAACCCACGAGCTGAGGAGACAGGAATTAGCCGACCAAGCTCCTCAGCGTGCCACTACTCTCCTTCCCTTTGAGGCAGCAGCAGCAAGAAAACTTCATCTCTTTTTTTTTTTTTTTCTCTCCCTTCCCTCCCTTCTCCTCCCCTAGAGCTGCAGAGCCACAAGCTGAGCATGACTAACCCTTGCAAAGCCTTCACTAGTGGCTCCCTCTCCTCCTGGGAGGTGTCAGGGAAGATGAGCAGAGGAAAAGCAGCCAGCACGTCCCCAGATCGCCTGGGCCGTTGCAGCCCCAACGGCGTGGCCAGCAATGGCTACAGCTCCCTCAGCCTCCACGGAGATGGCGGATACCAGAGCTCCTCTTACTTCTCCATCGATGGGAGGCTCCTGGCTCCCGTGCACCTTGATATCGACACCGACTTCCAAGCCATGCGGCAGCAGGAGACGGAGGACATCAAGCTGCTCAACAACCAGTTTGTGACCCTAATCGAGAAGGTAAGGCGAGCTGCTGAGGACACGGCACAGTGTGGGGATGAGGATGGTGGCAGGGAAGCGAACGCTAACCAGTCTGGCAGGGGACTTCTGGAGGCCTTCAGCTAACCACTGCCAGGCTCTGAATATCAGGCTAATTACCCAATTAGTTATTCCTTCGGTGCTATCTCTTTTGACAAGGGCTAGCATCATCCCTAGGTAAAGCTGGGCCACATCTGTGGTCAGCAGCAGCGGGTGGCCTGTGTGTCTCCTTCGCTGTGCCTGTCACCCCCTGGGTGACCTCTGCCGTCAGGGACCTGGCCCTCCCTGAGCACAGCAGGGTGGTGGAGGCACGGTGCCGGACAGGGCAGGCCTTGGGCTCCTGTGGTGGACAAACACCCACGAGCAGTGACGCTGCCTGAGGTGGCCGCTCCAATTCTTCTCTGGCTGCTGAAAGACAGCTGGAAATTCACCCCTGGAGGTGCAGAGCGGGCAAGGGAGACCCCCCCAACACCTCCCTCCTCTGTGGTTTTTACCGTGAGGGGTTGCACGCTCAGCCAAGAAAGTGTCGCTTTCATCTCTTAAGATCCATGAGAAGGCAGAAGATTTTCTCAAAGGAAAACAACTCATCCAGCCGAGGCAGGTTTCTGCAAAGCCCTGGTGCTCTGTAAACAGATGGTAATCTCCTAGGAGGATTGCTTCACTGCAGTCTACAATACAGGCTCTCAATGCCAAGCTACTACAGCTTGGGATTTTATTTATTTATTATTATTTTCTTTAAGTCTACCTCTAAGAGGACCTGAGTTCACACTGGGAAGGAGAAGGGCGGGGGGACCATCTCCCATAGCATCTATCCCAACCGAATAGTTGTGTACCCACCACACCCACATGTGCAAACAGGCGGGTGGTGGTGCCAGGGGGCTGACCCTGCATGGAGGAGCAAGGCAGCCTCCGCGTCTGTGCTTTTCTAAGCACTGATTTTGGCAATGCAAAGCTGGAAAACAACTGCTTTGGAAATCACCTGGATAGGTTTTGTTGCATGTGCTGCTGGCCTGGTCCTCTGACTATCCAGAACAAGAGGGATGCGTGCACATACAGCCAGCCCTGCTCAGAAACCAGACCACAGGAGAAAGGATAGGAGCAGGGGAGATGGGGCAAGACCACACAGTGACAATACGTACGTAAGCCAGACCACAGGCACCAGCCTGTTCCGTGCAAACAGAGATGGAAGAAGTGACAGAGGCTCCAGATTTCACGATAAGCCCAAGCTGGTGGCCTGCTGATAAGCACGGGCCCGATGGACAGAAGATACAAATACTCCACCTTAGTTAGGCGGCTTTGTCTTCAGCACTTGCAGCTTCTGCATTTAGCTTTGAAGGCTGCAGCTTCAAGTGGCACGTAAGTGGTAAACTTCAACCATCTGCCTCAGGCTCTCATTCCAGAAGAAAGTAATGACACTTCCTTGTCACAGAGAACTTGTCTTTTTAATCGGGAATTCAGATGGTCTCAAGCCTGAGCGGCTAATTCCTCAGATAATTGACAACAATAACTTTAGGAGCTTGCTGCTGATGGGCTTCCAGCAGGCTGTTCCAGATCTGCTAGTATTTCCTTTCCATTTGCTCCAGATATGTCCAGGTAAAAGACAACGAACAGCCGAGGAACTACGTCCCTGTTTGAGGCCCTGCCTTTACCCCGAGCAGCTCAGGTGCAGAGGCCTCCAAGGACTACGCTTTGGTCACTTCTGTGTTCAGTCATGGTCTTCCCAGGATATGAGGCCAGATTTGGGTGATTATTCTGCTGCAAAGCTCACGTTAAACGACTTTGCAGGAAAGGATGCTGTATGAGAAGCCAAGATGAAAGCAGTTCAGCCCAGCGGATGGGTATGGCTTGAGAACAGGAAAGAAACTGAGAAGTTAAGGGGGAAAAAGAGCAACAAACCATTAGGAGCAAGGTCAGGAACTGAGACTTGATGTGAGGGTCAGTGAGAGACAGCAGCCAATGCAACCATTTACTATTCTAGTAGCAAATGGGGAAGCTGCCTTAAAATGAGAAGTTGTTCTCCACAGCCAGTCCCGCAGGTTGATCCCAGCCCTGCTGACCACAGTCTTCTGAGGGATGCCCTATTGCACTCCCTAAGATGCCTCAGATGGAGAGAACAAATGGCCCAATTGTTGACAGGTAGCCCCGGAGGCCACTTCCTCATGCCACCTGTAATGCCCCTTTCTGGCTCCACCACAGCATCACCCTGCAGGTACGCAGCCTCACGCATGCACACAGAATGTGACACTGGTTTAGAGCCAGGACAGAGCAGACAGTCACCAGACTGGACGACCGACTTGATGTCTACAGACATGTACTATGTTATCAGGAAAAAAAGGATTAGGTCTCTAACAGCGAGACCTGGCAGATCTTAAAGCTCCTACCCCTTCTGCTAATAACAGACTGCAAACATCTGAGAACTGCTTTGTTTGGCTGCACTATGCTCCCGCTTCTCTCTCTGCTCAGATAAGCAGCTCTTTGGGAAAGATGCTGTCTCTCACCGTGTGCATCTGTGAAGTGCTCAGCAGCAGGGAACTGCCTCTTCAATTCACTGATGCTGCTTGTGGCCACAAGAAGTTACACAGCCTCCTGCGCTCCACTGCTCTCGCCGCGCAAGGCATCGCTGAAGCTGCTTCTTTGCAGCGCAGATGCACTTATCTCAGCATTGCATCATCTCCATGACAGAAGGTTTCTGGAGGCAACCGACAGCTCAGAAATCACCAGCCAAAATGCAACTGAAGGAGTTTGGTTTTGTTCACAGAGCAATGCGACAGAGAAGTAACAATTAAATAATTAATTAAAGCTAGTCAAGAGCTTTGAAGATGAACACTGAGCATTACTGTCCAGATTGTGAGTATTAGGAAAGAAGAGTGACAGATTTGAATAGTGGGTGGATGAGAATGCAATGTATCCTCTCTCAAGCAGACAGGCACACAGAGACCTCACATGGAGCCTAATTATTCACTCACTCTCTAGAGTTCCCATAGTTCTTGTCCGTGCTGCTTTGCAATACAACCCAGGACTCTGATTCACCACTCAGGCTTTGCCGTGGTGTAATCCTACAGATCTGAAAGGAGTTATCTTTTCTGATGTTTTGAGTTTGTGCCACTCTGAGGCAGTAAAATCAGAATCCCATTATACAACACATCTATGCATGATCAGTAGTGGATTTTCAGATTTTATTTCGTACTTTCAGAGGTAAAGGGGACTAGCACTGAACAATTGTTATTTTTCAGCGACTTAATGAGAGATGCTCTTTCACTTTGATGTGAGCATGACCTATCAAGAAATTAAGCAGCACGTAACGTGTAAAACCTCTGCATGTCCCAGGCCTGTTCTTTAGGGGGTTTCTCCTTCTCACCTGGAGATCTCAGCTAGGTCCAGCAGCTACGCCAGAGGTCTCCAGACCAGAGGCACCCGGTCAGTTTTGCTATCAGCTGTTGGTGTTGCTGAAGGCTCTGAAATTTCTTCGGCAGGTCCAGTGCCTAGAGCAACAGAACAAGATCCTGACGACACGGTGGAATTTCCTGAAGGACCAAGACAACTCCCACTCCGAATCGGACATGAAGGCCATCTACGATCAGTACATGAGCAAAATGAATCAAGAGATGAAGGCACTCAACTATGAGCAGGAAAATCTCGAGTTGGAGCTGACAAAGGTCCTGAGCACCATGGATAACTTTCGAAGCAAGTAGGTATAATCCTGGTATATCCTTGGATGTGCAAGGGGGAATGGGTTTGCAAGGTACAGGTTAAGCTGCGTGGACAAGGAGTAGCGTGGCACTGATTTAGCACAGCCAGCCAGTTATTCTGAGGAATAAATAGAACTGTGCATTTGAGAGGTTAGCTTCCCAGTCTCTTCCTAACTAGAGATGGAAGTAACCCATAGAAAGCAAATCATCAGGGCATCTGAGAAAGGCCTCAGACCAGAGTACATCTCTGGGGAACAATATTACCAGGAATGACAGCCAATATAACAAAGAATTATTTATTCTCCACGCTGTTATCACAAACCAAAACTTCCTCCCCAAACTGTTTTATGGACTAGGCTACTTAGCATTAACAAACACCCCCTCTTTTCCCTATTCTCCCCACAAAATTTAAAGCAAAATTCTGCTTTGACCAAGGAGTCAAATTCTTACCCAGAAAACCTCTGGACAGAAAATAGGAAGGCAGCTGGAAGTTTAAGAGAGGGCCAGCTGCTGAGCACTTATCGCTGCTTTTGTCAAGAGCTTCAAGATCTTCTGATAAGAAGATTGGAGATGCTCCGTGGCTCATTTAAGAAGACAATGCTCTCCTTATTATCGGTGTCATTTACATACCGCACAGATGAATCCACAATTAGATACTTTCCCTTACAGTTACACCCAGCTGCCTACACAAGCTCTCTGGAGCCTTCCGTGCTGATTTGTAGCGACGACCCACCTGTGGGCACTGTCAAAACAGAACAACAATGCTAAGGGCCCACCCCTCCGCTGGCACTGATAGACATCGCTGTAATAATAGCCCAAACCTGTTCCTGATGAACAAAGCGATGCATAAATAATAACAGTGCCCTTCTCCAGAGTTTAGCCCAAGGATCTTAAAGCTCCCTGCAGACCTTGATTAAACCAGCTGCTCAACGTGTCTGCAAATTAGGGGAAGGACTGATACCTCCGCTTTACGGACGGGGTAACGGGGAGACAGCAGCTGCATGGGGCGAGCTGGTGGCAGAGCAGGAAGAGGAGCTGAGAGATTGGCTCTTGACCTTATGCTGAAATCATGATGCTGAGCATCTTTCCAGAACTGATGCACTTATGTACAGATGCCTACAGATCCCCGAGTTCCTCGTGGTGGGTGCCCGTAATTCATTTGGATGCTGGTTTCACTAACAGACTTGGAATCGCTGCTGCTTGCTTTGCTGACAGGTAGCCAGCCTGAACTTGGATTCAAGCCATAAGAGGGATTGTGCCATTTAAATGTTTTAGGAAAGGGAATAAGACCTCAAGACCTCTCTGGGGCACTTGTTCCTCCCTGTACATCCCCTGGGAAGCAATGGCTCTGTGGCCATGCTGTTACAAGAGATACTCCTTGTTTTATTCTGCGACAGTCAGGAAAACCCAGATGGGAAAACGGTCAGGCTGGTAGAGAAACATCAGATCAGTCACACGTATCTGCTCTCACAGCTTGTACCCTCATTTGTTCTCAGTAATTACCTCATTAATTGCCCATGTCTGGCAATTTATTTTTATGAATTTAAATGAATGTCTGCATTTATTTCTCAGCCCAGTTTCTTAGGGATAAAGGTGCTTAGGCAAACTGGCTGGCTGTGTGTTTCCCTCCTAATTTCTGATCTTGGACAGTTTCAACCTAGTTGGACAAACGGGTAGACAAGACAGATATGCTTTACTGCTAGAAATTCAAAGCCCACGACCAGCTAGAGGAACAGGACCACCTCCCAACCCAACGCACACAGGGGGTAAGGACATAGCGTGTAAACCTGCACGGGATCAGACAGCAGGGAATCCACACTGGGCACCAGTTTATGAGCAGTTTATGGTACAACTATTGGTCTTGGGAAAAGTTCCCGCTTTGTGGGACTACACAGCCACAGGAAAATAGCCTTCGGAAATGACACTGCTCCTCCGAGCGCTCTTCCTTCACTTACAGAGCCCTCCCACTCCGCTTTCTATTTGTGAGCTGCAAGGCACAAGCCCTGCCAGGGTGGCCTAAGCAGCAAGTAAGCAAAACCCACCCTGTCATTGGGTGCTGCTAACCCCCGAAGCCAGCGCCGGTGGATTTCTGCGACAGTGACAATCCGCTGAGCTGCTCCCGGCCACTGGTGATTCACGGGGAGAGAAGTGCTGCTTCTGCTGAGCTTTCTCCAGGCAGCAATCCAACCCCGTCCTAACCCACACTGGCTCTGTTGAATCCTGCAAGACAACTGCCTCAGCCCAGTTGTTTTTCTGGAGCGAATGGTCTACTTAAACCATGCAAATTTTGGAGGCTTCCAGCTCTTGCAGAGGTTTCTTTTCCCAAGGGAAATATTTTTGGGGAAGCAGAAGGTAGTAACTCCACTAGCAATTTTAATTGGGCATCTGCTCGTCCCTGCTGTGGCACTCCAGAAAGCCATGCACGCAGTGGTGCCCAGGCAGGCTGCTGCCCAAGAGATCCTAAGTGAATCTGCCTGTCAGTGCTCCTCGGGAAGGCCTTGATTTGTCTGTCTTTTCTGTTAAGGGATTGCTTTCCAAAAGACACACAGGAAACTTAGCTAGCTGGGACGTTTTCACCTTCTCCAGCTTCCTTAGGGTAACGTTGACCAGCATCAATTCTCCGTTGTCACTGTTCCAAAGTGAGGGGATGGAGAAGGGACAACAGAATAAATCGAAGGCTGACACAGGGTCTCAAACCCTGCTTCTTTAGGAAATCAAGCTAAAAATCAAATACCAAAACATATTCGAGTAGGACTGCCCAGGAGTGAAGCTTTTGCTTCAGCTCCCCACGCGTGATTTGCACATGCAAAGAGCCATTTGAATGAGAAGGCAGGGAATTTTTGCATGTGCCGAGCAACTCTGGGGTGGGACTAGGAGAACACTGCAGGAAAATATGGGGTTGCCAGCCTTTGGAGGGGCCATTACTGAGACCCAGGTATTGTGACAATCAAGCCTTCCCCCTGGAGATTGGTCAGCCAATGTACCTCTGCCTCTGCAGCTGGTTTTCAGTGGCTCCCTCCCCCCTTTCCTTGCTCCACAAGAGCGACTGACTTAATTCCATGCCACCAGGCTCAGATCTATCCCACCACTGTATCTTCACCCTAAGGTAGTCTTGGAGGTGTGTCCAGAGAGGAACGTAGCCTGCCTGAAATGCAGTTCAGCTCTGATTTTGCTTCACTGATTATGGAAGGAGCCCAAGGCGACCAGACGCCTGTCTCAAGTGCGGCTTAAGTGCATGAAGTGAGATAGGATGGATTTGTGCCTTAATGCATGATTGCTTGAGGATTACCTTTAAGGAGATAAATGCTGTAATGTGTTTGTGGAAGGCTCCATCCCCATGTGAGTCACCTCCCGGCCGCCACGTCCCTCCGGAGCCGTGTGGTGAGCATGTTTGGCTTGCTTGGCCTGCTCCCTTTCAGGCAGGAGCGTTGTTTGTTCCACACGCAGGATTATGTCAGCGCCCGGCAATGTGCGAAGCTGCTTCAGCAGGCTGGGACAGACTGGGATTGGGCTGAGATGCCATGAGGATGAAGGAAGAGTGGCAGGCTGTAATTAAGCTCGGTACATAGTTACTGGCAGCATGGCTAACATTCCAGCTGAAGAGCAGAAAAACCAGACAGGTAAATCTTGTTAGCCACGCTGCCTGGCCCTATAAAAGCAGGCAAGGAAAGGGTGAGTTTAACACCATGGGGATACAAAAGGGGAGCCTTAGAAGTGCCCAACTGTAGAGCCTGCGACAATCAGATCCCTCCTGTGCCCTCGCTATCTCCTCTGTGGAGGAAGCAATGGCTCCAGGGAACTGTTTTCAATATTCCAGGTCAGCTCCCAGGCACGACTCGCCCCCTTGCCCTGCAAAGCAGTCCCCTGTGCTGCATTCCCAATGCTTTTTCCTCTTTCTGGTAAAAGTTTGTTCAGCAGCAGAGCAGAGCTTGTAGCCAGAGTGATGATGCACCCGACCGTCAAACAACAGAATATGGCTGTCATTCCTGATTTTATTATCACTCCTCTGTTAGGAAATACCATTTTACCTCATTTGCAAAGATCTTAGCCCTCCAATTTGGTGACATCTGCAAGTAGCACTCAAAGGTTTAATTCCCAGCCTGGAAACGCTATGAGCACATTAGGGCAAGAGGAGCCTGAGGTGTCCTGGAAGCGCAGGGAAGCCAGGGCCTCCCTGGGAGCACGGCCTGCTCCGCTCTCAGCAGAATAGCCAACACACCCCTAGTGTGTCCTGCAGCACAGCGGGAGATACCAGACACCCATCACAGAATGCTTCTGGACTCATGCATGGCAAACAAACAACCCACTGCTGGTCACAGATCAGGCCCAAAAGAGACCCTGTGGTTTCCTGCTTAGATTGCTGCTCTCAGCAGCATCGGGGCAAGCCACACACTTGCCACAAGAGCCAACGAGGACTGGTGTGTTCCCTAAACTAGCCTCTCGTGCCTGGTGCCAGCCTTCAGGAAATGCGTTTGCCCCAGACTAAGTCTTTGCCATCCTGGTCCTGCCATATCAAACCTGTTTTTAAACACCTGAAGGGTTGGTTCCCTTGCTGGATATTTAGCCATTAGGACTCCACCCTGTCCCGTACGGTTTTTGTTACCTTCTGGTCTGTGGGCACTGTTTTCCATGAATTGCTTTGCCAGGTCTTCTGTTTCTTCACTAATCATGCTTACACTTAAGATAAGTTCTGATGCCAGTCCCGTTTTCTCGATTTTACACAAGCAAAGCTTTCTCCCTTGAGAAGCCTCTCAGGTTCTGAAGACTAAATGCTGAGGATACCTGAAAGAAACAGAAGAGAAAGGCTTAGGGTAAACATCTGGGACTCTTTGGGCATGCAACTGGCTTTCACAGAGAACAGCTCACCACACCTCACTTTGCAGTGCCTGCTCTCTGTGGCAAATGTGAGGTAACCTGAGGTTGCTTAGCCCTCAAATTAAATCAGAGTTAAAGTTACCTCCTCTTAGTTTTTGGTTTTTTTTTCTGTCTAAAAGTGCTAATGGTGTTAATCTAGAGTAGCTGGCATGTAGCAGCTTGTTACCCTCTCTCTTGTCCAGATGCCCATTCCTAAGAGGTTTCTCTCCTGCTGTTATTTAGGGGCAGAGGACGTCGAGTAGGTGGAATATCATAGTAAAAGCAGAAAGCCTGGATGTTAATGTCTGGGGGGCCAGCAAGACAATGTTAAGCAACCCAGAGACTCATGTGCAATTTCTGACAACTTTTTTCCACTCTCTTTAGATACGAGGATGAAATTCGCCTCTGTAGTGGCATGGAATACACCTTCATGGAGCTCAAAAAGGTCAGTGGCATGGGGAGCTTTTCATCTACATGGTCTCTACACCAGCCAGCCAGGAGCATAAAAGCCCTTGTTCCACTGAGGTTTGACAGGGTAATAAGGTCTTGAAGAAGACAGTGGAGTGGTGAACATGGTCACAATTTCAATAGAAGTATAAGCAAGTCTGGGCTGCTTGTGGTTACAGAAGAGCCCCGTGGCTCTTGGCAGAAGCACCTGGGGGTCAGCCTGAGCCTGTGTCCAGCCACACCGCGATTGCCCTGGCCAGACCTGGCCTGGAGAGCTCTGTACCCCAGACCCTCCGAGACAACACCTCTGCTCCCTGGCACGTTCCCTCACAGAATGACAGCACAGGTTGGAAAAAGCTGGAAATTGATAAAAGTGTTTGCTTTTGCTACCTGTTGCGTGGCCACACCCTGCTTAAACATCCCGTCCCAGAGGTAGCTGCATTTGAATATCAGTGCAAATGGAAGGCTTTGTGTGCAGTCTTTACATTAAAAAAAAAATCCAAGGTGCAGGAATGCAGGATATTATTAGACAGAGGAAATGTTCTCCGCAAATTATCATTATGGCTAATTGCATGTTTTCCCTGACACAGTCATCAGCCAGTAAGGGCAGTTCTGGCAACTTCTGTGGACAGCATCAGTTTTCAATAACCCCTGCTTTTTGTGGTGAACAAAAGATGAGTGGGTACGGACCAGCCCTGCCTGCTTCCTTCTCCACCCTACCTATTTGAAACTTCTACCAAAGCTCTCACCCAAAAAAACAAAAAAACAGAACAAAAAAAAAAAACAAAACCTGCAGAGCTGAAGTCTCCACAAAAAGCCTCCCTGCTTGTAGAGCATGAGAGCAATTTCACAAGCACCAGGCAATAAACAGCAAGCAACACTTGCTGGGGGCATGGGGGCAACACAAAAGACTTCTTACTACGGCCCAAAGACAAACTATTCATTAATTCACTTCAAACAAACTATTCATTAATACACTTTCCATCTCCTGCAGGATTTAGACGCGAGTACCTTGCACAGAACTGAGCTGGAGGTAAAACTCAACGGGCTTCAGGAGCTGATGAATTTGAAGAAAACCATCTACGAACAGGTAAAAACGCAATCGAGAGAGCAGCCCTGGCACATGTGCAAGCTTCTGTGAAAAAAAGCAGTCTTTTTGAGGACATTCCCAATACAGAGAGGTCATTGTTCCCAGTTTGCACCAAAATGAGCGCTTGCCTGGTAGAGTTGCAGCCAGCTACTAGATAAAGGGCATAAAGCAGCATCTATCAGCTAATCCCCTTCCCTTAAGGGAGCCAGCTCCATAAGAAGTTTGATCAGGACGTTCCTTCTGCCCCACAGCTCCTGGAGCAGCAGCCCTCCATCAGTCCCAACCCCCCACCTAACCCCCCGCTGGCTGTGTTTAGCCTCAGCTCCTAACCCCTGCTGCCAGAGTTTGCCTCCAGACCTGGGGCAGGTGCTGAGCAAGCCGAGTGTTATTTTCTTCGGATGCAGAGGAAAGGCTCACAGCAAAACAGGACAAGCCACTGTGAACCTGGGAGAGGTGCTGAATGCTGTCGTAACCCAACCCAACGTGCTCCGTTCCCACTGGAAGGAGTACGCAGTCGGATGTGATTTCACCACGGGGGAAGGATGCAGCGTCTGCAGGCCTTTGAACAAACCCAAAGGGCGCAGTGTGCCTGCATCTGCTCAAACGCTGATGTGATTTCAGGCACTTACTCAGAGCCTGTAAAATGCTACCGAGCAGGCTCAGCAGTGTTTGGGGAATACTAATGATTTGTCTGAATTCCACCAATACAAACAATTAAAATGCTTGACAGAGGAATGCCATTACCCTTTGTGGGGAAACTGAGGCACAGAGAAGCAGAATGCCCTGCATAATGACAGAAATACATCAAAACTCACAGCCTGCCTGCATCCAGCCGTGAGGCCTTACTTCTCTAAAATTACTCCTGTTGCAAGGCAATTACAGGGGTAGTCAGAAATCAGATCCTGCTCTGAATCCACGTTCAACACCCCACCCGGGAGGCTGCTGCCTTCCTTTTGAGCTGCTTTCTCCTAGGTCCCACACTGTTGCCCTCAGCAGCAGTCTATATTTCTTTTACAACTCCCCCTTTATGCACAGAAATTACCCTCCACCTCTCTCTGCTTGCTCCTCTCCACGGCTGGTTTTCTGGTTAGTCATTTTCTCGCCCATGCCTGTTGCTCCGACTGACATCAATGTACAGGCACATGCACCCAGCAGAGAGGTAAACGTGGGTGGGTAACTGCTTGACATCTTTGCTCACAGTATGTTAGCATGAATCAGAAGAAATCCCCAGCCTTGATCCTCATTAATAAATCTCTACTTTGGGGGTGGGTTTTTGTTTGGTTTGGGTTTCGTTTTTTTGTTGGCAGAGGATGCTCAAGTCCTTGCAATACACATGCATCTTCTCATATAGCCATTAAAGTGCTCAAAGATTAACAAAGAAGCTCAAAGACTGAACAACAGTAAGGAAAAAAATGCACTGATAATCCTGTTTCCTGTACAAGTGGTGGGGTACTGCTCCATTATTCATGAATCTCCACATCAGGGCACCCTTTGTTTCCCCAGTCAGAGGCAGACAAGGCAAACAAGGTATACAGATGCTCCTCTAAGAGATTAGAGGCTGCTGCACAAAAGGGCAGAACAAAAACATCAAGATGAAAGCTAAGAGATGGGGAGAGATGTACCAGGTCTCTTTCACGCTGGTGTAAATAAGAAGCTACAGAGATGCTGATAAGAGGGAACCCTTGCAGGAGCAGACCGAGGCTGGGGGGAGCTGCCAAGTGAAGGTGCACGCCATCTGCTTGGCAGCGAGGCAGCAAGCCCTGTCTTGTCTGCACACAAACCACCCAGGAGCGCAGTTTACAGGCATGGATTAAGGATCCTTTTTAGGTTCACTGAGGGGAGTCTGCATACATCGTTTGAATTCTTTTCCGTAGAACTGTGACAGAGTCAGCCATCCAGAGCAAATACCCCAGTCAGTGATACCACAGCTTGTGTGCCTGTTTCTGACTCCCCAGGGCTGGCATGAGTTTCTCCAGCACATGAGAGCAGCTCTGGGGAGCAAAACAGGTCTGCCGCTGATAGAGGTGTTCAGAGAAGGGGCCTCTTTTTCCCTTCTCTTATTAGAGAACACTTGCTGTATTCTCTTACAGCAAGTAGCTTTGTTGACTACTTGATATCTCAGTCCTGTTCTCTCTTTGCCATTCAGGAACTCGAGGAGCTGCTGACAGAAATTAAGGACATCTCTGTTGTTCTGGGAATTGACAACACATGCAAGCTCGATCTGAGCAGAATTGTGGAAGAAGTAAGGGCTCAGTACGAAGCCCTGGCTCTTCGGAGCTGGGAGGAGGCTGAAACACTTACCAGGAGAAAGGTATTTGTCTCCTTATCTGATTGATACTGGGGAGAGGCAGGGAAAGAAGAAGGGAGATCAGCCTAGAAACTACAGGAATCAGCAAGATGTGGAGGGACAGAGCACTAACCCAGATCAGCTCCTCCTAATTCACATGTGTAAATTAGGAGCTGAGTTTCATTGCCCAAGACTCTCCACACCGTCAGTGGAGAAAGGCAAAGACATCTCCCAGTGGCAACGCGGCCCACCTAAGATGCAGCAAATGATCTTCCACTGGTGCCCCCTCCAAACAGAGGGAGCAAGAACATGGTTAACAACAACAGGGTGCTCTGTGCCTGGCGCAGCTACAGCCAGAAGACAATATGAGAATGAGCCCTAAATCCTTCCACACCCCTGGTATTTTTCCCCAGTTAGGTGTTTCTCCCCAGGGGCAGTGAGAATCCTCCCAGATTCCTTTGCTACAGCGGAGGAAGAACAAATAACCCACTCTTCCATCTCCCCTGCAGCTGAACGAAGGCAACACCCAGTCAGCCACCTATGGAGGTCACCTCCTTGACAGCCGACGGGAGATTGCAGACCTAAACATCCAAATCCAGAAGCTGAGGTCCTGCATCGTGTCCCAGAAGAGCCAGGTGTGTCCTGGGGTGGGTGACAAAGCTCTAATCTGCAGGTCTGAAACTACAGCACACCTAACGCCTCCACCACCTTCCTTCCCTTTGCAACACCAGTGCCTGTACTTAGAGGAGAATATCAAAGAAGCAGGAGAGCATGGGGAGACGGCCCTCAAGGACGCCAAAGCCAAACTGGTCAAGCTAGAAGAGGCCCTCCAAAAGAGCAAGGAGGATATGGCTCACCTGGTGAAGGAGTACCAGGAGCTGATGAACATCAAGCTGGCCCTGGACTTGGAGATCCTCACTTACAGGAAGCTCGTGGAAGGGGAGGAAAGCAGGTGAGCTGGGCTTCTTTGTGCTTGGACAGTGGGAGAGAGGCACACGAACACCTAGGGAGAAAGCAGACATCCCAAGCTTTGAGTCTGGTGTAGGTTTGATGAAAAAAGAGCAAACCCCAGCTGCCCCCATACAGTTCAGCCCTGCTTCTTGCTCTGCAGTTTTCCGTAAGCTCTCGGAAGGCACCAGCACTCCTCTAGATGATGCTTGGCCCAGATGCTATTGAGTTAGCCTCCACAACCCTACCCTGCCCTTGGCTCTACCCACACAGCCCAGCTCCCTCCCTCTGGAATTGCAGGTGCTAACACCCACCTTCACGCTCTCTCCTTATGCCCACAGCATGGAGTCTCCAATCCCCACCGTCATCAGCGCCGTGCACTCCAGACCGAAGCACCGTAAGTGGTTTTCTTTGTACAGCTTGGTGAAGCAGAATGTAAGTCAAACACTTCTAAGCTTGCCCCCTCTCATATTCCCTCTCCCAGCAGTTTCTGCCAGCACCTTAAGGAACTCCAAGCTGTTTGCAAGAGGAACAGGCAGCACCAACGGGGAGATGAAGCTGAACGGAGGCAGCACAAAGACCCTGCCCTCTCGAAGCCTCAGCAGCGGCTCAGCAACACCTGAAGCAGATGCTTCCATCTGTGGTGCCCGGCCAAAGTTCAGCTCCCTGTCCTCTGAAGAATGCTCCTAGGAGAAACGGAGCTCCACAGCACAACCACAAGACTCGTTGGCATCTGCAGCCAAACGAGGCCCGAGTACTTTCTCCTGAACTCAAGCCAGCGTCCAAGGGATGAAGGATGAAAACCCACTGCAGGCTGTCTCTTTCGTCTTTGCAACATCCCAGTTAACATCTCTGCTACCAGTTACAAGCAGAAACCAGCCCAGGCTTTTAGAGCCTCTCCTACTCTGATACCCATACTGACATCTTCTCCCTCTCTAGGTCTGCTTCCCGAGAGGATTTGTATTCATAGCCTTTGAGGTCTATCTATAGGAAACTTGGCAGGAGGGGAAAGTATTATCGCACAAGCTTTTAACACACTAGCCGCCAGCCCAGCCATTTTACCAGTATTACAAAATCATTCTCCCTGCTCTGTGTGTGCCTGAGAGGTGTTCACTGATGTGGAAGGCAGCGCCGAGCTTTCCACAGGGAGCTGGCGGAGAGATGCAGTCAGCCTGAGCCAGGTGAATTCACAACATCTGCATTTGCATGGCTGGTGACAACCAGGCTGGCTGCACTCGGGAATCCTTGCCTACTTCACAGTATTTAACCAATTCTACTGCCTTTTGGGTGGCCCCCCATTCTTTCCATGCCACCAAAACTAAAACTCCTCACACTTCTGATCACCTTCCTAACAGAGAGCACCTCCACCGGTCTCACCTACAGGCACCCCAGACTCCGCGTGCAGTGGTGCTAGGTCCTAGAAATGGGCTTTTCTCTGGCTCCCGTGTAAGTAAAACAAGCAGGACTTGTCGTTGTATTTATTGAACTTCTGGAGTGGCTTTTACCTTACCCAGCTGACACCAGCTAATGCACAGCAGCCACACTGCACCAGAGCTCCTGGAGCCAGCTCTGCAGATGCCAGCTGCAGTCCTGGCCTCAGCACAGGCATTTCTGGGTCCCTCTTGCACAAACTACCACGGACGGTGCCCTGCAGTATTCTCCTTCCTGAGGCCAGGCTCTGACCTCAGCCACTGCCACGCAGCCCAACTCGAGTTCACGGATTTTGAGTTCACAGGAGGTGTTAATAGTCTCTTGGTGTAATTCCACTGTGTGCATCACAGCATTTCCATGTTTCTGTAGGGTAGACAGCTACTGCAGCATCTCTGTAACCAGAACACCTGCTCTCCGGGGTTATGGCTGTTATAATAAAGTACTGAGTGACACGTGGAAAGCCTCGCATTGCTGGTTTGCTCTGAACTTCTTACCTCAACCCACCTGAAATGGCAATTCCTTCCCCAGTTGCCGGCGGGCCAGGGCTGAGGACCCTGGCTACCTTCTGGCAGCAGAATGAAGCTGAAATTACTTCCCAGGCAATTTGCTTGGTGCAGATCCCCAGGGAGAGGAACGGGGGCTGCGGGGGCTGGATGGAGCCAGCAGCCAAGGGTTTGGGGAGCTCATCACTGTTCTACCACCAGGGGACCCCCAACAGACAAAAGCCCCCAGAGGTGCCAGAGGACCCAAGACGGGGAGCTCCTCTGCCCTTTGCTGCCCACCTAAGAGCAATGCTGAGCTTCCAGGGTCAGTGTAGCAGCAGGGTTGGGGGCTCCAGGCCAGCAGCTACAGCCCCCAGCCCTTAAATCCGCTGGTGGCGCAGCCCAAGGCTCTTGGTTTCCCCAAATGGTTGGGATGGGAAAGGGGGAAGCCCCAGGTGAGCTCCCAGGGGTAGGAGCCATCGCCAGCTGAGGAAGAGACGGAGCTTTAGCACAGAGCTTCCCCCTGGAGGCAGGGCCCAGCAGAGCCCTTCCAGGCAGAGGCACAAAGCTGCGTTTGTGCAAGGCTGTGCGACACCAAAGGCACACGGAGCCCAGAGGATGGCTCTGAATAGCCCCAGCACCCCTGGGTGGCAGGATGGGGCTGGGGCGCTGCGACACGGAGCCCGCGGTGTCCAGGGTGAAACCCAAACACGAAGGGAGGGCTTGGGAGCACTCAGCCCAGGGATCTGGAGGATGGGGAGCTCAGAGACTGTGCTCACGGCCAGGCTGGGGAGGGCAGGGGCTCGGCAGCAGCCCAGCCCTATGAGAGGAGCGCTTCTGGCTGGTTCCTCGCCCTCCCACACATTCCTTGGCTGCTTCCGAGCCCTCCACGGCTCAGGGGACAGGAAGCAGGACTCTGGGATTCAGCTCACTGCTCTGGGACCCAGGAAGGATGGGCCTGCTGCTAGGACAAAGCAATTCGCTATCTCACTGCCTCAGTTGCTCTGCTGCTCCTTGCCTCAGTTTCCCCACTGACAAAGGGAAAAAAGAAAATGCTATCAAGGCACATTGTGCTGGACAAGGATTTCAGGCAGCAGGATGATTCCTGCAGACCACTGATGGAAGCTGAGCTATGCCTGAAATGGTTGCATGCCTTTGGGACACCCCATCTGCCCACACACCCGTCCTCCCCCCTCTGCCATAATACCCCTTAGGCACTGAATTCATCTAAAGGACCTGCCCCTTCCTTAGGGCTAATTCCTGCAGTTATCCTGACAGCAGAGGGATGGCCAGCCCCAAACCCAGCTGCTAAGTTAGATGGGGACGTTCTGTAGCTTTTTTTTTTTCCTTATCAAGCAAAGGGCATCACAACCCGTGAGTGCTGCTGGAATAGCAGGCAGTGCCATCAGCTCAGGACCTCAGAGCTCCCTTTAGGGTGGTGGGGGCAGTCCTACAAGGGCAAGGATGCTGAGCCAGCACAGCAATGAACAGCCTGGCCGTCAGATTCAGCTTCTGCTAAGGGGATCTGTGAAAAAGAGGCAAGCTCATCCGTGTTATCTGGTGAGCTACGTGTGCAATCCAAAGCACAGCCATCTCCTGGTAAAGCCGTATCAGTTTCAAGAAGCTTCCCAGAGATGATCTCAAACCCTGTCTGGAGCCAAAGATCGAAGCGTCTACCCCAGCATGGGGAGAGGAGACATCAGATGGCCAGCACGTGGCCCAGCTGCAAGCCAAGGCCCTGGGCAAAACGCAGGGACAGATAAAACTGTGCTGAGAGCAAGGGGCAGAGCAGATTTCGGTGGTGCAGACGCTGGCAGGGAAGATCAGCGGGCAAACATTCGCGTCTGCACAACAGCAACTGGGCTGGAGTCCAGCAGACAAGCCGGAGCAGACGGAGGGAAGCGGCAGGGCTCCGCTGCTGTTTTCCAAGCGGGGAAAAGTCTGAGCCCAGACCACATCTGAGGGCACCGCATTCCTGGGCCGCTGCCTCCCGGGGTGGGGAGCACCCAAGTGTGGGCTCCTGGCTCCCTCTGCCGGGCAGGTGCCACCACCGCAAGCGCTTCCCAGGAGGATCCCACAGCCGCCACGTCCCCAACCACCCCGTCCTGCCCAGCCCAGCCTCCCAGCACAAAGGGAGAGCAGCTCCCAGGCAGCAAAAATCAGCGCGCAAAGCACGGTCGAGGTCTCTCCCTGGATGCTTTGGGAGGCTGTGGTAGAGGCTACGAAGGGAGGCTGAGCCACCGAGGGCTGCCCGACCCCAAAACGTGTTCCTCACCCACCAAGAACTCACGGCCTGGTGGAAAGCACGTCTGTAACCCAGCCTGGCTGGCCCCGTTTGTTTCACTGCTCACACATGCAGAGATCTCACTCCTTCATAGCCCACACACACTTGGAACCAGCCTGGGGAAGGTAAATTGGTGCCCAGCGGAGTAACCAACAGCTCGAAATGCCTCTTGACCAGATGCCATCGGTCGTACCTGGGGGTTGTGCTTGTGAAAGGGGCCACGAGCCCTTTATGGCCTGTAGAAAGTAAAAGTCCTCATTATTTTCAAGCAATAGAGCTAAATCCTGCCACCAAAGGCTAAAGACAAAGAAGCAAGCCAAGCTTTCCCTTGGAAATGCAACCTCCAACCCATCTGCCCCCCAGGGAGCAGCCGCCCAGCTGCACGTGGGACCATTTCTGGTTCTTCTCGTACCTCCTGCCCCTGCAGATGCAGCAGCAGAGCCCACCAGGCCCCGTTTAAACGGGTCACAGACCTGGGCTCGATGCAGACAGCTCCGTGTCCTCCCCGCAACCAGGCCCAGAGCTGCAGGTAAACCTAGACGGGGGAAATCTGGGCAAGCCAAGCTCGTGCCCTGTGCCAGAGGGGCAGCAAATCCCTCCACATGCTCCATGGTGCCAAATGTGAGGGAACTGAGATGGAAACGTGTTCCCAGGGTCAGAAAGGCCAGCCCAGAGCTCCAGAGGCTCTGCACCTCGTGCCAGAGAGCAGTGGTGCTTCTCCAAAAGCGTCCCCAAGCCCCCTCACTCTCCAGCCCACCCCAGCCTGCCGGTCCCAGTTCACCCCCAGCAGCTCCAACTGGTTCCAGCTCAGGTCGGGAGCATCTCCAAGAGACAGAGGGAGAAAGACGGCTCCCCCAGGCTCACCTCCCAGGCCTGCCACCCTGCACACCCACTTCCAGGGCCCAAAGTGGCTCACCTCAGGAAATCAGCCACTGGGAATAGGAACTCCCCCAGTTCTGGGCAGAGAGAGGAGCCATCTCCCTGCTGCCTGTATGATTTGGACAAAACTGCCTCAGTTTCTCCCATGTGTCCACAACCTAAGGTGGAATCAAGGTTTTTGTTTGTTTTGTTTTGTTTTTTGATTTTTGTTTTGTTTTGTTTTCCCAGGGGTTGTAGGTAAGGGGGTAGTGTTGTAATTCAGTTTTCCTAACCAAATGCTCAGCCCAGGGCACAGAGCAGGCAGTTTAACAGGCAGGAAAGAGGCTTAACCAGCAGGGAGGCAGTGATCTGTACCATCACCACCACCTTCCCAGGCACCCCAGCTGGCGAGATTTCCAGCCCTGACCACGGGCACCCCCTTGGTTCTTGGGGGACCCCAGGGGCACCCCCCTGGCTCTCGGGGGACACGATCCAGCCGCACTGGCTGTGGCAACCAGCCTCACTGCAAGCCCCAGCCATCAGCCATGCTGCAAAGCAGGCGCCGCAATTGTCTCCGGGGCACCTGGAGCAGGGAGGGGAGAGCAGAGAAGGTGGAGGAAAACACGCCCGACCCCATCAGCCCATCCACACCTCTCCACGCGTCCCTCGGTAGGGAGGAGCGGCCGCCGGCGCTGGCTTTTTTGACCGTATAAGGCCAAGTTTTGCTCTTCGTGGCCAATCCGGGGAGGAATGCAAACGCCCGAGCCGTGCCCAGGCTGCCAAGGCCCGTCCTCCCCTGCCCACGCCCTGCCTCCGCGGGCAGGTGTGCTGAGCCCGACCTGCAGCAGGGGAGGGCAGGACACATCCCCACGAGACGGGGGGGAAATTCTGCCCTGCGTGAATGCATCGCTGGGGACAGGGGCCCGCTTGGGGCTGTCCCCTCCTGCAGCCCTTCAGACTCCCCAGGGCACCCGAGCCAAGCTCAGGTTGCCCGCTGCGAGGTGGGGTTGCCCGCAGTACAGCCCCTGCATCTCAACAGCCTCACTTTCCTTTCAGCTGTTTCCAATCGTTCACCATCCCAGACACAGGAAAAAGCTCCTCTTCTGTCCCACAGCCCTCCTGGTTGCTTGGACTCCATCTCCACCCGTGTCTCGTTAGCTCAGGGCAGCCTTGGGGTCTCTACCTCACAGCCAGTGCCTGGCAGACAGCAGCCTGCAGGAGCCTGCTAAGGGAGCTTCAGCTCTGGGATGTCCTCAGCCTGCCTGTGGAGCAGGGGACTTCCACGCATTGCCCCATCACAGCTGGGATTCCCAGCACTACCAAAACCAGTGAGCAGCAGGCCTGGCAGCCTTCTAGCCCAGCAGCTCCCAGTCCTGGTACTGGGGTTCACTGCCTCAGCCCTGCGAGGAGCGAAGGACAAGGTTTGCACCCATCACTTAGAGCCCCCAGATTAGTGAAAAGGAAAAAAAAACAAAACCGAAAACAAACACCCCGACCCAGCTAGGAGGGATGCAGGAGAGATCCTGAGCTGCCAGCGCTGCAGTCCCATCTCCAGGCCCCAGCGCCCACCTCTGCCGCAGCAGCACACGTGCCAGCTCTGCTCTGACTCCGCATGCCAGCGCCCTGACCAAACGAGCCCAGGAATTTGGAGAAATCAGCGTTCCCTTGTTGTGCTGCCAAGATTCGGTACCCGCCTGCCAACAATCCTGGTTAGAGCGGGAGAGATTCCAGGAGAGTTGTGTCAGCTCGCTGCCCTTGGGCTTACGGGGTGGGAGTGCCAGCAGGTCCCACACCTCCTCCTCCGGGCATGCCAGGGACTCACAGCAGCTGCTGCTTCAGTGCTCTCCCCACCCAGCCCAAATACCTGCATTTCCACAAGGCCGTCACGGGTCTGGAGGCAGCCTCACCTGAAACAAAATGGCAGCAGGCTTGGCCATCTGATGTTTGCCCCTATTTCATGCTGCGCAGCCCTCCAGGAGAGCAGAGCCCCAGTGTGGGGGCAGACAGGGTGCGGACCAGCTCGTGTAGGAGGGCAATGTTTTGTTCCCTGGAAGGCACGAGTACAAACCATGGTGCTGCTTCGTTCCCAGCTCCTCCTGAGCTACCCTCCCCACTCTGCACACACCATTTATGCTACAGAGCAACATCAGCCAGCGGCAGGGGGAGGCTGGGCAAGAAGCAAAAGGGCACTGGGACAAGCAGCAGCTCTGCCCATGGCTGGGAACATGAACGAGACTATCCTGGCCTGGCAGGAGAGCAGCATGGATTGGGGTCTATGCTGGTGCTAACTCCCAGCAGGTCTCAGCAGAGATGGGGACATTCCTCTCTCCACCGTAGGAATTTAGCTCATTGAAGCGTGGCAAGGTAACCCTGTCCAGAGTGCTGTCGTGATGCCAAAGGCAGATTTGTGCGAGCTGGTGGCCAGTTCACTGACCAAACAAGGTCAAACAGAAAGAAGGTCACATCAGTGATCAGGAATGAGACTCTGCAGCTCAGATTGGGCTCTGTTTGTACCAAGTTTTGTATGCTCCAAGCTCAGCATGGCCCAGGGCCTGTTTATAACCTCAGACCCATCGCCTTCGCCTTGCAGAGATGTTAGCCAGGTCTATGGGACAGCTTTCAGGATGGAGCCCAGCAGCACATCGCTGCACACCTTCACTAGAGGCTCACCTGGCTAGCAGGTGCCATTAGCAGGGAAGACCAGGTCCCTTCTGTCCCTGCAGACATCAGTGACCAGAAGTTGTACCTGGGGTTCAGATCATGCTCTCTGGATGCTGAAGTCTCAACTACCGCCTCTCCTCTACTAACTTTAAGCACGGCTACTCCAGCACCTCACATCCCTCAAAACCCTCACCAGGAACACCCAAGCTCTCAGGGGGAATTTCAGCAGCTCCGCCAGGCAGCCCCCAAACCCGAGGCAGCAGATGGAGCTGAGATGAACGGAGGGGCCTGGGTGAGCTGGGGCAGTGCCCAGTGCGTAGGGCAGGGTAAGAGAAAATATTTGAGATCGCAAGCTGGATGAGGTGAGTCACGCACAGGGACAGGCGGCCCGGCTGCCGGAGCTGCCTGCTCGACTCCCCACCCCTACCTGCACGGTGGGAAGGAGCTCACCGTGGGAACCGCGCTATCACAGCAGGCCAGGCGAGTACGAAAACATGGCTGTTGCTGAGAAGAGATTAAAACTGTCCATCTCTGCAAAGCAGCGCCTTAGCGCGAGGAGCGAAACCCCCGAGCTCAGCAGGTCTAGGTGGTGGAGATTGGCTGCTCGGCCTGGCAGGATCCCCGTGGCGATCAGCCAGGTATTCATAACATAATGGGAACGGTGCTCACCCGTTCCTGCTGGGGCCTGCGTGTGTTTGCGAGATCTCACCGACACACCCTTCAATTCAAGGCTCTGGAAAAAAAGCTCAGCACCTGGGGAGGAGGGGGAGAAAGAGAAGAAGGAACCACTTCAGAGCTGAGGAATCCCGGCTGTGACTCACCGCGGGGGCTCTGACGCAGGAAGCAAACAGGGCTGGGAACGCCGGGGAGAGGGTCAGGGCAGGCTGCCTGCAGCGCTGTGAGGGGGTGCCATGGGGCAGGGCAGCCCCCTCTGCCGAAGGACGCCTCCTCTGGACCCCCTCAGCACCCAGCCTTCTACGCAAAGGGCAGCTGGTGCCACAGGGCCTGACTTCTTGCTCATGGAAACGGCCCTGGCCATTTTTCAGCGTTAGCAGGCCTGGTCTCCCACATACCCAGCTCTCCCATGTGCAAGGCTCAGAGATCGACCCCAACAGTGCCCAGAGCCTCCTTCTTCTCAAACGTTTCCCACCCTGGTGGTGCCCCAGTGCAAAAATCAGACCCTACGTCTGAGAGCTTTGTCCCAACACTTCCTGAACTCCTGCAGCTCGGTGCCATCCCTGGGCAGCCTGTCTCAGTGCCCAACCACCTCCGGGTGCAGAACCTTTCCCTATCCCCCAGCCTGACCCTCCCCTGTCCCAGCTCCATGCCGTTCCCTCGGGTCCTGTCGCTGTCCCCAGAGAGCAGAGCTCAGCGCCTGCCCCTCCGCCCCCCTCGTGAGGGAGCTGCAGGCCGCCATGAGGCCTCCCCTCAGCCTGCTCTGCTGTGGGCCGAACAAACCCAGAGACCTCGGCCATTCCTCACATGTCCTCCCCTCCAGACTCTCCACCACGTTTGTCACCCGCCTTTGGAGGTTCCCTGACAGTTTTAGGACCCTCTCATACTGCGGCACCTACACTCGGTGCTTGAGGTGAGGCCGTAACAGTGCAGGGCAGAACACTGCTTTGGAGCTTCTGGTGTACGTTACAGGAGTTAGAAATACAAGACAAAGAGCCAAGTAACACCAGCTCAATCCAGCGCTCCAGATCTACTCTGGATTTACACCTGCCTGGTCCCACTGGCCTCAGGAAGGTGTAAATCCGCATTCCCTTTGCACTTCACTGGTTAGAAGCCTGCTTAGTTTCACTGAAGTTGGTGCTGCTGCACCAGTTTCTCCCCCCAGCACAAGGTCTCTCACTGGGTGGAATTGTTTCAAGTCCTGGCTCTCGATAGCAGGGGAGCATGGAGGAACAGTTGCTCTTCTCCTAGCTTAATCTGAAGCTTTAGCCTACCACCAACAGAAAACACTCAAAAACTGAAACCCTGGAAGATTTATACATTAGACAGCAAGGTACAGTGCTGGATATGCTTTTCTTTTAGAACTGTGGACTGCAAGGCACTAAAAAAACAAACAAACAAACAAAAACTTAAGTTCATTTAGCCTTGGATTTGCTCAGGAACCTGAACCCCTGTGGCACACAGCACATTTTCCCCTCTCAGGAGCTAGACCTGGGTTAGCAGCACACAAGCCCTTTGCTCCCACAACTGGATTCTCTTCACCCTCCGTGCCAGTGCTTTCTGCTTTCCCCAGTCCAGTCTCAAGCACTCCGAGGTGCTGTGGAGTCCTCGGCCCCTCTTGACTCTGGATGAAAGACTCCATCCATGCCACGCTGGCAGCTTCCCGGACAGCCAGCTCATACTTATGACAACAAACACCTACGGGACGTGTTCTGACCTGAGCGCTGAATTCAGTTCTCCCTGGAGGATTCGCCCACGTACGTATCTGGAGCGTGCCCTGCAGATTATACAACACATGTTATCTAGGGCAGCAATGCCAGCAGGACCCAGAGAAAAGCCCTTAGCTTTGCACGGTCCTGGGGGATCCCAATTGGACCATGGTAGAGGATTCAGTGGCTGGCACCACTGGAGTTTCATACAAAATGCCTGATCGTAACCCAGAAACGTGAACTTCAAATTTTCTGAAAGCTTCTTAGTCCTTGATGAGACCTTAAGTAGGGTTAAGAAACTCAGGGCCATAGCTTTGAATGAATAAACCGGACCTTGACTGCAGCAAAGCCCCAGTCCTCCGTACTGGGAAAAAGCCCGGTTCCCAACTAGAATTGTCTCTTGGCTGCATCTCCTATTCACCACTTGGTTCTGGGAAGGGTCAGCATTTTAATCATCCCGTCCTACAGCAGGCTGATCTGTTCCAACCCCATTGCCACTCCAGCCTGGCCAGACCCCCAGTTCTTCACTCATGAAAGGAAGACAGCTCATGGCAGCCTGGCTGGGCTTGTCCATCCAGGTCCCCCAGCTGCATGAGGAAGAGGCAGTGTCAGTCCAGGAAGACCCATGCGGCTCCTGAGCTTTCTAAACCCCCCTATCGTCATAGCTCCAATCCCGAGATTAACCTGGAGCAGGTCATTGACAGCACCAGCAGAACAGTTGTTGGGACCAGTATTGAAGATGCCCACAAGCAGCAGAGTAGGCAGATAAAAACTAACTCCAGCGTGCTTGTTCTCAGCACTATGCCATCACCTTGTTCCTGATTTATGCTGCTAATAATAGGCACTGGCATCTGTCCTTTGTCTGCCAGCTTAAACCCAAGAGGAAGTAAAATTTCAGTGAACCTTGACAACAGCAGCACAGTGGGCCTGGAGTCCCTGGGGAGCTCATGGGAGATAGACTGGGCCCCTCTGGGAGTTACTTTTGTGCCAATTCCTCTGCAATTTACTGAGAAGTCTTGAGCTTTCTGCAAACCATCCCAGCCATGCAAAGAATGGGGTGGGAATGTTTTGACATAGTCTTGGATCAGTTACAGATCCCACCCAGCTGTGTCCACGCTCACCTTCTAATGCTCTCTGCCCTCTTGTTTCCCAGCAACATTAAGCAGAGGGCGATTCAGATAGCCTAACGCTGCTCAGAAGAGACATGGGGAGCTGCTACAGAAACACTACCACTATAGAACTGCCAAATTAAAAAAGAAAAATAGAAGAAACTGCCTACCAATTGCTGCTTGGAAAGGAGGGAGGGCAAAGCCCATAGGGGGTTCTTCCTTCTTCAGCACTTTGGAATTTCATAGATAACACTGCAAGGAACAAACACTGCACAGCTCAGGGTGAATACGCACGGCTGTCAGGCCCAGACACAATCTGTGCATGTGAACAAGCATCTGAGGCTACACCTGCATCTGTTCGTGTGTGCACGAACACACCAATGTGCACAGATGCCTGTGGAAGTAACTCTAAACCCCAGCACTTGTGTGCATGGGCTGCCGAGCTCACCTCTGGGCAACGCCCCCAGTTAACTGGAAAGCTAAGGAGACACTTGGCCTGGCAGCAAGGAAAGGGGAATGCTTGGGGCAGGTCCTGGCTGTTGGTTAGAGGTGAAAGAAGAACAGAAAGGCCCCAGATTAGCCTGGAGTGAATTCCCTTTCGCAGTATTAAGTGTACTTTGCACCTCTAGCTGCTAAGTAGAAGGGACAAAAACATTCCACCCTCACCAAGCACAAACCCCCCCCCCAAAAAAAAACTAACAGATGCAGAGTTTGTGCCACCTGAGCAGAGGTATTCAGCAGCAGATTCTCCATAGGGTAAGCGAATCCTTGGGTACATCCCTAACTTCACTAACACAGATCCTCACCTCCCTGGGGTAGCTCAGCCCCAGCTCCCATTACTCCATGTTTGCTGCAGCTGAGGTCAGAACCACGGCTGACTACATTCCCTTATTCTTTGGTGAAACCCTCCACTGTAAAAAAATAAAATAACAAAAACAAGATCTTCCTACGCTTTCAGAGGAAACAGCTGCTTTTTGCAGAGCAGAACAGACGTGTCTAATGCATATGTACACAACTGCCCCCGTTCTCGGTGTTTATCAGCTAAGAAGCCTTGCAGAATCACATTTGTTTAGTCTGGGGTGAGATCCAAGTCCAGCTTCAGATGTGGATCTATGTTTCACAACTGGCCTCTGCTTGTCTAACGCACAACACCAGCCACACCAACTGAACAAAAACCTGCAAGGTTTAATGGACCTTTGGACCCAGAGCTCATCTGCTGAGCTAAGGGGGTTGCACTGATACAAAACCTGGTGAAGGTGCCTGAAGCAGCCCTGCGGGGCTCCTTTCAGCTCTCAGACACAGCTGAGAGATTTCCTGAATCCACAGGACTGTGTTAAGTTGGCAGCAGTGACCAAATACACCTGGTGAACCACGACAGGCAAGACAGAAAAACCAGGAGCAACTTTGGTGCTCCTAACAGCAACAAGGAGTATAGCTAGGGATGTTTGGGAACAAGCAGCCCCCTGCACACCCCTCCATGTTCCCCAGCCCAGGGGAATCCTGCTCTGAAGCCGGGAGAGCAATCGGGGCAGGCAGACAGCCCTTGGGCTGGGGAACCTCAGGAGAGGCAGCCAGCTCAGGCTTCTCTTTCCACCTCGCTGGGAAAGGACAATGCCATGGGGCCGCCCAGCCCCAGAGGGCTTTGTCAGCATTGTTTGCAGCACCCAGCAGCCTGCCGGCCCCACCTGGCGCTTCCCTTTGTGCATTTGCTGAGCTCTGATCTTACGGCGTCCATTGCCGTGGGGAGGGAACTGCCTGCAAGCAGGGCAGACGGCTCCAACCTACTTTCGCAGGTTTTGCGCAGGAGGCAAATCTCGTAGGCTTCAAAGCTCCCACATCAGCAAATTGTCTGACGAGCATCTTCCCTGACGTCTTGTCAAAGAAATGCTGGAGTGAGGGAAGTGGAGAGGTGTTCTCTCCTACATGGGGGTGCCCGGCCTCTGGGCTACGTTCAGGAACGGCTCTGCTGCTGCTCCTTTCCTTTCCCCAAGCCCCTCAGGCACAGCTCGGTCTGCTCCTTGCCACCTTCACTGCCCCCCGTCCCTGTTTTGCCATCGGGCAACCACAGTGCAGGTGTCTCTGCCCCACAGCAGGTGGGAATGCAAAGCAGTTCCTGCGATGGGGTGAAATGGGTCATTCTCCTGCCTTATCACACAGCCAAATTTGTATTTCTGTTACGTGATATCCGTAGACATATCACAGGGAGAGGAATCAGGACGAGCTTCTCTCCATTACCTCTCTCTAAGGGATCTGACAGCCTGAAGCTGAGCATCAGTGGGACTTGATGGTCTTAGAGGTCTTTTCCAACCTAACTAATTCTATGGTTCTGTGTAAGAGCCCAAGGCTGTGAGACTGCCCTGAGATGATGTTGCACCAGGGGCTGCAGCAGCAGCTGACGGGCTCAGGGCACCCACCTAAAATCAGAGCAGGGAGTTGATGGGAACCGGGTCCTGAGTCAGTTGGCTGCTCCGCTGAGCACAGCCCTGACCACCACCAACCTGCTTCTGCAGGGAACATGAGGCCCTCCGTAAATCCCCCCGTACCCTCCTGGTATGCATCTGCTCTCCTCCCTGTCCCTGCACACACCCCCGCACACACACACCACTAACAGGTTTACTAGCAGCTTTACGAGCATTTACACACTCCATAAAGCATTCTCTTTGCCTTGCAGTTGTGCCAGCTCTTTGTAAATCCTTAATACTCTTCCTTTTGAAGCTGGAAGAGAACCAGGCCGCTTCTACCACTACTCCTCATGGCAGCTTATAGCTTGCAACTCCTTAAAAAGACTTTCCTCCCTTTCCCCAAACCTCTACCCTTCTGAGTCACGCTCCGCACAATGCCTGAAGTCAGCACTTCACACAAACCAGCTGAAGCTGGTCGCTGGAAAAAACGCAGACACACACATACACAGCACAGAACAGCTACCAGCTGGGACCTGCAGCCTTGGCAAAGAGCAGAGCGAGTTTGCTGGTGACAGCACCAGCTAGAAACGCAGATCAAGAGAGAACATGGAGGAGCAGAGCAGCTCTCCGCTCCCCACCTCCCCCCAAGGCAAGGATCAGTGTTTGGGACACCAACCAGTCACCTGGGAGACTGGCGAGGGGGGGAGAAGGACCTCGCACGGGCCTGTTTTCCCTTTGCATTATATTCAACCTACAGCTCAGGTAAATGGGTCCTTTAACGAGCCGGGGCTGGGAATCCCCCCAGATCAGTTCTGCACTGATGTTATTCAAGGTCAGATGAGACTGAGCCACCAACCTTCCTACTTCCAGCACCGACAGTACCATCCGCAGGAGAAAAGAGCTCATGAAAGCAGGGCCAGGAGGTGCCCCGGGAATATCTCATTTGATTCCCAAGTCTCCTCCGCCTTCACTCTCCTTTTCTTCCTCCCATCTTCAAAGCAGCTCCAAGTCTCACCGCTCCTGTGAGGTCCCCGCTTCCTCTCGCTAAGCAGAGCCTTTCAGACAGTATCTCTCCTACTCGAGGCCCAATGCTTTATTGCACATTTCAATGCCATCAGGTTCAACCACTCTGCTCCCAGGTGGCTTTGCTGTGCAGGCACAGTTTGCCTTGAGCGCTGCCACAGGACATCACAGAAGCCAGACCATGCCGGAAAGTCCTGCAGAGAGGCCTGAGGAGCAGGGGTTGTTTGAGGCACGGCAGAAAAAAAGTGTTCTCACAGGTCAGCATGACTGCCCTGATCCAAGGCTGTGCATGGAGGTGGTCTGCAGTGGCCTCAGAAAGGATCTAGGGCAAACAGAAGGCAGCTCTCCTCTCCATCGTTTTTCCTGTGCACCAACAGTTGCTAAAAAAGTAGGAAAAGACTAAACAACATCTGCTTACAGAATGGCTAAGAAAAACAGAGTTAAAACTCCACCTGAGTCAGTAAGGAATGCACAGCAGGTCCCGCTCTAGGGGCTGGAGGACAATAAATAATTCAGCATCTGCCCTACTTCGCCTCCCCGGACAAGGAGTCAGCGCTGGTCAGGCTGGGAATGTCCAGAACGCAGCGGTTACTCCAGCAGATCAGTCCCAGCAGATCCAAGAGCCCGGATAATTGTCCCCACACACATTCCTGAAAAGCCCTGGCTACTTTCAAACAGTGCCCCACTAATTCCCTTGCTCCGTGAGCTGGCTGCAATTAGCGTAACGCAGCGGAAGCCGCGCAGAGCAGACCTCCTGCCTCGGTACCACGGCTGCAGAAGGGGGCTGATGCTCTCGGGGGGTGACCAACCCCAGGTCCCACACAGGGGAGCTCACACCCAGTTCCCCTGCACCTTTTTATGCAGGTCTCTTGCTCCAGTGGGACACAAAGATGACGGCTGCACTAGGAGGGCACGTCAAAACCTTCGCCCTCCCATCAGCGTTACCCACAGAGGACACACAAAGTCCTCACGTGCAAGCAGGGGTCGCTGCCCTCACACCAGCCAGCTCCGACATGGGCCTTTCCCACCACCATCTCCCATGCCTGCGACAGGGATCTTCCAGGAGGCAATGGAGATTAAAGGGACACTGGGAAAGAGTTGAGCAGTCTCAAGGGGCAGCCAGGAGAGGAGCCGCCCTGCTTGCTTCCTTTTGATCTCCCCAGAGAACACCACGGAGCTGCCCTTCTCTTTTGATGTGTCACCCTGCAGCTTGTTCTCCCGCAGCAGGGCAGGCCTGTTGCAGCACGACTGCTTCTGGATTTCAGCTGCTGGGGTAACAAAGCTGCATTTCAGCAGCTTCTGTACTTTTCACAGACTTCAGGCTCTGGGCTGACCCCAGGGGTGGAGGGGAACCGAGAAGGCCGAGGAGGGACACCACCCTCAAACTGAGCTCTAAATCCTTGTCACTCACATGGCAGACGCAGAAATTGCTACTGCAACAATAAAATAGAATGACTTCACCTGGCACCACGAAGCACCCCATGCCAGGTAGATGATCTGCAGTGCCATGCCTAGTCTTTGGCCCACCATACACGACTTAGATGAAGGAGGTTAAATAAACGTCTTTCAAACTGATTAAAAATGCATTCTGCCATGGAAGCATGAGGAAGATCCCTCCTTCCCTTCCCTGCTTGACAGGAGTTCAGAAAACTGTGCTGCTCTGAAAACATCACCCCTCAAAATAAAGCCTTCTGCCTTGTTGAAGACCCAAGGATGAAGCAGTTTTATTGCAACT
Source organism: Anas platyrhynchos (assembly GCF_047663525.1). Taxonomy (NCBI): domain Eukaryota; kingdom Metazoa; phylum Chordata; class Aves; order Anseriformes; family Anatidae; genus Anas; species Anas platyrhynchos. The sequence goes on from NC_092622.1 coordinate 600,976, forward strand.
CAGGATAAAAATCCAGCCAGCTGATAACATGCACGTTGTAAGCTAGATCTGCAACCACTCGAACTCGGATTGTCGGGTTGACACAGATCACATCTGCACAGCACTTGATACTCAAAGCTCAGGAGCTTAGCACACAGATCTGAGATTATCCCTCCCTGTGAAATAAAGGACACAAGATGACAAGCCCGAGGAAAGCAGCAGCTCACCTAAGTCCTGCAGCCAGCTGGTGGCAAGGCCAAGAAAGGAACCCACATTTCCCACCCTAGAGCCAAGGTCTTTTAGACGTGACCACCTTCAGTCCTTGTCAAAGCAGTATAAGCTTACTCCGAGCCCAGACCATGACCCCAAGCTTTCTCCTTCAAATTCAAGACCCCTTTGGACTCCAAGCCCAGTGGGTGACCCAGCTCCAGCAGGACACCGGCCCAGAATTAACTCCAAGGAACTCCAGCGTGAGCTGATAAGAGGTTTGTTGGGAAGCCAGAGCTCCTGCCCATGTTAGCACAAGTGAATGGAGAAGCTGAGGTGTCTGGAGTGAAACCCTAAAGACTCCGGCGTGAGCCCAGTGGCCGGACAGACTCCCCACACACCACGTATCTGCCTGTAACCTTCTCCAGTAGGTCCAGAGAGACTGCATCTAGGCCTCCGGGACTCAAAGAGTCCATTCTCGCCTAGTCATCAGACTTGAGTGTACGTGGCTAAGCCGCATCCATTCCCCAAACCAACAGGACACCAGGAAGTGCACAGCTGATCTTTTTGTTCCCCTCTGACCTCCTCTGACCTACCAAGGGCTCCTCATTTGCAACTAGGCCAAACAAAAACAGCCCTCAGCACAAGTCCAGGGCCCCGACTCCTTGGATTTGCAGCTGGTCTGCCCTGCAGGACCTCTCCAACTCTGCCAAAGGGGATCCGTTTCCTCACACCACCAGCAAATCAAAACAAAAAGCAAGGGAACTGGCTCACACCTGGGAGAGAAAAGGTATCGTGTTTGTTTTGTGGCTGCTCTTTTCTCAGGTTTACAGCATGCCAGGAACAGATGCCCATGCTTCTTGGGGTTGACACCTCTCACTTTTCTCCTTTAATTCACAGGCAACAAAGTTCCAGGAAGAACAAGAAAGAACTTGCTCTCAGCTGAGCAAAGGAAATCCGAAAATCTGCAGCTTCTGCCCTACAAGCCTGTAGTGACAAGTTGCTGGGTTTCCAGCTAGAGGAAGCTGCTTATGGGAGCAGACACACTGCTGCCAGCTCTCAGTTCCTAAGCTTGGTTCCTCCGCTCCTGGGCTGGTCACACATTCTGGGGAAAGTAGAATTAGACCATTTTTAAACCCTGTCACCATTTAGAAATGCTGAGGAACAGCACTTGCAAGGCTGTCAAAATCTACGTGCGCAATAATGGAAGCAGGCTGCAGGGAGATAGGTGTTTACAACAGTCATTTGATCTGGCAGCTGTTAACGTTAAACTGATAAAGCCGCTGCTATTGCACCACATTTAAGCACTAAATTCTTCCCCGCTCAGTGAATCCCTTGTTCTCACCCAGCACAAGAATCTAGGAGACAGAAAACTGTCTCAGCATAAAAGTTAAAAAAATAAAAGCTAATTTAAAAAAGGCCCTCTCGCTTACTCCATCCAAGTCTTACATCCTACAAAGGCTGGAAGCCTCAGCAGAATCACCCAGAAACTGGCACCTTTGTGCTCCCTGCTCAACTTTCATGCTGGCCTGCTCAGGACTCAATGCTTTACCTCTGCTGTCTAGATTGTTCCATCCAAGGAAGCAGGATAATTAAGTGTGACTTGCTACACAGCAGTGGTGTGAGACTTAATTAGTCAGAACACTTTGAACGTACAGTACCTAATTAATATCTGAAGTGGCTGCAGTGATTATTAGGAACAATGGCATAGCTCACAGCTGATGATACAGCTCAGCTCATCAGTATTTTTCATTCTCAAAAGTGCTGTGCAAACACCCAGCCAGTTCTCCCCACCAGGAATCTCCACGTTGGTGGGTGGATATCGAGCTCATGTCAGGGATGGAAAAACTGAGGCGAGATCTGATGGGGCCCAGCAACAAACCTCGGAGCCTGGGAACTTGACAAAGCACTCGTGTGGGAACTCCCTGCTTGCTGCTGAGGTGGCACAGGGCACCATCCCACCAGTCCCACCCCAGTGCCACGCACCATTTTGCACCTGCCTGGAAACGCTCACCCACGACCCACGTGTGCTCCGTGTAAGGGGTGAATTCAGCAGGCTTCTGCAGGTGACCATGGGGCTGGAGCCATGGGGTAGGAGGCAGCAAGCAGGACCTCCCTGTTACCCTCCTGGTGTGCAGGCGCACGTACACACACACACACCCACCCCTGTGACACAAAATGAGTGAGCTGAGTGGCAAAGGGACCTAGATGGCAGCGCTGCCTGATGCCATAAGCTCCTGGCTGAGTAATGAAAGCACATTTGCATCTCCCTTGTTTTAGCAGCAGCCACCAGGCTGGCCCCATCCTCGTGTCACAGAGATGAGCGAGCAGGACTCCCAGCAGAGGCCTCTGTGCCATCCCTTACCCCCAGTACCCCGAGTTCTACGTGGCTAGCCACCCCCACCACCTCAACCAAGCGACAGACACCTCCCTTTCCCCATCTGTACAAAGAACTCTGCACCCAACTCTGCAAAGTGCTCTGAGCAATATGGAGCAGGAGTGTTGGTCTTGACCCTCACCTTTACCTTTCGTAGGTTCTACCTTCAGGAGCCCTGAGAACACCTTTTAACCACACTGCAAAACGCAGAGAGTATCGTATATTAAAAAAATATAAATCATCCAGAGCCTTACATAAGTTCTGCAGCTGAGATCCACAGGCTTTCTTCTGCTGCTGTGTCATGGAGCTGGGTCCCACCTGTCTCATCTTGTGACAGCTTCCTGCAGAGCAGAAGCAGCAAGCTGAAAAGAAAAGAGATTATTTTATTGTTTTTTTTTTTTGAATACTGTTTGCTAAAGGACTGACTCCAGTCTAAGCTACTCAATATCTCAAGAAATACAGAGATTTGTGTTGACATTATTTTGAGTTGTGTTTGTGGCAATATCTGAAGAACAGAACCAAAACATACTGCTGTGCCAGAGTCAAACAGAGCTGCTTTTGGAGCTCTGCCATTTCTGAGACAGTTGGACATATTGATATTAGCAATTTAATAGTCCAGACTTGAGACAGATAAGAAGTCATCACACTGTTATATACACACCAGGCTGGTTTGCAGGTCTGTACACAGCCAACATAGAAAGGCTGAAAGAAAAAAAAAAAAAAAGAAAAAAACACCATTCTGTTAACAATGAGCAGCCCACAGGGATCACCCAGGCAGATACTGATCTATCACTCAGCACAGAAGGAACATAAACCAGGCTCTCTTTGAAGAGGAAGGTCGTTCCAGACGGCGCAGGGAAAGTCTCCTGGGTGTAATTCTTTGGGTTGTCTACCTTCCTAGAAACTCCACAAACAATTTTTCACAAACTGTGCAAATCCCCATGCAGAAACGAAGAGCAGAAAGCCCTGCTCGCCCCTTTAAACTCGAGTGCTGAACAGATACACTCCAGGTGTGTTTTCTAAATATTTCAGAGTTCCCAGAGAACCGCAGCTGATATTGACACAACCTAACAAAAACATCTCAAGGACTGGGGCCACGGGATGCGCGATGCTGCAGTGCCATCAGCCGTGCAGGGCAGGGAACAGCACCTAAGCAGAGGGAAGGGGAGGCTGAGCCGCCTCCGTGCTGGGTGAGCCAACAGCCCTGCAGTCAGCAGAGCTCACCCGTAGGTGAGTGAGTGGCAGATGAGGTGCTTAATTACCGAAGTGATAAATGTTATTTATATGTAACGTGAGAGAGAGAGAGCAGGCGCTTGGGTGAACCCTCAGGAAAATATGTGAGGAATTGATTTTCCCTCCCCTCCCATGAGGGTAGTAAAAGCAGCGCAGACTTTTAAAGTCTTTTTTAAGAAAATTAACCACCACCAGCGGGTAGACACATGTGTTTGCAGCTGAGTGGGCTGAGGAACCCTCAGAAGAGCCTTCCTGACTCCTGGTGGGAGTGCCAAGTGTTTTCCTACAGAAGTAGCAGAGCACTGTGGAAACTGCATTTAGAAGAGCCTCAAAGCCTTCCTGTGGCCCTGCTCAGTCCCCTTACACACATGCACACACCCACACGAGCATTTTTTCCACAAATCCATTCATGGATCCCAGCGGCTTCTCATCCAGAATCCTGTGGGCAGCCAGGGAGAGCGCTCACACGCTTTGCGCTTTAATCAGATCATTATGGAGGAAATCAAACCATGAGAGTCAATAACCAGCGAGTCCCCGCCAGGACACACTGAGGTGCCCGGCGTTTCCCTGCCCGTACACACGGGCTCACCTGGGCACGAGAACTGCTAGACAAGAGCACCTCCTGGAGGAGCCGTCCTCCTCTCCAGCTTCCCGTGCCACAACGCTTCAGGCACAGAGCTGCGCTTCCCTCTCGTGAGGAAGCTGCGGGCCTCAGGAACTCGCAGGAGTCATCGGTTATCTATTTCTGCGTGTCACAGTACACTCATGGAAAGTTTGCAATCTGTTTGAACACCACCACAGAAGCATGACTCCTACTCACTACAAAAGCTCACAAAACCACTAACTAGGCATGAACAAAAGCCAGTCAGGAGATTAAGTGAAATTAAGCTAAATTAAGACATTTTGCTTAGGTGTTTTTTTAATGCTCTTTTCTAGATCTTACCGAATGATAGGAAACAACCCGAAGCTGTCACGCTTTAACCTTAGCCAAACACAGTACCTGAGCTGCAGGCTTACCGAAGTGTCATTTACACCTGCAAACACAAGGTAAACTCAGTTACCTGAGACCGCGCAGGTTAGAAGATAATGGGAGCAGAAAGATTAAAAAGCAAACAGTTCACTGATAAAGTTAATTTTTATTTTAAGGACATAATTACAAAGAGTTCTTCCTTTGTTACATACTCGCATGAATACATGCCCTACTATGGAAATCCTTCGCTCCAGAGATCACGCCACTGACAGCCACTCAAGCAGACTCCAGGCAGAGGTGCACGGGCTGCAGTCTGACCGAAATGTCAGCCAGACACACTCTGAAGTGACCCAACTTGACCACGGCTGGTAAGCCAGGTTACACGCTTTCCCAAATTATTTTAGAGAGAAAATAAGACAAAAAGCAGGACAAACAGCACGTCACACAGGTGAATAGAAGTGTATTTGCCTTCCCTTTCCTCAGAAAGTTACGTAGACAAAAAACAACAAAAAATGTGTTCTCCCTCCATCCAGGGCATACCCTTGGTACACACGGAAAGCACACATGGAGCAACTCTGGTTTCAAGAGCACTTTTTAGGAACAACGCCCTCGGAACCCACAAGGTCACCACATTTCTGCGGATGGAACAGAACCAAGCACACACCTGCCTCAAACTCCCTGGGGAGGTCAAGGTCTGACCCCGATCGGGATGGAGGAATTCCTGCAGCTGTCTCTGTGCCCACTGCACGCCTCCTGGCCTGAGAGCTCAGGAACACGAGAGGCCATTTGTCGGTCACTTACGACCCCGAGGGCTCCCTGCCCTCTTGGTTTGAGCCGTTTGATTTAAAAAGCAAGAGGCTTCTGTCCCAGCTGGTGCTCCCGAAGCAGCACACCAGCTCCATCGCACAGTCCTTCGTCAGGATCTGCGTTATCCTCTCCGCCATGTCCCCGTTGATAGCAAGAGATCGGAAGTGATCGAAATCGTTCCTGCCCAGCTTCCGCAGGCGGCGGGCAGCAGCCCTGTAGCACTTCCAGGGCTGCGGCTCGATCAGCAGGTACTCGCACAGCGAGGAGAGGAAGGCCAGGAACTCCCTCAGGCCGCTATCCCCATGGTGCAGGTGGATCCACATGGTGACAGACATGCAAAAGCCAATGTCAAAGGTGGAACGGCCAAAACGGCCCAGGTAGGAGCTGAGGAACGGCTCCCTGGAAGCCGAGTCCATGATGTCCAGGTTGGCAAAGGATATGGAGGCAGGGAAGGGGCTGCTCTGCCGAGCTCTCTCAATCAGCGCTGCATCAATGTCACAGCACAGAAGGTGCAGATCCTTCCCAGCTGCAGGCTGGTCCAGGCTGCTTTTGTCCTGAAGGCCGAGCAGATGCCTGTACAGAGCCACACTTAGCTCCTGCAGGAAGGAAAACAACAGGAGTTCACAGGGCCTGCGCTGCCTCGGTCACCTCACCAAGCACATCGGGTCCCACTCCCAGCAGCAAGGTACAAGCACCAACTCAGAGCCTTCTCTTGATGACGTTAGAGCAGTAAGCTCGCTGACAATCCTCCTTTCTGAAGGGAAAAGCAGCACAGCAGCCCTGACTACCAGAAAGCCTGCCAGAAATTGGAACTAAACCTGCATCACCCCTCCCGGGGGGTTTGCTGAGGAAAAAATTGAGTAAGGTGAATGGGTTTTACTAACACAAGTCCTGCTGAATCTCCCCATCCAATATCAAGGTATCACTGGTTTTCCTAGCTGAGCCTCAGAGCTCCCTAGCAAGACTTAGAGCTATTTATAATGCCTAATTAAGAATAAATGCATTTCTTACTCTCATGCTACAGGAAGAGACACTTCTTGACCATGAGACTGCAGCAAATAAGAATTAAGGAGAGTTTTCTTCTGAATTTCGCATTGCAGAGCGCGCCACTCAGCGGCAAGCATATTTATCTTTCATTAAAGGAGATTTGATGAAGTTCCTGAATGACATCAAGGAAAACTGCAGGTGCACCCAGCTCACGCAGGCAGGCAGTGTCCCCTAGTGGTGTCTCTGTATTTCAACAGAACTGGACTGGGAACATTTTTGCCTGACCTGCTCTGCGGGTTCATCTGAAGCAGGACCGAGGGTTGTCCTTGAGATAACACCTTAGGCCTTCAAACAACCTGGCAGGGGGCTGGGGAAAGGAGCCTGGGAGAGAGCAGCACGCACGTCCTCAAGCAGATCCGAGTTTCATCCTGAATGAGTAATTACTTCTAAGCTAAGTTTATAAAG